>NC_138656.1:21460752-21975752 GCF_964273445.1 Streptopelia decaocto
AGTGTATTGTATAACAAGTAACTCTACAATGAAAGATCAAGTTGGAGTTTTTCTAAGACCAGGAATGAAAACAAACACTACAACATTTACACAACAAAAGGCCTAAATATTATTCCATGAGGGACTTGTATATTTTGAAGAAAATGGTGTTACTAACAAAAAGTTCCTTGTGGACTTCCAGCAAAGATATTTGATTAGTATGCCTACGTGCTTTTCAGATGCTCATCAAGAACAACAGCTGTCAATGACCAAACTCCTCAAACATCTGGTCTTTTCCTTTCACAATACTCTGAAGTCTCAAGAAAAAAAAAATCAAGGGGCAACATGTGTGTAAAGCAGAGAATTATTTTTCTGTGAGGCTGTGACAGGCAGTTATAAACTTATTTCTTGAAGTACCCATTTTTCATAATTATAATCAGCAGTAAGATGTCACCCACAAAACAAGCAGCTCTTCTGAGAAGCTGGTAATCGTCTTTTGCACATCAAGAAGTGAATGGCTTCCTCTGTCACTTCATGTCTCAAATGGGCAAATGGGCTCGCAAGACTATCTATAAGATCTGGGAGGGAACAAACTGTTATTTTTCCATTACTGACTCTCAGTTCTCATGTAAAACTGTAAGCATGACAAATGGGACTGTGTATTACTCACACAGTTAAACCTCTAAATACCAGATGCTGTACCTACGTGTTTTACTTAGTGTGATGAACCAACACATTCAAGACTTCTGATAATATATGGCCACGTAATGTCTAGATGTACTGAATGCAAATACACTGATTCTTGTGTATAAATACATTTCAACTGGAATAAACAAAAAGGTATGTTCAGAAAATTTTCATTTTGCCTCTAAACTTAATACAAGAAAAATTAAGTACCCCAAAGGTGTGGATGTTATCCAAAGACAATGGATTTTTTTTTTCCACAATGTTGGGCAGGCCTTAGGTGAAAAATTATGAAAATTCAAGGGATACTACATAGCTAAGGATACCCACTCTCACACAAAAAGGTAGATCTGATATCTGCTGAATAACAGAAATACTAATAGTAATAATGAGCCATGATACTGGATAGGTTAAATGTTGAAGAAAGAACTATCACAATTCATACTCAAGCAGGCTGGCCCTACCCCTGTCCTAAGAGAATCTTTCCAGCTAGGCACACGACATTTTATATCCTCAGAATGAGAAGAACATACATCTCTTCAAATATTCATTCATAAATATTAGCTTAGTTTCCATCCTTGATCTTAATTAGTAGAACAGAGTAAAAGCTGTGTAAACAGCAAGCTAGAGTGTTCCTGTGTTTCTTTTACCGCAGTTTTGCTCATTGTTTGTAGCAGATACAATACAAAATAACAAAGAAAGAATTATGAGTGTAGAGCCTCAAAGCCTTTAATGAATAATACTAAAATTTATTTCTGAAGACAGATGCTGAAAATTCTATACATGAAGCTGTTGTTCAATTTCAGATGCCAATAGAAACATATATACATATATAGACTGTAAAAATGAAGTTAAAAGGTACATATTTTTCAAAAGGTTTTTGTTAATCCTATCTTAGTAAATGTACCTCACATAAGAACTGAAGATATTGCTTTCCATTAGGACAGTGAGCCAAATTTTAGTACTCAGCTGTGTGACAGAATTATGGTTTGAACTTTAACTGGGCACCAACCAGAAAGCCAGCAGTTGCCAGCAGTCAGCTTAGGGTTGCAAGTGAGGTACGACAGTAACTAGAACACACGTCCAGGGGAGCTCTGACAATCATGTTCGCAGCTGGAATTTTTCATGTGTACCACAGAGAAGTTTGACTTAAGGCAATGCTCATTAAAAAGAAACAAAAATGCTTGCAAAAGCAGTTTTGAATTAAAATTTCAGAAAATATCTAAATGCTTCTGATTATTTTTCCTTTCTACTTCCCCAGTCACATTCATAGCCTGGAATGTATGTCTGCAAGGAAAAGTGGTTTAATTTTCAAATTTATCTTTAAACAGAAGCATTCTCTGGTTCATTTTATGGTTCACTAAAGTCTAAATGTCCCCGATATTGAAGTTTAAAGCATTCAGATAAGAATTTAAATAAAATTTAAATTAAGTTGCTCAGTCATTGGCTGTTCTGAAAAACATTTCGAGCACAGTGTCAAGATGAGGGAGTGTTGCATACATAATAGATTATTTCTATTAAATTTTATATATCACTTCTTTATATCAAGTGCTACAGTGAGCTACTGCCTCTATGGATCTGTTTGCCATGTGGGTTGCAGACATCTGCTGAGTATCAGGGAATGTAATCAAACAATTTGCCAAGAACTCCATCAAAAACGTGCCTTTTACATTTTTTTTAGTTGAGAACACCATTCACAGTAGATTGACCTATCCGAGGGTAACACACTGAACTGGAAGCAAAATGTTTGAAGTGATGCAAGGCTCATTGTTACCACCAGGAATTCTTTGAAATGTTGTCCTTTAAAGTGAAGGTGTGCTGCAGATCGGGTGCAAAAATGACCAAGCAAAGCTGTTTGAACCACCTTGGTGCTGGCCATGGGACCTGACTGAAGGTGGGCTCTGTCTACTCCTCACTCTCGCTGCAGGGTTTATTTTTGCCCCGAGATATCTAGAAAGCCAATATTGTGAGCTTGGATGACCATATTTCCTGGGGGAAATGAGAGCAGCTGGATGTATCTGCTTGCCTCCCTGATTGCAAATCAAGGGAAAAATCCATCTGCATCCACCCAATTTGCTCCTGAATGGGATCTCTTTCCGGCCAAGTATTTTACTGCACAAAAGCCTATGGAAATAGGTTCTGCAGACACCAGGGAGGAAAGAGTTTGCTTTCGTGTCCTCTCTTAGTACTTTGTGTTGCTTTTACTATCCTAATAATGAAAACCTCTCTAAGTGTCCATTCATCAATCTTCTTTCTACAACAATAAATATATATATATATATAAAATAATAATAGTAGCTACAAATCTGGGAGTCTTAAGGTTTTTATGCCTCACAAATTGCACAATCGTGTTTTTCATATAACATAGGGTCATGATATGAATATTACGGAAGTGACTTAATGGAAGAGTTCTGGCATCCTTCATAAACTACTCTATGTCAGACAAGAGAAATATGCTCATGTCAGCTGAAGCTTTACAATAAATTAGCCTAGTATAATGGTACCACCCACTAGGATGGTTACAGTTTAGAGTCTGCTCATCTTCTCTGACATACTCATTCAGTTGGTGATTTATAGTATGGCATAAAAAATTTCAGTCCAAGAGTGAGTACTCTTTGTGTGGTCATTTACGATTACAGCAAGAGGGGAAAAGAAAGCTTTGGGGATTTAGAATTTTTCACAGGAATTGAAAACCCTATCAAAATAACACCATAATTTAAAACATTCACACTAGGAACAAGGGCCCATCTCTGCTCTGCCAGCAGAGTAGGTCAAAAATAATTTCAATGCAGTCAATGAGATAGAGGTAGGTAAAGCTACTACTGGAAAAACAAACACCAGCGATCCCTTCTCAATAAGATCTTCCAAACTGAGGATATTCCTCCTGAAGGAAAGTGTCTAAAGCCACTAGCAACTTCCAGAAATCAGGGTCAGGCTTGTCATTAGTTTTATCTTAAAAGAATACCTAGGTATCCTCAGAGCTTAAGTGGAGTTCAGTTCCAATTATTTCAGGACAATATCTGCTGTAGATCATTGAATATTGACTGTGTAAGCTGCATGAAATTATCCTCCAGCCTTACGATGAATACTATAATGATGATATGAATAATAATGAATATGTGTAACTGGTAGTTGCCCAGCTGGAAAACATAAGTTTAGGTATATATCTGCCAATGGGACTTTTAATGACAAAACCACAGACATTTGGACTATTTGAAAAAGGACAAATGGAATAAAACCACACTATTTCTATAAGAAACTATTTGATTTGTAAACTGCAGTATCATAAAACAAGTGTCATATGTGTAGGAAAAAAAGTGGAAATGGTTCTTGAACACATATGGAAGAGAGTTTTCTTGATTTAGTACTTATTACAATAAAACTTATTATTAAAAATGCAAAGGCAGAAATATCTCTGCTTTTTACTATTTCTTAATGTTCATCCAAAGGAAATTTCTTTTCTGGGGGAGGAGGGGGAGCAATTTAGTAATTTCTGACCTCAGCTGATACTAAAGCTGTCTGAAAAAACAAGGCCCAGGGGTGTCGAAGACAGCTGCCTGAGTTCCTCAAAAAATATATTTACAGAGTCTATTTTGAGTTCCCTGCATTTCTATAATGGAATCCAGCTGCTCTGACCTTTCAGAATTACCTCGTACAGTGTGAACAGCAGCATAGATAAGTGTTACATTAAATTGCAGTTAGATTCCAACTGCTCACCATTTTAGTTAAAAGGCTGACATGAGAGAAAGTGGAAGGAGAAAGAAAATTATATCTCTGGTCTGAGAAGTAAAATAAAGACTTCAGTCATCCAAAACAATGGTTTGATGAGACCCCCCCCACCGTGAAAATAATTTATACTAAATAAAAATTGAACATGCGAGAGTACGCTCTTACAAAACAGGAAACCAAACTCGAAAAAGAAGATCCCTCCTCTCATCTCACTCCCAAAATAATAATTTTACCTTAATTCTTTCTGGACCATTTTAGGAAGCAGGGCCCTGAACAGGAGTTAAGAAAACCTTTTATAATACTCAAAGTTTGGATTTTGGTATTGGTGAAGCCTGTGCAGAACAAAATGGTACATACAGAAAGGACTAAGATGGGGTCTGGCAAAGAGCACAGTCTCTTCATGCCTATTTGGAACAAACCAATAAAAGAGGGTGGAGAGTGTCCCATGAAGCAAATAAAATTTAGGGCCAAACTCTGTGGGAGAATATCCTTTCTCTTCAGTGAATGTCAAATGAGACCTAAAATCAGAGTTTGTGAAGCAACTTTTTCTCCTTCAACAGAAATCTGACCACAACCATTGCCAGCAATCCAACCAAACGTCCTCTATGTTTGCCCGTGCTCTAAGTAAGAGACAACAAGCGTGTGGTTCCCACCATCTACCATGTCTCCCCCAGCCCTGGCTCTTTCCAGAGGGGCAGGTCCCTGCCTTGCTCAAGCTGCATGTCCCACCAAGCACCATGTTCATCTCTCAGCTGCACTGAGGCAATGAATGATGTCAGATAAGGTGCCAAACTGAGCACTCCTCACCTACAGATCTTAGTGGCACTGCTGCAGCTTGTTACACAGCAAGTCCTACATTTTCAGCCAAGACCTGAGCGTGTGCAAGAGGGAAGAGCTGAAAGTTCTGGCTTTTGTCTTTTTTCAAGTCATCAGGGTCAATGTGACCCATGTCCTTTAAGGATGTGACTCAGGATTTCTTTTTCTGTTGCTCATTTTATTTATTTATTTATTTATTCATTCATTCATTCATTCATTCATTTATTTATTTATTTAATTGGAGGTCACATAGAGTCACAGAATGTTAGGAATTGGAAGAGACCTCCTAGAAAACTCATGAGAAAACACTTAAAGCTGTAAAGCAAATCCTGTGAAATCAGCTGTGCCTGAGGCAACATGAGAAAGCAAATAAAATTAAAAAGATCATTTATTATCTTTCACACTTGATGTCTTTAATTCAATCACACTGGATCTCCTAGATTTGCCCAAGTATTTTTTAAAGCTCAGGGCTGCCAATATTTCCAAACCCAAAATTTTGGGCAGTCAATAAAGCCTTAGGGCATACTTTCATACAGAGACTCCTCTCTCTTGGCACCCCTTGGATTCTTCTCCAAATGCCGCTGCCACCTTCTTCACCCTCTCTGCCTTTATCACTGCTCATCCGGGTCATGGGGGAACCTGCACAAAGTACAAGAGAGGGGCTGAGCAGCACATGGGCAGGAGGTGCAGCCCCAGGGCCGTGGGGGCCCTTCCCGCTGTTTCGTGATCATGCTGTTTTTGAGCACGGGCTGCATCTCATTGTTTTGCACTTTTAACTGGCATCAGGAAATAAAGCACCATTCTGCTAAAATGTGAAAGCAAGGCAGGCTGCTGTGCAAATGAATGCAGAAGCTGGACAGACCCACGATTCTGCTAAGATCAAGGCATCACTGAAAATTACGTGAGCCTTTAGAAGAAGGAAAATAATGCTATTGTGCATCCCTCTGGCCTTGGGGTGGCAGTCTTGCAGCTGTACTGAGAAAGACAATGTGTTTTTGTCTGCTTCTCCCCTCTGCAAACCCAGAGTCCCTCCGATAGCATCCAGCTTTGGCCATGTTCCTAAGTCCTTCTTACAAACCCGTATCTAACAGAACTGTAGGACATGCAGTAGGGCTAGAATATCCCAGGCTGCTGGCTTCTAGGATCTGAGTCAGCAGAAACATGCCTCATTTGGCATCTAATTTTCTCTGCCCAGATTAAGCACTTAGGCAGCGCCTGCCATCTGATGCCAAGACAGAAATTATGCTGCTGGACACTTCAGAGAGAAGTTCTGTTAAGTAATAACAGATAAGGAAAGTTTTCACACACAGATGACCAGCTCAACTGCAGAGAACTTCATAACTATTTCCCAGTGATGGCTGTCCTAGTGCATAGGACATTAAATGAGCTTGGTGCTCTCAACTAAGCTAATACAGATCTTTGTCACAGCAATAAGAACCAAAGCAGGTATCAAAAAGAAAAAGAAAAAAAAAAAAAGGAGCTGAAGGCACTCAGTAATTTCATTTATATATTGTGAAATCCAGAACACCATGACTTCAGGATTTTGGTTTCCCTACAAGTACCAGACCAGAGGCCAAAACAAACAGGGGGAAAAAACAAGAAGGGAAGAGAAAAGGGGGGTTAAAGGGATGAAAGGCTTATGAAAGAAAGGTACAAAGAAATATCCTTTCTATTCAACCTAAAAGAACTTTAACATAACATGAAAAATGAGAGGGGATGAACCAGGCAACCAGGAATAGCTGTACTGTAATATTATTGGCACAGAATAATTCCACTCCGGGGACTGATTTCCAAACATGCAGAACACTTAGTTCAAATACATAAAAGCTGTTGGTGCACAAAACCTTTGGAAATCATGTCTTTTATGTTTAAGGATTTTTTTGTCTCCCCCCCCCCCCACTGTAGCTGAATGTACTTGAGGAGGCCAGCTGGATTCAATTGCTAGGACAGTAGTATTGCACTTCTCACCATCCCCCCCTCCCCCCATTTTTTTCCTTTTACATCAGTATGTTGGCAGAAAGGTTATTGGCATCATCACCTAGAGCCAAAGGTCAGCATGAAAAAAGAATGTGTGAATACTTTTATGAAGAAAATCCAAACTGTGAGTTAATATTCCTACTTTACAAAACTATCAAGACTATATTTTTATGCAAAGTTAGATTGATGTGGAATAAAATTCCATATAGTGGAACATGCACGATGCAGAAAGGTCAGGGGGAATGAATATTCAAGATTTAGAGAAAAATTTGGAGGCATAAACTTCCCACACATTCCATCCAAGACAGAATATTTCCTTTCATATTCTGCTGGTGGGATATTATACATTGGTTGTCACTGCTAGGCTCCAAAGTGCAAGGTTATTTTTTAAATTATGCTGTTCACTGTCCCAAAATCAAACGTCCTTATCAAGCCACTTACTTTTAAAGTGGCTGTTTTTTCAATTTGATTCTTGATTTATGTCCCATGGTGGGATGCCCTTCAGCTTGCAATGGACCTGTCCACGACTTGCTGTTAGAGGAGTCTCAGCGGAGGCCCTTAACTCTCTCTTCTGATTAGTTTGAAAATCTGCCAAAACAAGGTGATATTAAGAGACAGTTCTGCTCTGGAAAAAAACTGTAGTGAGTGGCACAGTGTTTATCATGTCAGTGTTTCGATTTGATACTTGAAGACCTTACATGTTAACATGTCTTTTTTTAATGGGTAGCTCAATGAACAGAGGTTAGGTTAAAAACAAGCAAACAAACCCACAAAAAAACCACTGAAATCTTATTGTTTTCTTAGGCTTAACATCAGTTGACTGAGGCTACAGACCACACTGTTCACATCTGTGCACTCCCACTGCCTCCACCTATACCATTGTAACCACCTTTGACAGAAAAGAAGAATCATGTTCAAAATTTACACTGAGAGGAAGTCCATCTGTGATGAATCCCGTCTTACCAGCAGCCTAAACTAGGTAACTTGTATAGAGACCTCCAGCTTTTTAGTTACAGTCAAACAGTTCACTTGGGAGTGGAGTCAGCAAAGTGTAGCCAACAAAAGAGAATCAACTTCAATTCATGGGCTGCAGGAGAATGCAGAGGGGCATTGGTGGCTTTCTGGCAATTGTATCCACATTTATCTACTTTCAGAGAAGGCCTGTTTTCTTAAAGCTGTTTGGTTGGCTTGTTCGCAGTATGTGGAAGGTGTCCTCCGCTGGGGACACCTGCCAGCCAATGTGACTTTTTCAGATTTCTGCTTTGGGTTGCCGAGATGGTGTGTTAGCGAAGAGCCCTACAGCTGCATTCAGTCCTTCTTGCTGCCAGCTGGGACCTGACGGGACTGTGACGTGACTAAATTTGCTGTTTCCATTTCTAAGCTAGTCTAGTATCTAGGATGAACTTAGCGGGTAAGCTTTGTTACCTCTATTTGCCTGGAAATAGCAGTTCCAACAGCAGCCCATTTTTTCAAGAAACCTGGAGCAAGTCTGAGAATTACAGAAGCTGGGCTGATTGTCTCCCAGCTGAAAGAAGTGGTTAAGAGGCTAGTGATGCCAAGACTCAGCCTAGGAAGAGGAATTCACATGTGACAGGAATTATTTCCTTTGGCAGATGCCTTTGGCAAAGATGAAGGAGGTAGAGGAATGAACAGCCCCAGTAGGAAACCCCTGTACCTGATGTGGACTTTGCAGGTCAGCTGTTTCCCTGAGATGCTCCATTTGCTACTTGGAAAGAAGAGGAGGTGGGGGTGGAGGGAAGGGGAATGGCCAAACTTAGACAGCTGCAAGGAGTACTGGCCAGTTTCTATATGATCCACTGTCCACCCCCAGCAAAAGATGTGTGAAGGAGAAGGAACATCTGTGCTTCCCTCATTCTTATCTCACCCTTGGGGACTCCTGGCCAGTTGGTCTAAAGCTGTTGTAATGTATCTGGGTTGTAAGATCAGCACATACAAGCTGTAACTGACAGCCAAGTGAACCCACCTTGGTTTTGGCTCTCTGTGGAGCAGAAGTTCAGAAGACTTCCATTTTCACCCAAATAACCCCTCTCTGCCACAAACTGGGCTTTGCTCAGATGAACCTAACCATAAGGTTTTGTGAAAAAAAGTAGCCAGTGAGGCTTTGCCAAACCCAAACACACTTTCCTCTCTGGATAATCCTACTGTTCAGCAATGGAAAGCCATGAACACCTCATCATGCATCTTGTGCATGCTGTGAATCGGTAGAATCAACTGGTCTGCTTGAATATCACATTTTTATAAAAAGTAACAAAGACTAGTGACACAGATTTTGTTTTTCTCTGAAAATAAAGGATTTATTTCCAGACAATATATCTGGTTTTGCATCTTCTGTGTTTGCTTTGCTCTTAGGACCACAGTCATTTCATTCATACTTTGGATCCGCTGTTTGGGGTTTTTTGTTGGTTTGTTTGTTTGTTTGTTTTTGGTTGGTTGGTTGTGTTGTTGTGTTTGGTTTTTTTTTTTACTCTGTCATAAACCACATCTTCTTTCATTTGTGATATTCAGATGCAAAATTCAGTGGAAGTAATTGTTTTTCCAACTACAAAGATTTTTAAATGTATCTGGCATATGGGGGGGGGGGTCAGGCCTTGCTATAAAAACCTTAAATTTGATTAGTTTTACTTCACAAGTAACTTGTTTCAAGGCTCAGTATTATTTTCTTCTCTGAAGAAGGTCATAAGAGGTTCAATAATGGCTAAAACATCAGCAATAATTAGGAAAGGAAAATGTATTGTTCTCTGGAAACAGTGAGCCTTACAAAGAAAGTGATTTTGAAAGCTTACACTACTTCAATATTGAGGTTAGGATGCAGTTATGGAATAAATTTGCAACCAACATCGCAATGCTCAGCATGACTAATAATTAGCCAAAAAATGTAACTAGTAGTTCATCAAGGCTCTTCTTGTGTTTAGAACAAATACAAGTGCCAGGTTTATTTTTACTTGCTTAAGCATGATGTAAGGTTTCTTCCACTGGAAAATCCCCTATTAGTAAATTTATCTGGATTATATAATATTGTCCGTGGGGCTTTTTCTTCTCCTGATGACTTGTAGCTACGGAATTCACTTTATAAACAAAATTCTCAGCGTGTGACTTCAGTGGCCGTTGTGCCGAGGAGTAACCCCTCGCTGACACACTCCTGCCCGCAGGCCGCGGCCAGTCCCATCCTGTTGTCACTGCAGGCTGACGGCCCTGCTCACCGAGGTCTGTTGACTCATCCGACTGGATATATTATACTTGCAAGTGCCTCTGTTTGAAATTTGTGGAGAAAGCCAGAAGGAAAACACATGGAACTGCTGACTTTCCGTGCACTGCTCTGCAGCAGCCGGCAAAGGCTTACCACAGTCATACCTCGCTCTGTGTCCTACTCAAGTCTAACTTTGCAAGATGACAGATGAAGATGTAGGACACAAAAAGGGTTGCAGGGACTCTTTTAAAACCAGGAAAGTGGTGTTAGATCCCCAAGTGAATTCTGGCTCACCAGGGCAGATGACTAGTTTTGTTGGCTGCAGCAGTGGCTGGTTTGCTAAAGAAGTAAGGTCTAGAGGGTCAGCTGAAGAGTCCAGAGACTTGGCCTACAGGAATAATCCAGTGCAAGGGAAAGGCTTGAGATGGTGTAATAAAAACCTTCTAAATATGATGAACAGTAATACTACGTTGATGTTTTTAATTTTTTTTTTTTGGTATTTTTTTTTCCACAAGCTGGGATAACCACCTCCTTAAGGTCATCTGTAAAGAGTATTTTCCCTCACACTTCAGAGGTTGAAGTTTAGGGAAGTCAGGGTTTATTTTCATTGCTTTATCTTTTGAGTATATATCAGGAAGACACTTCTTCATATCAGATCATTAACTGCATGGTGCTAGAGCTGAGGAATCATGATGTTAAGTAAAGAGACCTGCAAGACCAGAACATGGTTAACTTTGTTTCAGAGAGTTTAATACTTTTAAAAATTATACTTTTCATCAAACAAACAAACAAACAAAACCACACATACACAAAAAATACGCCCCCCCTTTTTTTTTTCTATAAATAAAGGGAAAAAAAGGGTGTGGCTTGCCTTTTTTAAGAAAAAGTTATTTTTTCTGCACTGAACTGCTGCTGACTGCTATCATATGATAGAATTAAGGCAGCCCTTTCTTTGGTATAATCCCCAAAAGGGCCCAATTGCTACTGGGATATGTTTTGACCCCATGTTTGAGGACACCCAAATAAACAGGCTTACAAAAATTTCTGCCTGCACTACTGGCTGACAAATAAATTACTCTTTTATGTTGTAAGAACTATCAATGGGAAAGATACAGGATGCTCAGCAGACTTTTCATCTAAAAAGTCCGGATAAATTCAGTCTGTTTTCATGGGTGGATGGAAGAAGGTCCATTGCAGATTCAACAGTCTGGTGATGACCCGCTGTAGTTCCTGCTAGAGCCATGTAGAGCCATGACTGTGGTATTGACACACGTTCTGGAAAAAGGGTGGAAAAATCAGGCCATCTTAGGGCTAGTGGCCAGTTTGTTTCTCAAGGTTTCCTGCCTTCTAAAGCAGGTTAGTGATCTGCATCTCACCTGTGCCCCAAACCTGTCCAGCTGCATGATGTTTTTTTGGGAGGGGAACCAGAAGTCTTTCCCTTAGTGCAGAAGCTTCCATCATCCTCACAGCTCACACGGAGCAGAGGAATGTCAAAGGTGGTCAGCATTCCACCCAGCTCCATGGCTTCTCACACCTACCATTGGCAGGTGTGGACCAAGACATGTCTTTAAAGGAAGCATAGAGAGCTCTGGGGATTACACCATCTCCAGCAGCCACCTGCCTTTGCGACACTTGGGTTTGCATTAAAGTGATGCAAAGCTCATACTATTTCTGCTCAGCTATTGCAGCTGCTCACCCCAGCTCTGATGGGGCCTGGAGTCACATCATGACCCTTCACTTGTACTCTGGCCTAATTGCAATATTTCAACCCAGCGCAGCATTCACCAATTGTCATTTATTAATGCAGTGTTAAATGTTGCATCACACCCTCCTTGCTCCAGATCACTTCCCCGGAGAGCACCGTGTGCCCCAGAAGTGCAATAAAAAGTCTTTTACCCCCTTTTTCTGTGGAAAAAGAAAGTGTTGTCTCTGCCAAAGGACATATTTTGTGTCTTTATACTAGGAGGAAACTCATAGGTCTGGTGATTTTTTTATTGAGCACTGGTGGGAAGCCCCGAGTCCTGTGTGAAATAAGTATTGAAGGAAAAACATGCTCTGTGCACCTATGCAACCCGCCCCTCTCGGTGATGGGTGCTCTGGGTAAGACCGAGGACATTTAGCTGACTGCATTTGAGACTGCAGGAGAGCTAGGAGGGTGTAATGGGTTTCCTGAATCATTCAGGCCCCACCTCCTTTGTTTAGAAAAATAAACTAGGCTGTGCAAATACTTTGCTGATCACAAAATCTACTGGCAAAATTGTTGTATTCTTTGTTTTGTACAAAAGGGAAAACAAACACTGGCAGGAATCGCAGTGTGGATATTTATGTCAAATCCAATAAAGGGAAAAAAACCACACGCACTAGTCAGCATCTGAACTGATATGAAATCAAAAGCCATTTTTGTTGAAGTTGGTTGACATAATCTAGAGTAATTCTTAATAAATCCTTTCAACCAGAAAGGGTAACAAGTTCAGTTTAAGCTGGGGGAGGATTGTTTCACAAGGCTAAGAAAGAAAAAAAATGAAGGGCAAGACAGAAGGCTATATGAGGGTATAACAAACAAGAATGAATAAGAAGTTTTTAACAGAGAAAGGGAAAGAGCAGTAACAGTGATAGGGCAAGATACCCTGTGAAAAGGTAACATCTATGGGATAGATGTTTCTTGGACATGCATATGCTATCGTGGTGGTGGCAAAAATTGTCACAGGTATGTCATGCCTTCTCCTGGAGAGCTGTGAAAGGTTTGCAATACTCAGAAACAAAAAGGTCTGGAGTGAACAAAACATGGGCTTTGCTTGTGTATATGTCCTCCTTTCCGTCTGGATTACAATGTAAGATGTTTGTGCTCAGGCAGGTGTTGCACTCTAATTACTGCTTTGGTTTATAATATTATAGTCCAAAGCCTTTAAATTCCTCCTCCAGCCATGAAGCAGCTACCACTGCCTTGCAAGATCCAGCTAGGTTACCATCGGATGAATATTTAACCAACTTTTCTTTCAAATCAATCGAAATATTTACTTTGCAATATAAACTCTCAGTTTCCTTTGGACACTCAGTGCTCAGCAACCCCCTCCCATCTTTTTAAGTTAGGAGTAAGTGAGAAACAGTGTTACATGGAAGATGAAGTTCAAACTGATGGTAGAAACCAAAGTGTTTCTGTTCCAGTCCTCCAAATTTAAATATTTGAATTTGTTTGTTCTTATGAAAATTCTCAGTTTTTCCAGAAATTGTATTTTCCTGATGTGTTCCAATTATATCTGTGTACTGACTGACAGCTGGGCAGAAAAACACCATAGAGGGGATGGCATTTGAACCACTTTGTGGCTAACTTTGGCAGCAAGGAAAGTTCTTCGTGTCCTAATCCATAAATCATCCTTTTTTTTTTTCTTTATGGAAAACTTATTTTAAAAGACAAACTGACTTGGCATGATGATAAATGGTCACGAACTTAAATCACAGAAACGAAGGTACCTTTTAGATTTTTTTTTTTCTTTTAAGGCTCAAAGAAAAGCAGATGGCCTTTGCAAAATTTCCAGTGGGATAAGGTTCTTATTCCTCAGTCAGAAACAGCTTGTCCTTTTGTTTCAAAAAAAGATATGTATCTGAAGAAAATGATGACTCCTTGTCCACAATGTACAGATTGATCCACTATGAAATGAAGAACTAAGACTGAGCAATACTTTAAATTGCTACATTACAGCATAAATTTATTGTGATGTATGGTTCTTCCCTATACTTGCTTTCTGGGTTCCCTCTGCCCTGTTATGTTTTTTTTAAACAGATGAAATGTTTCAATAGAATTAATTTTTTAACCTGTGAGTAACCCATTGGTAATGAATCAATCTTCTATACAGAAGATATGATATTTTTGATTACTAAAAAGCCATTCTCTTGCTGGAGAAAAATAGAAGAGGTAGAGAGGCAAGGGAATTTCTGAACACTGCAGCCACAAGTACAGGGTCTTCTTATAAGCACATAGATAAATCTGTCCAGGTGAAGCTGCCCTGGATGAAAGCCCTTCTAAAGTATTTATACACCCAGAGTGATATGTTCTGCTTTATGTATTTGCTAACAGTGGAGTCTGACTGCCATCTCACTGGTCTTCAACTCCAAGACTCTTGAATAAGAGTGGAATAAGAATCTTCAGTGAGATACAGCTATAAATTGTGGGGAATCCCTTTTGGGATGCTGTATTTGTTGATTCAGGGCTAAGTGACTTAATTTGCTATTTATTTAAACATTCCATTCACCAGTACATAGCCACATATTCTCGTGAAAGTCCTAGAGGCCAGTAGGCCACTGTTCCATGCCAAGTTTCACTTGAGACCAAGCTGTGTCTGCTCAGCTCATGTACACAACAAATGAGAAAACAAAGTCCATAAATTGCAGTAGAAGCTCAGCAACTTAAAGATATTTAACTTATACCCCAGAAATTAAGGCTGGAATATTTCCCTTCTATTCTTCAATCACCTGTTATTGAATGGAGGCTAAGGAAGTACAACTTGGTTAAAATATTTAATTAAGAACAAGGCAACGTTTGATACCAGCCAAACCACTCTGTAACCAGTCCTGAACTACAGCAGTATTCTGCTGCTGGTGAAGGGCTGCCTGAGGCACCCTCTGATAACTCCAGTGCAGACAGTGGGTCTTCCCTGATATTACACCATTATCTTTGTTGTGCCCCTGCTCAGAGGTAGGAGCTGCTTTACTGCAATGAATGCATAAATATTGCTTATGAAGTGCCATCCATACTCTGCAGGTTACATTGGTGCATGACTCCAGAAAGCATCATGGAAACTTGAAACTACTTGTGTGCTTGCTGGTTTCACTAAAACTGTAGTTGGAATAGAAAAAGTTTAGAGAGCATGAAAATATGTGAAATATTTAAACTCTCCTTACAAGACTTTCTTGTTCATTATTTAATCTGTTCAAGGTAGGCTTCTGTAAAAAAAAGAAAAAAAAAAAACAGTTAATCTTGCCCGCTATAGAAGCTGGTTCTTTTGACACTACCTTCTAAAAATCCTGCTCCTTTCAGCTGTGCTAAGCCTATAACGAAATAGCTTTCTTAGGTCATTCTCTACCCTCTCATAACCTGAAACTCTCACTACTTCCCTCCTGATGTCTCCAGAGTCAAGCAACAGTTGAACAAGGTTATCCTAATCAGTGCTTCCTGTAAAGGGCAGATGACACCCACATGTTGCCTTTTTTTAACAAACCCTCTGACTGAGTAGGTGAGTTGTGTTGAGTGCTGCAAAGAGTACAGACAGCTTTGGTTTTGTCCTAGGCATACCAACAGGTAAGTTCCTATTTTTTTACGTGTTATTTGTCTTGGTGACTGGTGCTTTTTTCTGCTTGGTGATTTGAGCCTTAGGAATTCAGTGTCAGACCCCTCTCGTGTGTTCTGGCAAGTCAGCTGGTTCCAATGGGTTACACTCCTGCCCTGTGATTGCAGACGGCAAGGCCAGGAGTCAGAAGAGGTGAAGAAATGGAGATGCTCTTAAGGACATTCAGCAGGTGGTGTGCTACTACCAACAGCTTTGCCAAAATCTGAAGTGCAGAGAGATGAACAGCTCCTGTGGAGGCACCTTGTAGCACTGCCTACATTTACTGGAGGAATGTGTTTGTTCCCTGACAGTCTCCAAATGGTGTATTTCCCTTTGAGAGACAGCAGGAGCTTGTTTCTATGCTGCTCTAAGTACCATCAGCTTGCATCACTTGGTACCCATATTTTCCCTATATCTGACTCAAGTTACAGAGGTGCACATAAAATACATTTTAAACTTCCAGTTTATCTGTGCAGTAACTTCTGCTTATTACATCTCTCCTCTGACTTGCCTTGTGAATGACAAATCCACCAGCTCAGTCTTACACTGTCTTTCTCAGAGCTGAGTGCTCAGGTCAACATTTTCCTTATGACAAAAAAAAAAAACCCAACCAAACAAAAAACCCCACACTTCCTAGGTTCTCAGGTTGGTGTATTAATTCACAGAGTAGCTGGTACACTTCATTCTCCTGAGACCGAATCTACATGGAAAGAAAAGTGTTCATAGATACCAAGAAATACTGTACAGCTAGGAGCAACAAGAGACAGAGCCTTTTTTGAATGTTTGCTATTGGCAAGGGTTGGTTCTCATGGTATATGCAAAAAGGTGCATCTTGTCACCAAGATCATTGTACATGGAGTTACAAATGTGCTCCTTGGTATTTGGATTTATACAGAGATGTATTTGAAACATTTTTGTCCCTGTTTTGCTGTCAATAATAAGGATGTTACAGTATTCCTTATGAGTGAAAAGTGCCTTTTTTTCCTTTATATGGAAACTGTATTAAAGAAAATGCTGTCACTACTGTAAAGATCAAGTGTCTATCTCTGGGAAATCGTTACATTCCTTTTTCAGGAGCCAGGGCTTAACAATGCTGTAGGAGAAAAAAACAATCTATATGGCAAATCTTGTAGTACAAGTTTTTGTGGTTAACCGAGAAACATGCCATGAGTCAAGGCTTTGGAAACAGTTTAGTAATTAAAGACAAATGCTATGACATAATCATTTACACGCAGCAGAAAGACTTTTAGATTAAATCTGGCCTGACCCATTGCTCAGCAAGTGTTATCTGGGATTCTTGAAAGTCATTCATTTATTTACATACTAATTAGGCCCACATGTTTTATTAAAAACAAAAGCCTACATTTCTCAGAGGAGTGAGCTCTATTCTAGCTCTGGTTTATGAGTTTGGTCAAGCAAGGAATGGACCTATGGACATGTTCCAATGGGTACTATATGGAGATACTCATAAAACAACAGAGAAAGTTTTGGCTTTCAAATTATGTTTTTCCTCTAAACTTACACTTTTTAAGTCCAGGTAAATGAATGAGTCTTGCTTAGCTGCACTATTAATCACACACTTGTACTCTACACATTGTAAATAAACTGATCCATGAAGCCAAGTTAGTGGAGAAACCAGCTAATTTGGCTAAGGCAGCTGAGCACTGCTTGAAGGGGAAAAAAAGTCTATATATAAACATCAGGTACACACCTATGTGTATGTCAAGATATTATTGGATGCAGGTATTGCTTCATGTAATCGTTGAGCATGATTCTCCTTTTTGTTTCTTATTCAACCAGAATTACATTACTGTCAGTTCAGCTAGCCGAAATGCTTCTGCTGGTGATGAGCTGAAAAGGAGGAAGGACCTTTATATGGATGGAGTTTTGGAAACAAATAATTAGTCAATTGCTGGAAGGGAAGCACTGACAAGAGGAGAAGATCAAGGTATAATGTACTTTTGAACCAGTATAGCCAGAAGCAGAGAAGTATATCTGAAAGACCAATGACTATAAAAAGTTGAATAGAAATAAAGGACTTTCTGTTTATGAAATTCAGGGTTGCATTCTTCCTTCCCTCCTCTCTTCTTCCATTTTTCTAGTGAGATGAATAGAGTGGGCTAATGGAAAAGAAGGGATTAGAAAATGACAAAACAAATGGGATGAGGGAGGACTAAATCTGATATTTCTGCAGGAAAATAGGGACTTCTTCCAAATGGAAAGTTGTTTCCCAAAAGGCTATTTCCCTAGCCAAAAAGTGATCACGCTCCTTTCATGCACGGTAGTGAATTTCTGACGTAGAGTGTTGCAAGCAGCTGTCAGGAAGAAAAGGCTGGGCTTTATTTTACATTGATCTTCACACATGAGAGAAGCTTCTAATGGCCTACGTAGCTTCCTATCAGCTGGTACCTACTCCCACAGAGACATAAGACAGACCAGTATACTGATACTGGGCAGGCTCCTGTGTATAGGCAGCCAGTGTCATCTCTCAGCAGGCCTTGGGGAGTACTTGCTGTTAATGCTTGTGTGGGAAGAGAAGCAGTTTAGAAGACAGCAGCTGATCTGAAAATAAAATATATACACTTTGACTCAGGTACAGGTGAGAGCCCAGCTGGACTGTTCCATGGGACTGGAGTCAGTTACCTATTCCTGCTCGGAGTGAGTGGAAATCAGTGCCTGATCTTTCTGTTCTGCTTTGGAAAGTCTTGGCCAGCTGTAATGCAGCCGAGAGGGTTGAAGTCACATGCGAGGACACAGAAATCATTTTTCCCAAGGCCCCCACCTATTTGGATCTTGTTGCCTTCATAGCACTGCAGTCCTCATCCCCTGGCCCTGAAGCAGTCATGCTGACCAGGCAGTAGATGTAATTGTGAACATTTTGTTGGGCAGTGTTGCTGCTCCGCTCCTTGGTGGTACATGTCAAGTTAAAGATGGGCAGCCACTCTGTAGGGCTCTTTTTAAGCACCTGGGGGTGAGCGGGCAGATGATTTTGCAGGACCACAGAGACACTGACACAGCTCCTTGAGCAGAAGCTTGCATGTCTCTAGGGTCAGGGCATCTCATCACAGTGTCTGCACACTTCACAAGTAAAGAACCAAGGACTCTGTCTCTAAACCTTCAAAAAGAATTATGAAAATGAATGAAATATAAGCTAATATCTTCCAACATGTGTTTTTTCCCTTTCTCACACATCTGCAGATCAAATAGATGCAGGAGATTTCTTTCCTGATTTGCTGGTGCATTTCTTTTTTCTAATTTATTTGCTTAGTAGAGGTGAAATCTGATTCAAAGATGCATTTGCCATTACTAAGTGCTTGGCACTGGTATTTAAAACATCTCTTTTCTATCTGTGGCAGCTTTTACCTTTGCTAAAGCCTCACAAAGCCAAGATTTACAAGCTAATGAACACTAACTGACAATATGTAGACGATACCCTGTGCACCGGGTGTTTGGTGTAGATAACTAAGGCTTGTGAGTTTACTCTCAAGCTGACTGCCTAAGCCTGGATATCTGCTGAGATACTTTATCCATTTATGAGGGTGAATCCAGAGTGCACTGAGTAATGCATAATAAAACTGGGGGGGGGGAGGAGGGGGGTGTCTGGGGGGAGGAAGAAAGAGGGCAAAAAGATAAGCACAGTAAAATAAGCTCAAATGACTTCACTGTTCAGTAATGACTCCTACCAAATAACTGCATTGTAGTTTTATCTTTCCAACCAAGATTGTGTTAATGCTCTAAAATTAAATCTCTTGTGAAAGTTATCTGGAATTTCTCAAACAACTTTTAAAGGGGTTTATTTTTTCATCAGAGGTCATGCCTCAAGAATTTGTAGGAATTCCGCCTGGAAAGTAATAATCAGTGGAAACTGGCAGTCAAAGCTAATTTATATTACTCTTCCAGATAAAAATTCCTTCCATCTTAGACCTGCATTTCAAAAAAGATGATTATCACTCATGAGAGAATACATCAGTGAAAAAAGAGAAAGAATGACTTAAGAGACGTCTCTCCTACATCTGTAGATTTGGGGTTTTATGGTGGTTTTTTCATAATCCTTCCTTCTGAAATGTGTGAAGGACAGACACAAAAAGGCAGGAAAGGGAGAAGGAGGAGCAATCAAAGCAAACTTAAGAAATCAGCTGCGAGGTAATTCACCAAGGATTTCAGAATAAGTGACTTCAAAGCAGGATGGCACTTCACCAGAGGTGCTAGAGCCTATTCCTTCTTTTTGTTCTACTTGTGGTGTTATACCACGTCTGTCACTACTGCATCTGGCTTTCTGTCAGTGTTCAGTTTAGCAGGTAACTGCTGCAACAGGAAAAATAAAGACTCTCTTTAACTCAGCTTAAATAAGTTTCCATCTCTGCATGCTGGTGGGCTAGTTGTCACTCACAGGCTCTCAAACTCTTGCCTGTGCCACCAGGCAGAGGCTGAAATGGCAAAGGTGCATGCAGATGTCCCCGTGTGTGAACAGGATTCAAAGAAGTGTGCACTCGCAAGGTCAGAAAAGCAGAAGGTGGTATGAAATCAAGATGAGGGCATATTTGGCAGTGACACCTTAGGTGGCTGCCATGTGCCTTCTTCTTGTGCTGGCACTGCTGGCAGACCGTGCTTGCCTTCAGTGTGCCATGGACTAAACTCTGTCAAAAGTGGTATTGGTGAGATCTGGTGTTTGATGTTAGCCATCTTCTGCAGGACAGTATGGAGTGATGCCAGGGCAGCCTCTGCTTGGTTTGTCATCAACTGTGTAACTGCAGCACTAATCAGCCCCCAGCAAAACCGGTTCCTGTGATCTCCTTGTACAAAACCATGTTAAACAGTGCTGCGCAAAAGCAGAGTGAGGTTGTTGTGCTGGATCTCAATCTGAGATGCTGCCAAATGCTATACAGCCCATATGCACAGTACAAAACAATATGTTTTTGCTGTTCTCTCCCATAGTCATGCTAGATTAGATTTTTTCCTGTTCAAGCACAAAGCAGAACACTTGCAGATATAGGAAGCCTTCCATTTATTACTAATTCAATCTCTTTTTATTGTAATGTTTCAACAAGTTTTTTAACTTAAATCTGTCAGTGTCACACACACACACATGTGTGTGTGTATTTATTTTTTTCCACAAAATTCCAAATCATAATTTTGGTGTAAGGCCATCAATAACCCCGTGTGCTTCAGAGAGTAGGTAATCCTTTAGGAGTGGAAACAGAAGACAGATTTGCTTCCAATGGTGAGCTCATTCCTAGGTCACCATTGAAAGCAGAGAGAGAAATATGCTCCAAAATAAACAACAGTTTGAACTCAAAAGTATTTTTCTTTTAGGGTGCCCAGCTTTGCATGAAGGAATTCCTGCAAATTCTCCTTAACTGTTCTGAGGGATATTTCTGTTTTTTAGGTCATTAGTGTGCATTTCCAGACTGAAAATGTACTGACTCTGTGATGCGTTTTGAAGAGAAGGAATTAAAAGATGTAATCGGGTCCCTCACAGGCTCACAGTTGAAGCTACTTGGAGGGGGAGCAGGGAGGTGGACACAAAAGCAGTTATGAACAATACAAATAAAGACTTAGTAAACGAGACAAACATGGGTGAGTGCCAGGCAGTTTAACTCCTCCCAACCTAGAGTTTTGCATCCACCATTGGCTAGCAGATAACTCTGTAGATTTGCGTCTGTAGGCTCCTGGAATCCTTCTCCAATTGAGCAAATAAATACAGTTTCATGTAAGCTGCATAACAATGATAATGAAAAGTCCAAATTGGCTACCCTTAAATAAATCAAGAAAAAGCCCTTGCCTGTGATAGTCATGCATATGAGGAGTACCATGTCGTGTAGCACCAGGTGAGGACTTCCTAGTCAGACTCCTTACCAGACTGAGGGGTTTCTGTGGTAGAGAAAATTCCAGACATAAACCAGGCTATTACCCAATGATTTGGCTTTCCTTCAAGGGATATCCCCCTTTTGGAAATCCAGATCAGTGATATGGCTGGTTTCTGATGTTGAGGCACATAGCTGACCATTGGACACAGCAGTGGAAAACCCCTGTGTCACAAAGTGAAGTATTTGGTTTATGGAGAAGCAGAACAAATAGTTGGATGAAGTCAGATATCCCCAGAGGAGGATTCCAATGCAGAAAATAGATGGACTTGTCTGCAATGACCAGCCAAACCCATCCTTAATAAGGGGAGTTAAGTAGGAATCAGGATTCATCCCTGGACAAGCACATAGTGACTGCAGTGGAGTGATGGTCGTTTCTCTGAAGGGACAGGGGATGAGAAGGAATTGACAGACCTGTTAAATGAGTAAAAGGATTTTCACTTGTATATTGAGGTTTTGGAAGCTAGGGCTCTCTGCTGGTGTTGGGAAATAAGCAATCTGTAATTTTTCTTTACAGTTGTATGCCAAATTTTGAGAGAGGTAGTTTCAGAAAAGAGCCGAGGTTCAATATGACAGTGTTCCTCTAATTTGTCATGGCTTTATGAAATTGGTCTTGCTGATTTTTTTTTTTTTTTTTACCAAGTTGCTATATTTCTTTTCTGAATTTTTGAAAGAAAATATTTTAGTATTTGGAAAGTACCTTTGCTTGTAATTAAAATTATCAGCTACTTCTATTAAAATGAAAAAATGTGAATTTGAAACAATGGAAAAAGAAAAGGTCAAAGAATAAGAAAGCCTATTCATGCATTTCTTTCAGAGACCTTAATCTCACTTTACACCCCTGACTCATGCTCAGATTTGTCCTACTTAGGCAAAAGTATACTTATGGGGTTGAAATCTCTGTCCACTGGGAGCCCCCTTCCTCCCAAATGGAGGCACAGGAAACTTGTCTTAAATGTATTTCCTTCCATCCGTCTGCCTGAGAGACAAGGGGTGGCCTCCATCCAACTAATTCAGTGATCTGCTCTCAAAGGTCTTTTAAAATATGCTGTCAAATAAACAGATTATTTAACTCCTGCTAATCAAATCAAATAACTCATAACTACCTCAAAAAAACCCACTTCCTTACACAGTGATTTCTTCATTCCCAGCTCTCTAACTATACCTACCGTCAGTATCTAGGCCTTTGTAACAATCATCTCTTATTCTCTTCATAAGAATAATTGCATTGATGAGGATTATTTCACACAAAATAGTACAGTTATCGAGAAGAAGTAAGCTTTAAAGATTAAATTTAATAGGTAAACCAATGCTGCTGGGAAGAAAACTTGTTTGAACAGAAGGTATCTACCTGCCTACCCCTATTAGAGCTCCAACACAGTCAGGTCCGCAGAGGTATTAGGGCTGAGTCCATCTAGACACTCATCCTGCAAAGAATGGCTTTGTAAGTAATTTCTTGGTGGGTGATCCTCCTAGTAGAGACACCCTGAACTGCTGGAAAGAGGATGGCTTGTCTTTGCATCCACTGCCGGGAAGGAGAGAGGCGTCACTGGTGTCATGGCAGACTGCTCTTTCCTGAATGACATTCTACCTTGTCTTTTGCCTTTCATTCTTCGAAGGGTGCTTTGCCACCATGGTTCTCCCCATTACTCTTGTCATCTATTTTTTTTGTTTTTAAATCCCTCAGTTGAAACTGCAGTCAGTCTCCTTTGAATCATTCTGATCAAGGGAGTAAAAACCTGTCATAATATAACTGATAAAAGATAGTCTGAATTTCCTAGTATACAGCAATTGGGTGGGTTTAATACCAGTTGCCCTTCTAAGAGGTTAAAAGAAGAGCCCAGTCATGACTAGAGACCTTTGGAGGATCTTCATAGATGCTACGACTATGGGATTAGTTCCTGATCTTCAACCTGAGCTCTCATGGTCCATGTTGCCTGACCTGTACCCTGATGCAAGCTGACAGAGACAATGCCGTTCCTCTGACAGGCAAATACAGTTTGGGGACCTGCGCCAAATAGATTCTCACTGCCACAAGATCTGAATGATCATATAGGCGATTTCCGCAGTTCCTGAGAAGAGAGGATGCTTTCTTCATTCCCTGTCCTGACTGCAGCAAAAATACTCTGAACTCTTAACTCTCCCTTCCTGTGCTGGCCTCCCACTCTCCACAGCAACTTTGACATTTGTACCTGCCTTTCAGCAGAAAGCTGGGCAGTCAGCTGAACAACCTGTATTCTGTATTTATTTACTACCAAAGTGCTCTCAGCACTCAGGATGAGGGGAGAGATGTTTACCCTGGAAACTCTGACCAAGGTGGTTTGGTTTTTTTTATGGGTGATATAATCCAGTTGCAGATCCTGATTTATGGAAGAGAACCAGGATGTGATGAGCAAATTACAGCTCCCACCAGATATTCCAACTTTTGCTTTCAGGAAGCAGCTTTTAGAACTTGATTTGTACTTCACTGAAAGTGGAACTATTTCTTTGTCAGGGAATGGGTGAGGATGAGAGGACTTTCTTCTTTTATATATATATATATTTTTTTTTTTTGAAAGAGGGCTATAAGATTAAGAGAAGTCACTACAGTTCAATCCTGTTTTTTCTGTGCTTAATCAGTTCTCAACACCTTGTCCTTTTAATTCCTCATTTCTGTGTGTTCTCGCCCTGTTACTGGCTGTACCAGAAGGTGAACCAGGTTTTTTCTTTGTATTTACATCTTAATAAAGATTGATGGTTCTTGTACAGTCCCATATTGTTCAACATCACTCTGAATCAACTGGTGAAAATTTTTGTAAAACAACCTGAACACACCAGGCAAGTTATGGCATTGAAATGGTAATAGGGTGATGATTGTGCTCCAGCTTCATTCTGAATACTGGTGCTGCTCAAGGGGAGGCAGATCCTGTTTTAACAATTTCTGAAACCTCAGATTGTTTTGACCATTTGTTTCTGTCTATTTTCAGGATGAAAAATGCCACTACAACATTTAAAAACTAATTTCAAGGTATTTTAGGCAAGGGAAGCTACCCAAAATTGTCATATACTATTTCTAGCTCAGCTAATACATATAGCCTCCGTTGATGATGCAAGTTGTGCAGTTTTTAGAGACCCTTTCAGAAGGCACTTCCAGAAGACCTGAGGTAAAAGAAGCTATAAAGGGATGACAGACCAGATGGCTTATATGATGGACACTTCAGGCTAGCAGGGCTAAAATACTAAAAAGAAACACATTTTTTAAGATTAAAATATTTTGTAGGTTGACCTAGAAAAAAGTTTCTGAGGATTACTTATCACTATTGAGACCTAAAATATGTTAAGGAATTAATATTTTCCTAAATGGTGTGGGTTGTTTGTTTGTTTGTTTTTAAATTTCTGTGTTGGAAGAAGTAAAGTGATTACTGCAGCACTTAGAAATAATCCGTATGATATTTATTTTGGAAAAGAATCATCATATGATTTGAGCAATTTATCAAATAAGTGTAGTGGTAGGCACTGTCTAAGGTTAATATCTATGCTGTAACAAGGCCCTTAGTTTAAATATCTAATACTTCCACTGACTCATAGACAAGTTAGTGTCTTTATTCTCTGGGGGATTTTTTTGAAACTTCCATTGATAATAGCAGCACTGGTAGCCAAGTTACTCGTATTTCCCAAGAGGAGAGGCAGCAGTTGTATCGTATTTTCCTCGTCTGCAAATTATCAATAATATCATCTACTTTGTGCAAAAGTTGCAAAACTCAAGACAGGACCGTAACCACAACCCTAACCCTAACAGCTAACCTCTAATGCCTAACCTCTAACGCTAACCCTAACCCTAAACCCAACTCTAACTCCAACTGTAACCCTAACCCTAACCTATATCTAACCCTAGCCATAACGCTTAACCCTAACGCTAACCTAACCCGAACCTCTAATCCTAACACAAACCATAACCCCTAAACTTAAACTAACCCTAGCCCCTAACCCTAACCCCGGCCCTAATAACCCTAACCCCTAAGCCTAACCCAAAACCCTAACCCTAACGACCCTAATCGTAACCCCTAAGCCTAAACCAAAACCCTAATCCTAACCCTAACAACCTTAACCCTAACCCCTAACGCTAACAACTAACCCTAACCCTTAACCCTAATCCTAACCCAAAACCCTAATCCTAACCCCTAAACCTTAACACTAAACCTAATCCAAAACCCTAATCCTAACCCTGAAGTCTAAACCCTAACCATAAACCCCAAGCCCCAACCCTTAACCCTAAAGCATAACCCTAAGCCTCACCCTAATGACCCTAACCCTAAACCTAAATCTAACCCCTAACCCTAAACCTAAGCCTAACCCTAACCCTAATGACCCTAACCCTAAACCGTAACACTAACCCTAAACATTAAATCTTAACCCTAACCCTAAACCTAAGCCTAACCCTAATGATCCTAACCCTAACACTAATGACCCTAACCCCTAAACCCTTACCCTCACCCCTAGCTCCTAAACCTAACCCCTAAACCTCGCCCCAGCCTCTAAACCTAACCCCTAACCCTAACCGTGACCTTCAGCCTAACCCTAACCCATAAACCTAACACTAACCCTAAAGCCTACCTTAACCCTAACCCTAATGAACCTACCCCTAAACCTAATTCTAAACCTACCCCTAACCCTAACCCCTTAACCCTAATCCTTATCCTAACCCTAAACACTAACCCTAACCCCTAAACCCTAACCCTAACGACCCTAACTCTATTCCTAACGCTAACCCCTAATCCTAAACCTAAACCTTAAACCTAACCCTTAAACCCTAATCCCTTAAACTAACTCTAACTCTAACCCTAACCTGAACCCTAAACCTAACCCTAACCCTTAACTCCTAATCCTTATCTCCTAAACACTTACCCTAACCCTAATCCCTAACCCTATCCACATCCCTAACCCTAATGGTCCTAACCCTACACCCAAACCATAACTGCCCTAACCCATAACCTTAACCCTAATCCTAACCCCTAACCCTAACTGTAATGAGCCTAACCTTAACCCAAATCCTAACCCTAACCCTTAAACCTAACCCTAACACCTAAAACCTAACCCTAATCCTAACCATGACCCTAACCCTTAGCCCTAAACCTAAGCCTAAGCCTAACCCCTAAAACCTAACCCTAATCCTAACCTTAACTCTAAACACTAAACCTAACCCGAACCCTTAATGCCTAACCCCTTACACTAACTCTAACCCTAAACCTTAATCCTAACTGTAACCCTAACTCTTATGACACTAACCCTAACCCCTAACCCTAATGCTAAAGCTAACCCTAGCCCCTAATCCTAACCCCAGTCCCTAACCCTAACCCCTTACCCTAACCATAATGTCTAATCCCAACCATAAACCTAACCCCAACCCCAACTCCAAACCTCTAACCCAAATCCTAACCCAAACTCTAAACCCTAACCCTAACTCCAAACCTAGCCCTTACCCTAACCCTGATTTTAACCCCTAACCATAGCCTTAATCCTAAACCCTAATAGTAATCCTAATGACCCTTACCCTAACCCTAATCCTAACCCTAACTCTTAAACCTAACCCTAATGCATAACCTTATCCCATAACCCTAACCCTAACCCTAAACCTAATGACCCTAAACCTAATCCTAACCCTAAACCCTAATCCTAAAACCTAAATGTTACCCAAACCACTAACCCTAACCCAAAACCCTAACCCTAAACCAAACCCTTTACCCTAATCCCAAACCTAAACCTAACCCTAATGATCCTAACCCTAGGTCTAGCGACCCTAACCCCTAAACCCTAACCCTCGCTCCAGCCCCTAAACCAAACCCCTAATCCTTAGCCTAACCCTAACACCTAACCCTAACCCCCAACCCTAACTCTTACCCTAACCCTAAACCATAAACCTAACCCTAACCGTTAACCCCTAACCCTTTACCCTAACCCTTACCCTAACACTAACCCTATCCCCTAAACCTAACCCTAACCACTAAACCCTAACCACTAAACCCTAACCCTAGCCCTATCCCTAAACCTAACTCTAACCCCCAACCCTAACCCTAAGCCTAACCCCTAAACCCAACCCTGAAACCTAACCCTAACCCTTACCCTAACCCTAATGACCTAAACCCTAACCCAAACCCTAATCCTAACCCTATCCTTAATCCTAATGACCCTAACCATGACAGTGAACCTGACCCTAACCCTAACCCTAACTCTTATTCCTAACCCTAACCCCAACCCCCTAACCCTACGCTAACCCTAATGCCTAACCCCTAACCCCAATGCTAATGACCCTAACCCTATCCCTAATGACCCTAACCCTAATCCTGACCCTAATGCTGACCCTGACCCTAACCCTAACTCTAACCCTAATGACCCTAACCCTACTGACCAAACAGAGGAGCAAACAATTCTAATCGCAGGTCAGATGACAACTACCACATGTGAGGTGGAAGGTGGTATTCATGTTTTATCATTACTATGTTAAGATCAGTATTAAAGTTATATATTATTCCCCTCTAACAACTGAGGACTCTATGGAGAGTTCAAACTGATACAGTAACATTAAATCCAGCTTAGCTATCCTCTTTAACTTAATGGGGAGGTCTGCGATGAATAACTAAACCGAGACACAGAGCTTGCCTTGCAGACGAGACAAACGCTCAGGAAATGACTAAAGCTCAATGTTCACGCTCACAGACACTGGCAATGGGGAGAGAAGTCAGTGGGCAAACCTCCTGGGTTTTGGATGACTGGCTGTGGTCACTTCAGGCTGTTTTCCATTGCATTCACCACTTGCTTTCAAAATATCCTGTGGCAAGCAATAAATAAATTGAAAAAATAGGTTCAGAGTCTTTACTTTAAATTCCACCCTTTAATGCAGTCCCATGACAGTAGGAATTCATTCACATAGTTGGGGACTGAATGTCTTCAAATGTCACCCTGAGTTTTTGTAATGTCTTCGGAGAGAACAGGAAAGTCCAGTTAATTCCAGTATAAGTAATGCATTTAAAATTTTTTCATTAATCTATCTTTTGTCAACATTGTACCTGTACACAGGAAACTAATTCCTTTAAGTCACTACCATTAAAAAGCACAGCTGAGAAGAAACGGCAAACCAAAGTAAATTAATGCTATTTTTTAAACCTCTTTTTATTGTAAGAGAATTTATATTTCTGTGTGATCCTGATCAGTTCAGCCTTTTCATTTTGAGAGTCCTCCATGAGGTGGATGGTTTACAATATGTATTGCCAAAATTTCTTTTCTTTACCAGCAGCATTTTAGAATTAAGCTCCTGCAAAGTCTGTAGATTTCCATGAAAGTGATGTTGCTTTTTTCATCACACTTGCAACAGCAATGACGTTTGTTGTATATGTACATGCTTGCAGCAAACACATTTTGCGCCAAAAAGAGGTATGTTTTCTGAGGAAGATGGCAAGTGTCTATCTTTCTGGTCATACAAAAAAAATCATGCTTCATTTTCATGGAAATATATTGTATCCGATGGGAACTAGATATCAATATATTGGAGGTAAATTTCAAAGGTTTCTAGATGTTTTTTGAAAGATGAAGACAAGCCTCGGTAGGTTTTCAAAAGTGCCTAGGCCTATATGAATTATTTCTCTGAAAGAAAGTTTAATTAGGATCCCACTATTTCTCTCTTTTGGTGATTAAACATAAAATTTAATCCATAAATCTGAATTAACAGGTTCTTCACATAAAAGCTCTCAAAATATGTAATAAGCAAAATGCCCTGTGTCTCTGCCTCAACCAGAATTTCCTACCTTTTGTGGGCAGCAGGGTGAAATTTTGAGCTGAAGATGATTTTCACCTTTTATTAATTTTAAATTGACTGTGTTAAAGCTTCTGTTGGTTTTTGTTTGGTGTGGGGTTTTGTTTGTTTTATTTTTTGTTGTTGTTTGTTTGTTTTTTCAAAAAGACGGTGGCACTTAAAAACCTCAGACTCATAGAAAACTACTGTGATTTCAGCCCCCAGTCCCTAAGAGAATTAGAAAAGTGAGATGTGGTGCTTCTAATGTTATTTTATTCTTTTTTTTTTTTACTTGAAATCATCAAATTAAACATACAGATGCCTGCCTTAAGACATAGATTTTTTTTTTTTGGTAGATATTTAATTAGGGAAGAAGGTTCATGGCAATAACCTAACTGGATATCTGCCACATGTTTTATTGCTGCTTCTTTGTCATTGTCTCCTCCTTAGAGCTGAAGAAACACTCTTTAGTGCTTTGACAAAATCCCGGCTACACAAAGGCAGCTATAAACTATTCACTGAGAGACTCCAGATCTGTTTTGTATGAAGCTACTAATGAGCTAATGTGTTGTTACTGCTTTGGGAAGTTGATATATGTGCCCTGACATGGTCTCCAGCTGAACAGTGATGGGGACTGAAGGCTGCTTTATTGCCTTGACTGGAAGGGTTTTCAGAAGGGAGGCAGCCACATAATGGAGACGCTAATCTACTGTACTTCTGATCTCCCCTGAATGACTTTATTGCTATAGACAAAAAGCTGTGCCTATTAATGCTTGCCTGTGCATTCCCCCCGCAAAGTGGTTGGCTTTGGTTAAAATTGCTTTGAAGGATGTTAATTAGCACTTTGCAGAGAACTGAATTTGTGATTCTGCCATTTATCCAATGAAAAGGTGGATTAGGGGCATTAGACAGAATGCACCTGCAAAAATGATTGTCATCCACAATGCAAATTTAATTTCAGTCATCATAATCAGAGTAGAAAGATTTGATTTCACATTATCAAAAAATTAGCATCTCTAAAAAAGCTAGATCATGCAAATGTTTTTGATTCCTTATTTTTCTTTTATTTCACCTTACTAAAAACTGAGAACACCTCGCCAACAACATAGGCTCTTGGCAAAATAACAAACATGCACAAGGAACACAAAAACATAAGAGGAAAAAGACAGAGACAGCACTACTGTATTTTTTTTTGTTGATCTTTCAACAAATAGATTTGCTTCTTGTTTTCTTGTTCAAATATTTTACAGTCAAAATCTTTGAAGTACAGTTATTTTAATATGATATTTTGTTTAATCAAAGATGAATAAAGATATGTATGAAAAGCTATGAGAACACTGAGGAAAGTGGTAGTTGCCAACATCCCTGTTAGGATGCTGCTGTTGTTTCTGTGCTCCCTGCAACACAGGACCACAGGCTGGGGAGGGACCTCCTGGGCTCCTTAGGCCTCTCAATAACTGCATTAGACAAGCTCCTTTCGTAACCAACCATACTCCAGCTGAAAGTAGGTCAGTGTTTCACCCATTTCTCCCAAGTACAAGACTGTTCCAGACCCTGTACTTAAGCTTCTTCTGAAAGATTCAATTATTCATGAATTGTTCAAGCTCATTTGTTCATGGGCCAAGTGTAACCTTTAGTTTAAGTAATTCTTTCCTTTCCCTTTAATCCCCTTGACTGGCTCACACAGACCAGTCATCTTTCTCATTCTTCGATGTTGGACAACTGAAGGTTTACCCTCCCTTCACAAGAGACATACACTTTAATTTAGTTAATCTTTCCAGAGCACAGATGACCAGAGCTGTGTAGTACAGCTTTGATGCCAGGTTACCAGCACCCTTCACAATGGTGGTGTTCCTTCTCTTATTGAAATCTAGTGAAGCAAGTAAGGTTGAAAGCTTCCCAAAACATTTTAAAGGATATTGAACAGTTCCTTGCATTCTAGGGAATTTTCTACTTTATTAACAATTATTTGCATTAGATGAAAAGGGCATGGTCCTAATCAGACCTGTATTTAACTGATTAACTTCTTCCATTCTGAGCAAATTAATACCTGTTTTCAGTTTTACCCATTTTCTAGCTGGGGCCAGGAGTTGGAAGGCAAGTTTTGCTTACTGATTCTGTGGTGCTCCAACAGCAGCATTGTTTGGAATGAGTCCAGGGATTCATCTAAGTCAGTTACACAATAATAGATCCATTCTGCATCCAGCTCTCGTCACATGTCAGGAGCTGAACTTAAGAAAAAAAGAGTTAAAGGGCAAACAGATTCCAAGTAAACATTAATATCTTTCTTAAATTTGTTTAAATAAAAAATAAGACTCAAAAATAATCCAAGTTCAGCTGAGAACATTTTGTTCACACAAAAAGCAAGGTGCATTGCTTCACTCTTTGGCTAAGTTTTTAAGATGTTATTTTCCTGTAAGAGCTGAGGTAAATTTTAAACTGAACCCTGATAATGAGTTAGTAATGAAAAGTGGCTAGCAACTTAAAGAGGAATGTAAAAATAATCTGCACTTCATGAAGTGAAAGAAAAACAAAGGTATTTCTGAAAGGAAATCCTGCATTTAAAAATTTGTATAGTGAAGTACTTGGATGTTTTCTAAATCATTCCTGACTTCTTTGGGATCAAAAGCATGTGCAAAAAGTCCAATCACTTGTGTAAAATGAGGGCAGGGCAAAGCAACCAACCTAAAGGTAATGGAATTCTACAACTGACTTCAAGCCCTTCCCTCCTGTACCAAGATCTCTGCAGTTGGAGAAGGTTGTAAATGTGATCACAAAGCACCTGAGGCAGCTTCTTCTGCAGGCAACCTGCACAGCGGGGGTTACCCAGAGAGCAAGGGAGAAACGTCCACATTTTGACCAGTGAATGGATTGCTCTGAGTCAGGATATGGCTGTTCTTCAAAGGCTGTAATTGTCAGAGAGCAAACTATTCTGTGCTGACAGGGCCAGCATGGTTTCTCTCAAGATTTGGTTATTTCTGGGTCTTTAAATGAACTATAAAAATATTTGGAGGGTTCTGAATAGAAATCAGCTGGAACATTATGTGGAAGAATAATTTGTTCTGTGATTTCTTTTAGAAAAAAAAATACATATTGTCTCTAAGTCAATTGTGGTAATAAATGCTTTGCTAATACTCTTCTAAGTGCTGTAATATTAAAAACAAATAAACAAAAAACCTAACCTGTTAAAAACAAATACTAAATTTTCTATTTGTCTCTCTGGTGTTTATGCACACAGGATTTATGAAAACTGCTTGATCAGTGTGTAAGTCAGGTTCGATTGGCGTCTGAATGAACTGGATTATGAATACTCTTTTACATGTGTAGAAATGTAAAATACACACAGACATTAGTTGTAATTGCAGTTATTACTGTGCAAAAAAGATTTTAAACATATTTATCAGTCCTGGTTTATCCTCATTTTTATCCTCTTGGATCTATGCATCACAGAGGAGGACTGAAAACATTGTGTTATTTTTCTTGATCATTTGTTACTTTTTTTTAAAGCCTCTTGTCCTTTGTGGAGCTCTTTCCTGATTTACTGCATCAAAGCCTCAAGAGCCGTGGATTTCTACTCTGCTGTTTAGACCCCCATTGTTTTCTTAGAGAGAAGCATTTCAACACAGGAAACTTTTCATAAGTTTCAAAACTTCACATGGCCCACCAAGATATCGAAGTACTTGCTAAAGATTCCTTTGTGACTTCAATTTGTCCTTGAGGAAAGCACAAAACATAGACTTTTCATCATAACTTTAACACAAAACAGACTATCACAGACCGAAATGGAAGAGAAATGAAAGTCAAAATCAAACATGGCTAAGCCCATGTCTGAATTGGCCCTGGATGAAATAAGGAGGTGAAAGGACATGTACTAAATTAAAGTAAGCCTTCTCTGGTCATTTTTAAAATGCAAGCCCGAATCATCCCAGGAAGAGGGGGAAACTATTGAGATGCACACTCAGTATGATGAAGATCACCACCATAATGGTCTAGGATGTGCTTCGGTGTTCGCCAATGCTTTTTTAAAAAATATATATATAGTACCATAACTTAATGATAGAAGGGAGTGTGACTAGGTAACCTAGAAGAAAAGAGATCCCATTCCACAGACCTTACTAGTTTGGAAGTTTATTGTAAGTGGATGAATGTGTTTTGGTTTTAAAATATTGTCCCAGTAAAACTATTCAATACGTCAAAATTAAAATTGGTTTTGGTCAAGCAATGAAGGAAACATCCAGCTCGGAGAGTTACCCCACTAGTGCTAACTGCTGGTAAAAGATTTCAGCCCTGTAGACCTGTTGGTAACGTGGCTATTGGAATTAATTGAAACTAATTGGAACAAATTCTAATTTCTTTCTTTGCTAGATAAGCCTTACATTTAAACAATGCCTTTGGCTTATATTTGTAAGACTGATGACAAAGAGAATAAAAAATTGCTTCATGCTGATCCAAAGCTATATATAAGTGATATTTCAACAGTAAGAAATTGATGCTGGTGCAGAGAGCACACATAAATGTATAGTGCGTTTATAGTGGCTAATTTGTGAATAAACTGGAGGACTTTCTTTTCCAAGGCTCTCAGCGAAACATACCCTCCAATATAATCACTTTAAATGCTTTCTCTCATTACATGTTTTACTGTGCAAAATAAGTTTCATTTTTCCTCTTAATATTTAAATAAAACTTCCAAACTAATGAGAACATTGCTATGTATAACCTCACTGCCCCATTTCTCGACATGCACCAAAGGCAGAACTTTCACATGAGTGGGCTAACAGCTGGGGTTCAGGGCCTGGTGACACTTTGAAGGTTTCACTCTTTATCTGATGACAGGTCACTTGTACAAGCTGAGAAATCTAGCTGTCTTCTGGAAGTGGGAGGATGCAGGATTCATAGATACTGCACAGCTCAACCTCTAACTGAATTCAGAATCAATCCTAATTATTGCTTTTTGTTGATTCACCCCGGAGGCTTCAAAGGCTGTATAAATCCATTTTTGAAAATTGGGGCATTTGTCGTTTCTGCTTTTCTATAACTCTCCAAGAAATTGTAATATGTCCACGGTGGTGTTTTCTAACTCTCTTATTGTAAATATTTTTTGGTAAACTTCTGCTTAACATGCTATTTGGTAACTTGCACTCCTTATGTGCAAATCTATTTCAAAACCAGAGCCCTTAGCAATCACAGAATTTTATTTTCTGTACTGCCCAGTTCAAACTTGTAATAATGTGGATGGTGCCACTGAGTGTCAGAATTAAGGCAACCATAGTTTAACAGCTGTGAGCTTCTTAGGCACTCATTTTCTGAGGCAATGAGCTAGAAACTACTATTTTTTTTTTTTCCCCCCCTGTAACATACCAAATAATTGCAGAAGTATGGTAAGGTAAAGTGGCAAATCTAATTAATGTTTTTGAGGGAATGTGCAGGTTTGAAAGATAAACCTATGCAGGGGTTGTAATGCAATGTGTGCTACCTGCTATTTCCAAGGGCAACAGATTTTCTAGTCTATAGCAGGTCTTTCAAACAGCAACAACAACAACAAAAGTGACTGATTTCTATTACCAGCAGAGAGATCCACCCAGACTTGTTGAAATCCTGGGACGCTGAGTCCCTTGGAGAAAGTAATTGAAGCTTCATCAGGCATACAAATCAACAACTGTCGATGACATCCAGGCTTCTCAAGAAGTATTCAAATGTAGTCAAAGCTTCCAAATATTAACCTAAGAAGTACTCAGAACTGATCAAAGAGATTAAAGAGCTGATGGGCATGTCAGCATCTTCTGAAGTATTACAGGATATCTAACCGCCCATTAGAGGGCTGAGTTTATCAGTGACTTCTGCTGAGGATCCACTTCTGGCATTTGTTTTCTGTTTCTTCTTTTGCATTTTGCTCCCTATTGTCACCAGTGACTACTCAAACTCAGCTGCTGTGGTTCCCCTTCCCTGGCTTTTGTGGCAAGTCATCTTGGATTTCTTATTTTTCCACACTGTCAAATCCCCCAGCTGTTTATTTGTTCTCAGCCTTCATCCTGTGACTGAGGGCTCCACTGTCTAATCCACTATGCAGAATTAGCCTTTGAGACCAGATTATTTCCCCTTTTCCTATATCGTGCACTCATCTCTATTGCAACAAAATTTAAAATCTGTTTATTTCTTTTAAAGTTTATATAATAAATTCAGCATTCTCTTATCAAACTGGCATTCAGCTTTTTGCTACCCAAATTCACTCCTGTTTCAGTGACTTGAATACTACGGTTTACTGGGAAAATAGCTGACACTCCAGTCAGAGTTTGGGTCATCAAACTGCCAGATGACAAAAAGACGAGTCTTGTCCGATGGAGCTTAAGTCTAAGAGTTTGGCAAATGATATAAGGTAGTAAAAGCTAAAGAGCAACTTGATTGTGAAGCTACATTAGAAGCAGTTATCCCTGAATCAATGTTTCTGATATGCAAAGACAAATCTTTATTCTACAGTTAAATCCTCTCCAGAGGCGGGTGAATTAGGAAACTCTTACAGGAAGTTCTACTGAAGAAGGTACTCAAGTGCCCCAGAGAAAGATGGGCAAATCAGCATAGAAGCTTTAGTCACCAGCAGGGCTGAAATGAGAAATTATGACCCCAAACCACATAAAATAAGGAAGCCTAGACACAGATCAAGATGGTTCTGTTTGGTCTTGAGTAAATATAACAAATTACTTTAAAGCCACAAGGTCATGCTTTGGAGAGCATAAAGGCAATAAAAGACAGAGAGAACACACTGCCAGTCTGTCCCACTGGTGTCTCAAGCTGTCAACAGGTACACTACAAACATGCACAAATCATACGGATACCACATTTTATATATGGCCTTTCGCTGTCTAAGGGAAAAGTGAAATCAGAGTGAGGCTCCCCGTCATGAATGAAGGGCATTGAAGTCACCTGCACGTGCCATGGCAGTGCCACATGACATCATAGGATAGCTCAAGATGGATTTCATGTTGATGTAAACCACTGTTTAATTTCAGGAGTATAGGTATCAAACAGCTCTAAGACTTGCTTCATGGGCATTAAAAGAAATGTTTACTTTTTCAAGCAATTACTTAACTTAGTTATCCAGAAAAATGACCTCATTGTCGCACATAAAAGTACATTGGAGACTCTATGTGTAACTTATAAAAAATACAGCTTTTAAAGAAAGATATGCAACAGAACTGAGACACTTGCGCCCTAGACACATCAAGTACATTTGCGCTGAGAGTAAAGGAATTTTTTCCATTGTCATTACTACCCAAGCCCCACTGAACATTTACCAAAAAATATCTTGCAAAATGTTTGTAATGGTATCTACCTTATTTGCAGGTAACCAGCCAGATGGGATGACAAAGATCAGGCTTTCACATTGTGTGAAAAACAGATGTTTACTTCCAGTCTCCTCCTACAACCCTTTGACAGCTCTTACTATCTCCACTGTGCTGGCACTTTGCTCTGCATTACCTAAACATCATGTAAACAAGGTTGCGGGGTTGGACCTTGTTGAATAAAAGAAATCTGAGCTATTGAATCTCTCAGTCTCTAACCTGAACATAAAGAAATAATCTGGAGCTTTCATTAATTCCATTTACCTTTAAAACTTTTTGTAGGCAGCATGTAGTCATTCCTCACTGCAGGTTTAGTGGGAAAACGGCAGCTGTAATAGTCTCTAGTAAAAAAGTATTTTTGTGACTTATACATTGTTTTAAAGGTTTGTTGAAGCCTCTGCATTTTCCATCAACAACAGCACAACTTGGGAATATCTTTCTTGGACAAGGGACCTGTGACAGAAACTACTACAAAGTTAAGTAAATACCTGCCTAAAATGAAAGGAACCTATCTTTATGTAAGATGCTATAAGGTCAGGAAGTTGGCAGACATGTCCTAAAAACTATTTTGTCCTTACTTGCAGTCCTCTGTCCAGCTGCGCCCTTCCTTGCTAGTCCTGCAGGTTGAATAGGTGAAAATTAGGAAAGAGCAGGTAAAAGCTGGAAGACAACCAGTGATACCAGCTACGAACTGCTTCTCATGCTCTTCGGCATCCTAAAAGAGACACATAAGCACATGCATGTGCAATGCACGAGTGCGAAAAGAACGGGTTGTGTGTCAGCTTACTAAATATCTATAGGGTTCAAATCAGTTCTGTAGGCATTAATTCTTCTATGAGACATTGCATATTTTTTCCCCAAATAAAATAATACAGTGGAGACTGGAGGGGTAAACTCACGGGTGGCGCTGAAAAGTATGATGCAAACATAAGCTTTCCCTACTGTCACCTTCTAATGCCTCTCTGTAAAATATTAAAAGAAAAAATTATTATCAAAAGAAGTTTGCATCCAAGGTTTCAAGAGAGCTAGTTAATATGCACAGTTGTCCCAATAAATCATTAAATGTGTTTGCAGTGAATTCATAAATCACTGTGTGAGGTACTGAAATAACTGGCACTACTGTTTTGGCTCAGTCACCAGTTTTACATCAGGGACTTATTTTCCAGTTTTTTCCTCTAAGTTGCTGTAATCATGTGCTGCAGTTGGATCTAAATTGAATGGCATGCACAATAAATATGCTCCCTTACTGAGATCATGCAAGCACTATAAAATGTAAAAGAAAACAGTGGAAGGCATTGAAGTGGTTCACACTGTGACCTTTTATAAACTAAGAAGAGAAAAATAGCAGAAAAGCAAAATTTTTGAGATTTATCTGCTCCTTTTTGCTTAATAATAGAGACTATGTTTGCTTGTCTTGTGAGGACAATTATGGCACAGGAAAAAACCTACCTGAGCAGAAAAGAAATCCCAGCTGAGAGCCTCGCTGCAACCCAACTGGTTGTGGTGGTTTTGTATTTTTCAAAATCTCACATCTGAAGTGATGACCCTTACGCAGGAGTCACTGGAGTTAGCAGACACTGACTTGCAATGTAAGCAACATGTTTGGAGCCGACTCATTCTGTACCACAACAGCAATCCCATCTGTTGCAGCTTTGTTATTGCTTGATCTTATGCCATCTAAACCCTACAAATCTTCAGAAAGCAAAATAGCTAAAAAATGCCAGAAGGGACATCAGCATCTCTCAGTCTCTTCCAAATGTAAACAGCTACAAATCAAAAGCTGATCTTGCAAAGTGCCCTTATCAGTGTTTAAAAACAATCAGGATCCTATAATACAAGGTTGGGTTTGGTTCTTGTATTAACAACAAATACTCTGAGCAGGACAGTGAAAAGTGAGCATAACACAGAAGACCTGGTTTCTGACCCCAAATCTGCCTCCTGGCTTCCTACACAATGGAGGCTCCACAACAAGCACAGATTATTGTGTCTCTGGCTGATTATTCATCTGATTGAGTCAGACTGTTTTAGATGGCGGGCAATCCTTCTGTTAAGCTTTAAAGTAAAGCTAATGTCAAGTGATAAGACTTTGATTGCTCTACAGGTGATATATGAGCAAAAGGACAGTTCTTCACATTTCTTGCCTGACACAATTGTGTTTCAGCTGAAGGAAAAACACAAACCAAAAAATCAGTAGTAAGTGTAAATCACCTTAGCTTTTTATAATCTTATATCATTTTCTGAGTGTGCTGTTTTCTAAACCGTGCATCCTATATGCAACTCCATGCTCGTGATTTTTAAAATGCCAAATTATGTACATTAAGTGACTGAAAATCTATGAATCAAAGTTTATACACACATGCACATACACAAACATTTGAAGAATATGACTGATACATTCAGATGCACATTAAGAAACATTATGGTCCTTCTCCGCTTTACAATGGAAATATATTATTTTCTAATGATGTTTTACTTTTGAAAAGCAGGAGCTGAAAATATTAAACTTTTTGATCTGGATTTCTTTCTGACTATTTTACTCCTGATTTTATTTTCCAAAGGAAAACTAAACTCACAAAAGTAAATAGCTGGAAAGCTATTTCTCTCAGTTGGTCATATAGGTATACCTGTTTCTCTATCCCCGGCAATTTCAATACTTAGTTCTGGTTTTATTTTGTTTAGTTAGTTACTCTTACTGTACTTATTGTAGCTCTGGTACAGTGAATTAAGACAAATTAGGTTGGAAGGGACCTCAGGAGGTCACCTGCTCCAACCTCCTTGGAATAGTACCAGCTGAGATCAGGTCCAGTTGAGGTTCAAAAGCCTCTAAGGAGGGACTTTTCATGGTGCTTAGCCACTCTCATGATGAAGAACACATTCCTCACACGCAAACACTATGTCTCATTACAACTTGTCATCATCACCTCTTGTCCCTTTGCCATGGTGTCCTTCAGAGAGCCTGAACCCAAGAGGTTCCTCTGGACAGTGGAAGGTGGCAACTGGATTCTCACAATTGCCCTCAGCTTTTTCCAGAATAAGGAAACCCCTTTCTCTCAGCAGCTTTTAGTGCCTCTCATGCTCTATCTGCCTCACCATCGTGGTGGCTCTTCTCTGGATCTGCTGCACTTTATCATTGTGTTTACTGGGGTCTCAACATTACACAGAGATTTTCAGATACAGCTACTGGAATTAATCCACAATGTCAATTGAAATAGCTCAGCTCCTCAGTGAAAACTAAAGAATGATCTGCAGCAGATTACGGACTTTGCGTGTGCTTCCATCCATTAAAGAGCTACAGGTGCTGTAACTTTTGGCAAACAAGCAAAAATCTTCAGCTACATCAGGGTGAGGTTGTGTTATCTCCAGTCTGGATCTAAAATTCTTTCAGAATGGTCCGATTTGGAGACGCTTTATGCTGAAATCGATTTATTTTATAGTAGAAAAAGGAGGAAAGTAAGAAGGAAAAGCAGAGTTGCCCCATTTCTTAGTTGCTCAATATCATTACTATAATTCCCTCCTAAAGGCACTAAGTTTTCCATCTGACTGGGAAAGAACAACTGAGATTTTCACTACAACGGACTGCAAGCTTTCCTCCTATGTCCGGGGAAGAGGCAAATGCAGAAATAGTATGGATACTGACAAAACCTTCAGCAGGAATGCTAATCCAGCCCAAGATAACTCACTATTCAGAAATTATTCTCAATCACCCAGGGGATGCAGATGTCACTTTCATCTCTGACCTCAGGGCTAATTTTCAGGCACCTGTCTCCCATGTCTTGTTAGAATCATTCTCATTATGGCCTGAGGACATTTACCCTCTGGGCATGGAGAACTCCAGAAACAGTGAGCACATTCGCATACCAAAGTCTCAGCTCCCTCGACAGCCTGGGGAGTTGCCACAGGGCCAAAGGCAAAACCGCCTGCACAAGGAAGTTAAATACAAACCAGCTAGGAATATATCATAGCCCTCAGTTGTTCATGCCAGGAACCACCACACATCCGTTGGGATGCAACAACAACAATAAATAAATACATGCATCTTCAAGGAGGGAACAAAACCAGAAAAGCAAGGGTATGCTATTTGCTTATGCCCTTGTTCCATAATAATCTGCAAGAGAAATACCATGGGGGCCGAATAAGTGGCGTTGCAACTCTTCCCCTAAGGACTGAAGTAGCTAAACAGATCATTTGCACTGAAGTAATTTAGAAAATGGTTATAAATAACCCACATGTTGATCTTTGGCTTCCTGCAGCCTGCGCCAGTGTGAGAAATGACTCCAGGAATAATTCCAGAAAAAAGCCCTGTCCACTTGCTGACTTCCCTTCTGCCTTTTTGCTTCCATATCCACTTCCAGATAAAATTGCTCCTGTTGGAATACCCTAGCATACTGAAATGCTATGAAAAATCCCATTGCTGCTCTATTTCTCCTGCCTTGGAAAAGGAAAACAATCCTGATATTCTCTTCTTAGAGCGCCTTTGCATCCGCTTTGTCAGTGGGTTTGGATGGAGTCTGGAAGAACAATATTCTGCATAATATTGTAGGGACCCTTATTTCATGTGTTTTGTGAGTCCCATAACACTCATTTCAGCCCCATTTTCTCTAAGTTTCTTCCATAAATCTGCACTGTATCTCTCCTCAAGCCAACATTACATTTCTTAGCACTCTCTACCCCAGCAAACAACACTTTGTTCAAACATCTCCATTGGTAAATCCACTGATTGAATGAAGCAAACCGCATAGTCAATAGGAAAAAGTCCAATGGCAATATAGGAAGTCAGGAAACACTGGACAGATCCAGAAGAAATTACTGGGGGGAAAATCAAATGCCTGTACGGAAAGTGTTGTAATTTAGTTTTATTCCAGGTCTAAAAGTGGAAAAACGTAAAGCTTCATACTACTTTACAGCGGCGCTGTTCAGGGTCTGCCAATGTTTCCATTATGAACTGCAGGGGTTTATAACCCAGCCATAAAAATTTTCTTTGGGATGAAACTAGAAATGAAAGCTCTCCACCCCAAAATCAATTCTCCCCCCTCCTTTTTTAAATGTTTTTTTATTTGAAGGAGTCAAAATGATTTTGCTTATTTTTAAGCCAGCTCAGTTAAAAAAAAAAAAAAAAGAAAATTTTTTGTTATTTTCTATACTGACACAGATTAACTTAAAAGGATCTGGGGTTTTAGCAGATGACAAAAGAAATACATGTCAATATCATTACACTGCAACAAAGATCTTTTTGTTTTGCATGAAAAATGTGAGCCTCGTTCCTAAGAGATAGGCAGTAGTTATTCTGTGCAATTTTACAATGGCAAGGTCTCATCCAGGGTACTCTTCCTAATTTGAGCATCACATATTAAAAAGGAGTAAGCCACAGAGGAACAATAAAAATCATACAGATCTACAACACTTGAAATATAAGGAAAGACTGAAGAACTCAGATTTCCTCTAGGAACAGAATACTAAGGGAAAAGTGGCAACAGTTGCCCAATGAAAAAAGAAGGAAAAAAAATTGTAAGTAGGATGGTGATCAGATGCTTTCCAGTTTCACTTCATAAATAGTAAGAAAGAAGTAAGTTTATCTGCAAGAATAGAGTTTTAAGTTACATTCCTGTAAATGTACATGGCAGTGAAGTCATGCAGTAGAATCACCCTCATCTTGACCTGGTCATATTACTTAGCAAATATTTCTTGAGGTTGGATAATCATTTTGAAGTTGGTGGTGAAACATAACACTCTAATACAGTTTACTCAAATAAAACACTCAAATATTAATATATAACCTTAAGCTGTATGACCAGCTTAAAAAAATCTTACATTATTTTATTTACTAAAGATCATTTGGAGGGTTTTTCCCCTTGCTTTGTATTTCTAGAATTTTTAGAACATATTTTCAGTTTCCCCGCAATTCAGACTAAAAACTTGATATGCTAATAAGCAAAAATTCTCACATAATCATGACTCTATAGGAGCTACAGCTTTATGAAATACATCAGAAAATAATGACATTTGAAAGAAAACCACAAGAGTTTTTAGCTCTGCATTTATTTCATGATGCAGTTGCTTTACTTTTTACTTGGGACAGAGAAACTAGACTTTCTTATTTACAGTGTGACTTCTGTTTCACTTTGCTAAACTAACATAATTTTGAGTGTCTTTACCTGGCAATCTTCTAACCTTTGCCTAAAGAGTTATTCCCTGTATAATCAAAACACCAGAGTTATCTACACTAGTTGGAAAAGAATTACATTAGTCTTGGAAAAGAATTAGGAATTTCTTCTGAGATTATTAGCAAGAAATATTTGCTGGCTTTTAGTTCTTTCTGTGGTAGCTTATCACAAAGGCTGGGAGCTTATGGTAATTTCAATAGTGTAAAAATATTGATTTATATTTTAAAAGATTATGATGCTTTGAAAAGCTTCTGACTACATTTTACATTTGGCTGAGGGATCAGCTGATAAAGCATTTTATTTTATGCACATCACATTCATTTTAAATACTGCTGATTCTTTCCTAAAGAGAAGCTTATCTCTAAGTGGTGGCTGGGGAATAGATCATAACCTTCTGCCTTCTTAAAGGCTTCTGACATTTTCTCCTCCCCACTTGGCCCCCTTAAGTATTACATCTCTGAACTGAGATTATGGGCCCCAGGGTCTTTCCTCTGAAGGTTGTTCACCATCTCTGCTGTCCTCTCTCACCCTCTGCAGTTGTGCCTCATTGCATTGCATCATGCTCGTACCTCTGATATCTTCTTCTTAAGTACTGACTCTCAATTTCAAACACTATCCTTGCTCACCATGTTATACAAACAAAAAAACCACCCCAAACCAACAGCAACACAAAACCAAACCCCCAGAACAAAACAAAAGCAAAACCCCCAAAACCACAACAAACACAACAAACAAAACAACAAAACCAAACCCCAAAACAGTAGTGCATGCAATTTTTCTTCTCACAAGGTCGAATCCTCTGGGACCGTTTTTCTCACCCGTGCATACTGCTGTGGCAGCATCTCACTCAGTACACCTCAGGCTGCAACACCAGATCCAAACACACTCAAGAGCCAGATGTTTTGTCTCTGCATCTGGCCGACTGAATGGGCAAGATCAAAACCAGCTCACAGCCCACCAAGCTAATGGCACAGTGACAGGCTCATGCTACTCTGATGCTGACGGACACACGATACCCTTGTCAACCATACACCAAACGTGCCCCTGCAGGCAGAAGAAACCTCTTGAGCATTTGGCTCCTGACTCTTCTACTGAGTCCAAACCACCACTCTCACCAAGTGGATGTGGAGAGAGCTGGGCTCCAATCCAAAACCAACTTGGGGAGGCACTAGATATCTCTTCTCAGATAAGACTAGACAGAGTTCAGGGCAAGCAGCTCAAAATAATTTCAGGGGAAAGTTGACCAAATCAGCTTAAGTGATCTGTGATGGTACGGACTACACTGGAAGTCTGGGTTTGCATTGGAAGAGTTCAGGAGTCAATTGCCACTAGAGATGGCCTCAGACAAGCCAGTTTTCTTGCAGAAGCACAGGCCTAAGTGTAAATTCACAGACAGACTTGGTGCACTCACGTGCCAAAAAAAGTTCAAAAAGTTTGTGTGTCAGCAAATGTGTGACAACTGAGCTTGGATTTACCCAGTGAAACCACAGAACCACACAGATTCCCCTACTCTTGGTCCTGCTCTGGCTGGTGCCCCACTGAGCACTGCTGCTCCACGCTGCAACATCTGTGTAGAACACACAGGACTTAGTCACCCGGACTGCTTCCCCTTCTCATAGAATCACAGAATAGTTTGGGTTAGAAGCGACCGTCAAAGCTCATCCAGTCCAACCCCCTGCAAAGAGCAGGGACATTTTCAACCAGATCAGGTTTCTCAGAGCCCCCTCCAGCCTGGCCTTGAATATCTCCAGGGATGGGGCATCTACCACCTCTCTGGGCAACCTGGGCCAGTGTTTCACCACCCTCAGTGTAAAAAATTTCTTCCTCATGTCTAGTCTGTATCTCCCCTCTTTTAGGTTAAAACCATGACCCCTCATTATCCCTTTCCCACCAAGATTTTAACAAAACAGACAGCAGATTGCATGAGCTGCACAGAACTCTCATTTTTCCATCTGGCACTTGAGGTTCCCTAGACCACATCTCACCTTTGGAGAAGAAATTTTCAAGAGAAATAACAAAATGAAGCAATACTATTATAAGCAGTCTTTGGGTGGGTTACAAGTCAAGCTGCTGATGACTAAGTTTAATCACCTTCAGAACCCTGTAACCTCCCTGAAATAGCCCAAAATGTTATGAAATGGAATTTGTAAGGAGAAAGCAAGGAAAACAGACCTCCTAATTCACCAGACTTACAACTACGATTATGACAGTCAGAATGTTCCCATTACATCAGCGGGTCTATAATTAGCCCCTAACTTTGTTTTTGTGAGAGTAAGAACATCTTTCAGCTTGCCACTGGTTGCTGCAGCACAAGTGCCCCCACTCAAGCTGTCAGCATCATGCCACCATTGCACCTACATTTTCTCGAGGCTTAAAAAAAAACCCCAAAACCAAAAAACACACTGCTGAATTGCCTCTTCGACACCCTCAGCTGGCAGAGGGTCAAAGCCCCAGTAACTCCACTCATGCCAGGTCCTCGGCTGTTGTATATTGGCACAGTTTGACTGGTCCTACAAGAACTACACCATTTTACAGAAGGAACTGGCACAGACAACTCCACTCTCCTCCGTATAGCATTAACAGGTCCTCCTAATTATTTATTGAAAGAACGTTTTATTTTCCTGCTGCTCTCTCAAGCCAAGACCCTCCAAGGTGGTCTCAATCCAGTGCCTGCTGCTGAAAGTTAAGCTATTTTTGAATCCCTGCAAGTTTTGTGTGTCACCATCAGGTAACTTTACCAGGTCTGGCCAGCCAGCCAGAAGTTAAATGCATTCAAAACTCTGAATATAACACCGGGCACAAATCTGGGAACACTATTTGTGGCATTTGATTGCCTCCGTAAACCAAAACATAACTTTGACTACAAGAGACACCAGCACACGGAGATGTTATACATGGAAATCATTATAACAAAGTTGCTTGTGATTATATCACCAGCGAGAATTTGACAAAGTAATACAGGGCCCATCCTTCTTAGCATCACTTCAGCATTTGATTAAGTACAAAGGGAAGGTTTAAAAGAAATTGCAGCAAGTTAAATTTAAATTACTTGAAGTAATTACAGTACAGTAATTTTTAAAGCCCACCTTAAAGCACTGACTGCTATGGACGAACACTGTATTAAACTTTCTGACACTTATGTATCTGTTTCCCTGCAAGAAGGGAACGACACTGATTTCAAATACTACTACACACTGCACTCAATGTAAGTATGTACAAAAGCATTTGGCAGACAAGGATTTATGCAATTTCTTCTGCTGCAAATGTAACCTATTGTATTGGCCCATTAAAGTCCTGTAGTTAAAAATGCGATGGCTGAAGTAGCTTTCCCAATATTGCTTCCTGTCAAAGAACACAGACTGTCACAAATAGGCAAGATAAAAATAATAGGTAGTGTTTTCTGAAAAAAATATTTTTTTCAGAAATATATGTAGCTGTAGTAACAACTTAAATATTGTAAAATGTCAAGGAAAAAATTATTCGCCTATATTCCCTGTATTGCCTGTCTCCCCTTTCCCCTTCTATCCATTTCCCCTGGCAAAAAGGAAAAAAGTAGAAAAGAAATGGAGAGAAAAGTCCTCAAAGGAACAAAGACCCTTTATGGCTTTTGAAGATAAAACAAAATTATTTTCCAGGCTGAAAGGAAGCGGGGGTGGGGGGGAGAAGAAAAGCTTTAGTCAAGCAAAATTTACAAAAAACCCTAACAAAATAGAAATTGCTTCACTGTATTTCCTTCCCCCCCCCACCCCAATATTATTTGTTGCATTTCAAAACCTCATACAATAAGGGCAGCCAGCCTGCAAATCTGGAAGGGAATTCTGCACATGTTATTGGTGGATAATTTCAACATAGCCACAAGGGGAATGCATTTAAAGATCCATATGTTTCATTGGCACCAAATCAAGTTCCATTAAATAACGCTGTATGCAGCTACACAACAAATTTACTTACCATACATTTCACATGAGAACTAATTTGTTTGATAGGAATATTGCTGATGTTTATATTGGTTTACTGTAATGAAAGCAGTATTTTCCAAACTATGAACAAATGCATACCAGTAGTTTTACAGTGGCTTAACCAAAGTACTGGTAGTGCTTCAAGAAGGGAATTTATACAACACGTATGTTTCTTAGCACTGCTCAAGCCAAATGTAGCAAGGGGGTTCTGCTAGGAAGATGGAAGTTGCTTGTCAGGCTGGGAGAGCAGCCCTAAATCTGCACATGGGCCACAGGGAGAGCTGCTGGGGCCAGCAGGACGACAGGCAGTTCCAGGCTTGACAGCTTGCTGTGCTCCCAAACGTCTCCAGGAAAGCCAAACATGTATGTCCAGTTCTGGTGGAGCAGAGCACAACACAAGGCTCTCGTTTCTCATGACGCTCTAGAGAAACGATGAAGGCAGGCACTCACTCGCTGGTTCAGCCAAACAAAAACCCCCTAACTTTTAAATGTGAAACCTCGGGCCTTTATATAAAATGGGAAATTCACATACCATTGCCTATCTGGTCAGCAAAGCTGCCAAATATTTTCACATACAGAAAAACACTGGCAACTGAGTTGTGCTATAAAAACAACAGAACATCTTGAGGATTTCACTTAGTAATTCCATGTGGTCTGGCATTAATCAATGGGACATCTTCAGAAAAAATATATTTCCGTAGTGGGGAAAAAAACAGTTCTTCCAAGAAAGTCACCTTCAGTGTTTCACATGTTTATGTTTTTGCTCAGAGAAGCATCATTTAGAAAAAACAAAACAAAACAAAAAACCAAAACAACTGAGAAGGAGCCAAGGATGATTTAATGATGCACTTACTGAAACCTCTGCAAATTGTCTTTTTTGTCAGCTTTCGATACACAAAATCTGCCTTGGCACTTGTAATCTTAATATCCATTCTTTTCACCAGGACAGTTCTGACTTCTGGTTATGAGTCATGCTAAATTAAAAATACAAACGGAAGCATGGGCAGCATTGTTTCCAAAAGAATATGTCAACATATTCTTAAAAATACTAGCAGCACCATCCTTCTTTTTTGATCCAGTTCATTACTGAGGAAATAATTTTTAATTAGCACATGGCACTCTACATCACCTTTGTATGTCCTGCAGGTGTCCATACTTAAAAAACCTCTTCTCATAAACAAAAATCTGCATGGTTGTAAGTGTAAGTCTGATGTGATGTGTCATGGGATCAAACACTCCTCCACATGCTGCCGAAAAGCAGAGGGAACCTACTTCTAAGAATCACAGAATCACAGAATGTTAGGGATTGGAAGGGACCTCGAAAGATCATCCAGTCCAATCCCCCTGCCAGAGCAGGAACACACAAATGAGGGTACACAGGAATGTGTCCAGGCAGGTTTTGAATGTCTCCAGAGTAGGAGACTCCACAATCTCCCTGGGCAGCCTGTTCCAGTGCTCTGGCACCCTCACTGAGAAGAAGTTTCTTCTCAAATTTAAGTGGAACCTTTTGTGTTCCAGTTTGTACCCATTACCCCTTGTCCTATCATTGGTTGAAAGCTTCTTCTCCCTTCCCAAACCAGTGGAGAAGAAAGGATGACAGTCAGACAGGTACCTGTAAGTCCTAGCTGGAAATTACTCTGATGCACACCAAAGAAAGGGTTCGTCCCCTTTCCAAATGCTGAGCTCCATATTGGGCATTTATTTAGCAGATTTAGACTGTAACCTGTTTAGTGCAAACACTGAATTAAATGAATTTCTCTGAAAGGTGCAGGATCAAGGCTTAAGTCAAGATGGGTCTATGGATAAAACTGGATTTAAATTTTCACATATCTGGAAAAATCCTGTTGATGGTAATGAAATAGTTCTTGCCCAGAAGGTCATCAATTAGCTATTACTATTTCTGCAGTGCAAAGAGAATGAAGGGAAGCTCCATTTTCTTTTTGCTGCCAGAATGATGTACCACATTAACCTGCAAACTATTCTAACTTACACTTTATAAAAAAGTAAAAAAGAGAGACCTTCCTCAGATATGAGCATACCTTAACTGGGCTAGAGATTAGCAATTAAAAATCACAGCTGTGGAAGGGAAGGATGGTTGAGCATTCAACCATTCTTATTACTCTGGAAATACTAAATCACTGCCTTTGCATTTTTGGCATACTACTATAACTAAGGTTCACAATTATTTTGGCTGCGCCCCACAAGACCTTGGCTACATTAAGAACTTCACCCCAAACCTTCCAAACTGAAACAAAACAAACTCCACCTTTGAAGCCAGACTTTCTACACAGATCCATCAGTGGGAGCCCCAGGCTCTAAGGCAGCAGAGGTTGTTCACATGCTTGTCTACACTAAAAAGATACTAGATATGGTCAAAACACGTTCCAGAAAGGATTTTTTACAGCAAGATCAACTATGACAGCAGGTAAGCCTTGCAGTCTGATTTAGTTCTGCATATTTCAAAGTCCAAGAAACAGTAGAAGTCATATTTTTATAAATTACATGACAGTAACATCTCTTGACATTGGTGGTGGGTTTTTTTAAATTCAAACTACAATCTGATGTATTTGATGTCTACCAGTATACATCCTGACAAACACTTTAACTACACAAAGAGAGCACAATCAATCAATTATTTTACAGTTTTATTTGGAGCATCAGAGTATTAGATTATTACTCCTTCATGTTGCATTTGATTTAAAACAATAAGCGCTTTCAAGAACCCTGAGCAACATATCCTCCGACCACAAAATACCGGCCCTGTGAAGTAGTGGAAAAGTTGCAAGTATACTCTCTGGTCTATTTTGACTGTCTTCATTATGTTTTAAGGCCCAGGTTATGAAGTCTCATTGGCTTTGTTCTCAGGAATCTAACTTCACTGTCACTAGCAATTAATGACCCAAGAATAATGCGTAACACTCATTACACAAGCGTTTTTGAGATGCTAGGTTAATAAGGAGCAACCAACTTTTCCTTGCATCTTTGAAGGCTTCTACAGATTTACACAGTGAACCCACAGAAGATTTCAGATGCCTCCTCACCAAAGAGGCATCTACACCCTGTCCTGGTTTTGTTAAAAACAAGTTTCTCTTTCAGTGAATTTTGCCTGTCAGCTAAAGCCTTCATATTAACTGCATTTTCCTGGAGAACCAGACACATGTTTTGGTAAACCTAGCAATGGAATGCAAACTTATTGATAAGCATGGATGGACATCTCGCGAGAGGGGCGACGAGAAACAAGTGACTAAGAAACTGACCAACTGTGTATAACATTCCATTCACGTGAATACTTCATAGAAAAGTGGGAGATCATGAGGATCTCGTCCCTTTTCCCTTTTGCCCTTTTGCCTTTGCTTTTTCCCTTCTGCTTATGGCCGACATTAGGAGACGACCTTGCTAGTCGTCCCTGCGAACTGAGGCCTAGTGAGAGACTGAATCCAGCTCCGGTTGGCCGCAGAGTCCAATCCAGGACTTTGGTTGCCGGCTCTGCAGTTGCTGAGACTTTCAAGATTGGTTTTGTATATTTTGTATTATTTTCTCTATTCTTATTAGTAGCATTAGTAAAACATTGTTAATTTTTCCAACTCTCTTCTCTCTGTCCTTCTTTCCCTCCCGATCGCCTGTCCTGAGTGGGAAGGGGGGAGAGGGACGGGCAAAAAGAGGGAAGTGGGGGGGAGAGGGGGTTAACAACACATCTGCCAGGGTTTTATTGTCACCCCGCAATCTAAACCCTCGACAACCCCTCACAGCTTAAAAAAAAAAAAAGTGGAATTTCTGTACTTTAAATCAAACGCACAAAACCTATCTCGGTGATGGCAGGTTAGCTAACGTCGTCTGGCTTACTGCTGTGCCCTAAGGAACAAGCGGCTTTACTACACCCACACCACTATTCAGTAAACACAGTGCTCACCCAAGACACTGAGAACAAGCCTATTTCCCAGCTCTGCCTGAGAGGATGCAGGTCGGTATCCCACACTCGCAGGCAATTCCCCAAACCAGCCATCAGCAGACTGCTGCAGGACACTCTGGTTTTTCTTTACTTCAACTGCAACAGTTAAACACTCCTTGAGAGAGAGATGGCAAACACGCATGACTCTTTTTGCAGGTACTCACCTAAGCAAATGAAAATCTGGGATAACTTCTCTGTTCTAGTAGATGATGATACAGTCTACACTAAAAAGATATTAGATAAATTGACTGTATATGTAACATTGTAAGGCCTAGCACACAGGTCAATGTGCCCAGATGGGCAAAGGAATTAAATCCAGGTGTCTCCCATCTTTAGGTGACATTAACCACTGAAGTACTGAATGGCGGTGGGGAAACCACTGCCGTTTTCCTTCCGGCTCCCATTTGTAGCAACAAATATTCTCACTCAGAGCTCTGTATGGGAAAAGCACTTTTCTCCCATATTCTGGGTGAGAGCTACTGATCAGTGGGTAACTAAGACATGAACAGGGTGCTGTTATCTGTCCCACTGCCATGGGACTTAAACAGACAAACATTTGAGCAACCTGGTACTGAAAACAGAAATACCAGGTGTCGTTTCTTCTAAGTAGCGGCATCAGGTGCCCACAATGGAAGGGGGTTTGGAAAAAAACAACCAAACAAAAAAAAAAGAAGTAAGGAACTACATGAATATGTAATGGTATTATTTCTTTTCTCTACAGCAACTTTAACCAGCTGCATCATAAACGAAAGCTGACTCAAGCTGGAAAACTCACGGGATAAGGTTTTTCTTCTGAGATCTCCCAAACAAACTCCTCGGCTGTCCTGGAATATGTGTCAACTGGAAAGTAAACTCCCATTGCTTTCCTCCATCTATGTCTTATCAAATTTCACTCTAACATCATCTACTAGGGTCCCATTCCCGTGTTTTGCCATCTGGATCTCATCTTTATAAATACAAGTTACATTCACCCACTTGGCACACTTCATATGTAGAGACTTATTAAATGGTTTTAAAGATGATTTACTAAAAAAAAAAAAAAAAAAAAAAAAAAGCAAGAGTTAAATATTTAACATGAGAAGAGAGTAATTTGATAACTTCTTACTTTCAGGTCAAAATTAAATTACCAATGATTTCTGGCTTCCCACATTTATCAGCTGATTTCTGCCTTATTTAAATTTGTTCTCTGGCTCTATCTATCTATACTGGCACACTAATTACTCAGAAGGCACCAGAGTTCACAGCAATGAGCTAGTGACGTATTTCTAAGATCTGAAATACAAATGGGTAATATCAGAAAATGAGAAGGAAAAAAAAGAGTTCATACACTAGCGCTTTGTTTTTGAAGTAGTATGAAACACATTAACTGAGCCCAGGAGAGTTAAAATTTAATTTAAACTAGTTTCCTTTTGCTTACCAAATTATGTTTTTCACCCAAACAGTACCAAGCTCCAGCGAAGTAATACCAGTCTCAATGGATTTACTCACTCAAGTCATTTTGGTTATATTTTTAAATAGTAGTAAAAGTTTGTACTTAAATGTCAAACTCTTTTCAAATTTTGAAACAAATAAAAATATATTGAAAGAGTTACAGTAGGAACACAAACAGCATGCCAACTAATTGCTCCTGCCTCCTCTGGATCAACACAGAGCCGTCTTCTTTCTAGTTTATGTTCTCGTATCTTCAGTAGCTCAAGTGATACAGATCTATGCTTGGCACTGAAATTTGGCAATTTATTCCTCAAAATGATGTGCAAGACTGTATCTTTAAACATGTTTTTCCCCTTCAATCTGTCAGAGAGAAACAGGCAAAAACCCAATGTACAAGAAAAAAACACAATGACACAGCCATGAGTTCACTCCTCCTAAAAGTCCATGGCATCTATCTCCTTAACATCTTTGTAAGATATGTAATCAGGAGTGAAGAATGCATGAAAAAACAGTTGCATTCTTTTCCATTCTCTTCATCTAAATCTAGATAAAATGGGTAAGACATACCAGCTCAGGGCTCTGTATGCCCTGTCACCGTAACTCCGTCTCAACAACATGCAACCAGTTAGTCAATAGGGAACCCTTTTTGACCCTTAAACATTCTACAAAGTACTTCAGACTCCACCCAGCAACCAACAGGTAGATCCTGTAGCTGTGGTGCCATAAGCATTGTTGAGATGCCCTTTTGACAAAGGAACCCCTGCCCTCTGCTCCAGTATCAATTTGAAACTGAATTTTTCAAAATGTAGTAGAAAGGGGCCAGGTCAAAAAAGCCCAGTCAGTCATAAACCTACCTGGATTACTTCTGAAACATGCCGTCAAGCAGCTGGGCTAATTTTGACTATTAGAGTTTTCATTTGACTAGAGATTTAACAGCAGGCCCACTGTCTTCAAGGACTAATATTGCCTCTGGCTGCTTCTCAATACCAACCAGCAGTCCAGCTTATTCTGGGCCAAATTTCAATCTGTTTGTCCAGCCTGAGCTAGGCACCATCCGGGACACAGCCACACGATCCTCTGCAAAAGCGCAAGTCACGCTGTCCCCATTGCAGCTACCTGCAGACTGAAGGAAAACACTATCGAGAAGCTCTCTAGCATCCCCAAAAGTTCTCTAACATCTCAAGTGACCGCCAAACTCTGAGACTTGGGACACCTTTACCGCGCATACCTGACAGATTTCTAATCTGAAGTGACAATCCATCTCCTATCAGTTGGCATTTCACTCATGAGCCCAGGAAGATGGAAATCAGCAGACTGGGGACCTCTCTGTTTTCTGTGAACGTCATGAAATGCAGACCTTTAATTGCTTCCCAGTCTATATCCAGGGAACAAAACCTAACTCTGTACCCACCGTATTTGCAATTATTGAGACTGCAAAAACAGTCAAAGGAACTGGATTTGGCCTGGTAATAATTTCTATTCCCTCCATGATCTTATTTCAAGTGGTTTGTGCTACTCTCTGACCTTGTTAAAAGCCACCTTGCCTGGAGCCCACCACTTTCCCGTATGAATGCACTTGTCACCAAAATGAACTGCCACCTCGCATTAGTGGTTCAAACAGCCTCCCGATAGGAACTACACAAAAAACAGAAAATGGTGCAAAACTCAAAATGATGTATTATCACCAAAACGCTACAACTTTACTTGTCAGGGATTGTAATTAGAGTAGGGCCAAGGGAATGTTAGCTCAGCTGTCTCTGAGCACACCTGTTTCAATTTAATTTGTAGTAATTAGGAAGCCTAGGGCACCAGGAAAAAAAACGCTTTTCAGTTACTGTTTGAAATAGCTGAGTTTTCATGTGCCATTTAAAATCCTGTTTTTCAGAACAGACTGCTGACTTGCTAATGCTAGCAAAATGAAATAAAGCAAAATATTTTTAGCAGCAGGAAGTTGTTACTTGCTACTGCCAATTACATGCCCTGTACTTGAACAGGGACATTTTTTTCCCTTTGCTTATTCTTCAAGATAGGTAAAAGCTGGCTTAAGACTCAGTGCATGAAGATTCAAACGAAACTCTTAGTCCCCTGGAGCTGGCCGACACTTCTGGAGTCATGGCCAATACTGGCAGTGATCTGCTGTGACAGAGCAAACAACAGTGTCCTAGATCCACTCTTCAAAAAAGGGGGAAGGAGAAGATTAAGCAAGAGACTCAGATCTATTTACTTTGGCAAAAGGCTGAATACCTTGTCATGCTAATAATTATTGAATTTGGAAAGGAGAAAATGGGGCAGAGGGGGGAGAATTAAAAAAAAAAGCATTAAAGTTACATAAGAATAGATATTTATACTCTGAGTTAATTTATCAGACTGACACAGAAGTTAACCATCCACCACTAAAATAATGGGATACAAGTTTTCTTTATATCACAATCACCATTTACCACTCTTAAATATCCACAGTCAAGTATCCTCATCTTTTAATTTAAAATGTGATCTTGCAGGCCCAAATAGAACTGTTGGCAAAAACAGACTTCTATGGGAACAGTGCCCAAAGAATGATTTCTTCAAAACAGGACAGATCTTAAAAATCATGACAGCGCTTTTTTTTTTTTAAACCTAGACTGTAAACCACACAGGACTCAAGTAATTCACATAAAGCTACATCTCTGAGTAACAATACAATGAGAATGGGTAATAACAAGAGTCTGTGGTATAGCCAAACACAGCCACTTAGGACTTTAAAAAAATATAACCCAAATCTCAATCTTTTGAGGTGACATACAACTCTGCTTTGATACAGGTTCATTCCCACATGCTGAGAATCCAACTGAAGCCAACACAGTCCCTGCCAGTGAAATTTCTACAGGAAAAAGTGCATTATTTTAATAATCGGCCTTTTTCAGTTGTAATGCCATTAGAAAGACAACCACACCACTGTACATTTTTCCACCTTAGAACAGACTTAAAAAAAATAAGAAAGTATTTGGGAAATGCAGAGCAATGCTTCCTGAATACTGTTTAGATTACTTAGGAATGGGTTTATTATCAGTTATTACTTTCCATAGACTGACATGGATGTGTATTTAAAATTGAACAAGGAAAAAGAAACCCATATGATAAAATGAGTGTGTTAATAGTCAGCACCATCATTTCACCACTTAACTGAACTTTATGGAATGTGTCTACCTGAAGCTGTGCTTATAATATGTACATGGGACACCCATATACATGCCACGCATGGTCTTAAATGCACAAAAAAATCAAAAAGCATATTAAAAGTTGCATCTTCTTTTATTTATTTGCTGCTTCAAGAGGTAATTTCTCTACAATCCAGGTTTTTAGTTTTTCTATTTCAGTTCTGTTTAACTCATGATGAAGGTTTGGAAAAGTATGAAGTGATGCTTTTACTCCCAGTGACTTTAACATCTTGTTGGTCTCTTCACCCCATGAGTAGAGAACTAGTTCATCAGCAGTTCCATGACACTGAAATAATTCTGGAAGAACACTTTCATTTTTCTTCAAAGCCTAGATGGAGAAGAAACAGTCATGACACATCACTAAGACTCCTAAAAGAATAGTTACAATTACATGGTGACAATTTACATAGCATTTCATTTATTAACCTGCCTTTTAGTGGTGATATCATACTATCTCTACAAAAGTGAACAAGGAAATATCACTGGAGAAAACCTGTGCTTCAAATTCCAGTGTGCTAACTCCTGACAAATGATAGGGTTTACTTTAAGGTCTATATCCCTCTCCAAGTAAGAGAAATATAAAAAAAATCTTGACAGCAGATGGAGCCCATGAGTATTATAATTCACCACAAATTTTTGAAGAATAGTTACACTTACATGAACTCTCTAACAATCAAGGACAACTTGCAAAGCATTTCATTTGTTAATCTGCCTTCTAGGCTGAGTTACTCAGAATAAAGTAATTGTACTGTCTGTGCAAAAAATCAACAAAACATCATGTAAGGACAGCTTTAAAGCCTCACATCCGTAATACTCTGCTTACCAATTTCCAGGAAATGTCATAAGTTTAGAATATTAATCAATTGCCTCAGATGAATAAACATGCTGTACTCAATTTTAATTATCATGCTTTTCTTTTAGTTAAGCAGTTTTTCCATAAAGTCTACCACACACTCACCTGGTAAACAGCAGAGTCTTTATTTAGAAAACTAGACAAAGCAAAGACTCCTGCCAGATCTTGATGAAACCTATATGCTAAATGCATCGCCATTCCGCCTCCCATCGAAAAACCTCCTAGGATGCAACAAAAGAAACGAAGATTGGATTTTGTTATATGCCTTTGTAACCCAGCATACAATTTAATTTCATGCTCAGATTTGTTTATTTTATACACAATGCAGTAAAAAAAATCTCAAGCAACATAAAGGCCACAGTGTTCTTAAAGTAAAGCATGATTCAATTAAGAAGTTGTAGAGCTGAAGTACTGCTGAACATTCATTACTGAGAAAAAAAAAAAGAGCCAAAATGCCATTACTTCAGCTGCCATTCATCTGTGGTCCCTACCAGGTAGCTGAACACTGTGGCCATATATTCTCTGACATTAACAAAGATAATTCTCATTGGTTTTTTATTCAACTTATTTTTTCTGCTCGGCTAGTAGCACTCACACGCAAAAGATTCACTTCACCACTGTACACAATCAACGAACATTCAGCACACTAGACTAGTACACAGGGGGTTTTTTTGTTGTTGCACCTTAGGATAGATAATAAATATGGAAAAACTGTAATGTACCCCACCTGAGCTCTAACAGGACTCTAAACTAATGGCCTTTTGTTTTCCATACGTCTCTTTAGCCACACTTATTCCCTATGTGAGATAATTCCTCAGGCATGATTTTACACAACCAATGCTTGTTCATTAGGAAAGAAACCGAGACTACTGCAGTACTTCACAAGGACACAGTACATAGGCTGTTATATTTACTGTATCCAAATAAGGACTAGGGTGAAGAATGACCAGCTGCTGAAACCCCTTGTGGCACAGAGGTGGCAGCCAGCAGAAAGGCCATGACTGCAGCTCCATGCCAGGAAGCACACAAACTGAGCCCAGTGACACCCTGCAACTGTGGTGCTTTGCTGGATGCTGGGGCCACACAGAACATCCCTGGCCCATACAAACTCAGGGGCAAATGCGCTGCACATCGTAAACATTAGTTTGGTCAAAGTGAGACTGTTCCAAATGGAGAATCCTCTTACAGCAAGTCCCAACAGGTCTGCCACCCTTCTAGCTCACAGTCCATCCTATGTTATGACTGGAAGATTCGGTAGGATTTGTTTAGGAAATTCTCCTGAATACACTAGACTAATCTAGACATGAAGTATTTTCCTTCCTTCCTTCCTTCCTTGCTGCCTCCCTCCTGTCATAGAATCATAGATTCATTTTCGTTGGAAGAGACCTCAGGATCATCAAGTCCAACCATAACCTAACCTAACTCTAGCATTAAACCGTGTACCTAAGAACCTTGTCTAAATGCCTTTTAAACACCTCCAGGGATGGTGACTCTACCACTTCCCTGGGCAGCCTGTTCCAATGCACAACAACCCCTTCTGTGAATAATTTTTTCATAATATCCAACCTAAACCTCCCCGAGCACAACTTGAGGCCATTTCCTCTCATCCTATCACTTGCTACTTGGGAGAAAAGACCAACCCCCTACATGCTACAACCTCCTTTCAGGTAGTTGCAGACAGTGATACGGTCTCCCCTCAGCCTCCTTTTCTCCAGGCTGAACAGCCCCAGTTCCCTCAGCCGCTCCTTGTCAGACTTCCTTCCTTCCTTCCTTCCCTCCCTCCCTTTTCTTTCTTTCTCCCATACTTTTTTTTTTATTTCTCATGACTTTCTGATTGGAATTGCAACTGAATTCTTCTTTCTCCTTTACTGTCAACATGAAGCCTTAAGACACGATCATAACCAAGGGCGGGAAAGAGCAAGACCACACAATGCAGTAGACCAGAGTCTTGCTTTCCTTTTTCAAACACAGTCCTTAATCAAATTAGGAGAGCTGTGTCCCCAAACTAAAAGATATACCTGGGATCCCTTAGGTATGTACCCAGGGGGCTGATAATACCCTGATATTTATCTTTGGTAAATAAAGCCAGGACCCACTGTTTGCCCTACAAATCAATCTTTAACCAGTTCAAAGTTAAATGCACTATGTCTAAGTGCCCAGTGGCATTTCAGAAGAAAAGGTAGTTTAGGAAAAGTAGGAATGAATGTGGGTAAACAAGGTCAGAGCACACCTTAAAAACTCACACAGCCCACATCACGTGAAATTTTGAATAAACTTGTCTTCACAAAAATAAAAATATTGAGAATAGTCCTACAAGCCTCTCATATGCATCATTACTTCCTACCAGACAGATTCTCATCACATGGAAAAGAATTCCACAACAACAACAACAAAAATATACATTGCACAAGTGTCATAGTAACCACAAAAATTCAACACCATTGACCCCACATTCACAGAGAGAGAAAAATACAGCCTTCTGAGAAACTATATAAAATACAACAGCTCCACTAAGTTGCTATGTAAGCAACATCATCTTGTGCTGAAGTTTCCTTTATTCTCTTCTGTGACACATCTGATAATTTACTTCTTCATTTCCTTTCAGTCATTCTGAATGATACTGTCACCTCCAAACCAAAGAAGTAGCATTTATAGTCTAACAGACCATTGTGCATTTGCTTACAAATAAATACAGATATACTTTGCCCACATATAAAAAGTCCCTTTTAAGTATTTTAGAACACAGGGGGAAAAAAAAAGCTGCATTGAAAAATCATTACTAGTTTGTAAATGATTTAATCTAAAATTTTGTACCCAGTTAGTCACAATCTGGCAACACTATCTGCAATTACTCACCAGCAGTCTTTGACAATGCAGTCACCTTCTGTTTAGAAGACTATTAGGTAATGGTTCTTTCATGTGGCTCATACTACTATGAGAAAATGTAATACAAAGGACTAGTTCTTTCAATTTGGGTTTTCCAGGGGAAAACCTGAAGTTTACCACTTAATACCACAACCATCTCTGAGTAAATGCTGTATGGTAAATGCTTCCAACACAACAATTTGCATAAGCATTTGGAGACAATTCTATTAGAAGAATTATTTCGGTATAAGTGTAAATTTGACATAACATGTAAGAGACATGCTCTGTCAAGAACTTTTATAAGAATGCAAATTTTGGATTAATATAGATATTGCAGAAAGAAATGTATGAAGTGACAGTCAGAATGTAAGCAAAACACAGAAATACAAGTTTGCTTATGTACACCAATGACCTCAGCATAAAGAATACGTAAATGTCACAGCATTGCTAAGCAGATTGTGTCATCAGTGTTAATCCAGATCAAAAATGACACAGCAACATTTCAGCCTTAGATGGGCAGAACATAGCAAGCCGTTTGCTTGAGACTAATCTATTTCCAAGAAGTACAAATGCTGTGCATAAAAGTGCAGTATTTGCCAATAGGTTTCACATAACAAGTACATTCATTTTCCACTTTTCCCCTTACACCTATTTTAAGAGATCTGTGATGAATGCTTCAAAACAGTTTAAAAGTGTTGGCTCTGCAATGATTAGGACATCAGTTCAGGAAAGCACCTAACTATTTGCATTAACTTTCCTGCCTTACGAAGTAGGTTTACGAACAGGCTAAAAGGTGAGCACATAGAAAATGGAATCAAGTAAAGCACTTTTCTTTCAGTTGCAAAAAAACTTCCCTCAAGTATGCATTTATGAGCTCAAATCTGCTTCTGTGTAGTGCTGGTTTTGAGGCAAGGCCCCTTTGCAGTGAGAAGCAAGCTGCTCATAACTTGCTTTGCTAATGGAGAAAGATCTGCTGAAATTCCAGGATCATCACACTTCCCAATTAAAGCATTTGAATCAGAAGGAAACTCACATGCAATACTTTACTAAAAACAAAACAGGCTTTGTGGGAATATCATCTGTAACTATGTTAAGGTTACCCCAGCCATACGATGATGTAACAGAGTGAACAAAGACTGAATTTCTCATTTGTAATTTATTCCTGCTTGAATAAAATAGAAACCCTTATCACAGCTGACAATTTTCAGTGATAAAACCTTCTTTCCAGAGCTTGTAAATGGCCTTAGGAGCCTTTTAAACATCAAAATGTTTGTATAAAAGCTCAAGCTCACTTCCACTAAAGATCTTGATTTATTTTAATTTGCTCCTCATTTATATCTGTCTGAAAGGATAATCTGGTCCATGATGACACTTCAACATTATATTGAGTTCAGGAAACCAAATATTTACCTACTGTCTATCTTCAGCTTTATTTATTTCTTTGTATCTGGTCTAACAATGTTTGAGTTTGTATCTAAGAAAATAACAAACTTTATCATCTAGCACAAAGGTTTCTTTATTTAGTGTCTCTCTTGTGCCCTGTACACAGGAGAATGCTAAAAACTCTGCTTCCCCCTCCATGCTCCAATTTAACGCCTGCAATGACCTGTTCCTGATTTCAGAAAGCTCTTCAGGTTTTAATTCTGCTTTACAGAAAAAATATCTCTCTAACAAACACAGGTTTGACATTGCTGATTGCTTCCTGATTCATACAGACCTGACTGTAAAATGCCGTAGTCAATTTGTTATAGATAATCATTATGGACTTAGGAAACAACAAACCAGATTGCTTCTTTGGGCTTTCCAGTATAATTTTTAAAAGTGATCCACGCTGAAACTAGAAATCACACTAGAAAATCACAGCCATAGAAAACAAATTTTAGTTATTAATCATATTTAGTGCAAGAATCCTGCCATCTGCGCTGAGTATAGATCTTCTGCTCCTTGCAGAGACAGACCTTGAGGTCTTCTCACATGAGTCTGAGTGGCAGAAGCAGAAACTGCTTCATTACAGCACAGAACCAACAGAGGAACAAGAGAAGCTAAGCCCCATCTTTGATGAGATAAAGATTGGGATTTGGGTGTACAGATGGGTTTGGGGATGCTTATTTGAAGCAATATTTCTTCACTAGTTTCTCTCTAATAGTTGTTCTTAATCTTTCCTGTATTTCTTCAAATTTGTCAGTACAGCTTTGCTAACAAACTGGCAAGAGATGAATGCTACAGCATCCAGTGCAAGGAGAGACAAATACTCTTCTGCTGTATGAAGCTACACTAGCACAATTAGAAATTGCCTTTGCCCATTCTGTTTTAATCACAATACATTACATGCTCTTGCCTCATTCTCTTTCCATTCTCTCAGCATTTTTGATTCTCAGTTTCTCCTTTCTTTAGATATTTTAACTGAGAGTTACCCTGTTTTTTATTGAGAATTTTTCCCTAAACATTTCAGTTTACTTTCCACTCTCCCTAGGGGCTTTCTGCGATTTACCTTCTGTTAATGGTAACGGCTAAACTTTGTTCTACATATTATCTGCGAAGAAGCTGACTTTCAACCTTCCTTTTTCATACATGAATGGAAGTATTATATACATTTAACAGTGCTCATATATGACTATCAGCGGAGAGTACAAATGCCAGTGGAACAGCAAATTCCCTTCTCCACAGAACTCCCTGAATACTGCTCCTGTGTAAGTGCTCAAACTTGTACTTTTTCCCAAGTGAGCTTCCTCACAGCAGCGATTTTCTCCTTTTAATCTATTTGTGAAACTTCACTAACCACTAACCTTACACACCAGCAGAACTGCACTGAATGGTTTCCATCCTTAATAGCTTTTTTATTCTGCTTGTTACTCAGTAACCAAGAGCCTTCACAAGAACAAAGGTAACTTCCCTTGACTGGCCACTTCCCCTTGTTAGGAACATGAATCAATTTGCTGCCCAACCTTCTAACCAGTCAAAACACGTTTTGAATTGCATATTTAAGTGGTACAAGTTTTACTGCTTTCTTGTAGAAACAAATACACAATAGTTTCTAATGTATCAACTTGCAGTAAAAGCAGAACCAGTCACAGTTTTATTTTCAGCTGATACAGGTAGCAGAGGGGAACCCAACATGTGTACCTAAGGAATCATAATTTTTAGCACTAAAAGGAAAATTAAATCCATGAAAAGTCTCAAATCAATTTTTACTAAGATGCTACTCTACCAAATCTATGGCTTGCTTTACTTATTTTCTTCGTTATTTCTGAGGACAACAGCACAGCCCTGCTGCAACACTTACCTGTCATTTTGACAGTCAGCATAACTGTGAAACATGGAAAGGGGAAGAGAATAAATTATTCTTTATGCTCATGGCATTCATGATTTTAAACTGAATCACAGAAAAGAAACTAGAAAATAGGCTCTCCACAGTGAAGAACACTGAAGCACAAAAACAGGCTGCCTTGGAAAGCTATGAACCTTCCGCTAATGGAAATCTTCAGAAGTAGTCAGAAAAGCAATGGTAAGAATTTGCCTAAATAGAACTAAACCTGCACTGACACATGAAGATGGTTTAGTGAACGTTGTTAAGCCTCACTCTTCTATGATCCTGTAGGCACGACTGTGAAGTACATACAGGTTAATGTGCACCCTGTGGCATGTCTACACATGACTCTCAAGCATTCTAAAAGCCCATCCATCCATTTAATTTTGGACTGAATTCAGGCATTTATTAAAGATGAGTAAGCATATGTTTTCAACAGATTTTCTACTAAGGCTGAATTATGACTGAATTATTTTTGGTTTTACTGCTGTGAGCCTTATTTACTCCTAATCTTCACTATCATTTGCTAAGACTGTCAATCACTACACAGATTGAAACCGAGAATATGCTACCTCTCAAAGACCTTCATTTCTAAATACATTAATACAGACACCACCAACAGCTGGGAAACAAAGTGACAAGTGGTGGATCCTACTCTCTGCTTAAAATTATTAGCATTTGTATCTCCTACTGAATGAGTGACAGCAAAAGACTTAGAAACCAAAGACATACTCAAGATTTTTGAATGAAATGAAAATCATGTTTTGTTAAGTGTCTCTTGCTTGCACACCAGGAGGTAAAAAGAGTAGTAGAGACCCAAAAGAAAAACAAATAGTCCATTCAGGTGCAAAAAAATAAGAGCAAATGCACTGAAAATTAATATGTTTGCTGGTATTATGGGGTGGATGGACTAACAGTACTGCTTTGAGCCCAGCATCTCATAGGCATAATTTAGATAAACCACAAAGCCACATAATGGGTGCTACAGAAAGAAACTTCATTTGAATTGCAGTGATAAATGACAATATAAAACCATGAATTTACTCTGTTAAAGCAAGGCAGTAAGTGCCTCTAAATGAAAGGCAACATTTTCCTAATAAAGACAGAAGATACAAGATAGGATGAGTGACAGCAAAAGGCTTAAAAGCCAAATACATAAAATACCAAGATTGTAGGTGAAGTAGTCTGCCCAACATTTTAACAATTTATTGTTGATTTTTGTTTATCTTCCCATATTTACAGAATCCTCTTTCTCTGGGATGTCAAAGCCAAGGTATTTCCTTCCCATCCCATTCTCACACACACTGAGAGAGACGGAAATGCTAATATTTACAAGAAGCACAGAGCTTTCATGTTACTTCCACCATGGTTCAGTAGCTTTGTAAGAAGCCTAGCAATAAACAAAAAGTGGTTGTGTGTCTTATGTTATTGTTACAGTACAAGGGGTCAGGAATCATGCATGTGTTTTTTGGCATACAGTCAAATCTACAGGACTGTTATGGAAAGTTTATTTTCACTGGCTGCTTACACAAGTGACTACAGGTGGCAGAGACCAATATGCTTGGATCAGCATTTCTGTGCTACACAAAATGTGACTTGAAAAAGTAAGAAAGTAGTGCTAAATTAAGAACAAAAAAGAGAACAAAAAACTGCCTTTCACTGAAGCACAGCTGACTAAAGTGAGCACTATCAGAATGCTCTAAATGTGACATGGATGATTCCCTCAAGAGATTCTAACATATTCTTCAATAAGATTGTTGAAATCTTTGACAATTTCCACATAAGAGGAGTTATTTTGTAGTGCATTATCACTACGGAAGCAGCTAATAAAAAAACCAACAACAACGAAGAACACCAGACAAAAAAACACCATAAGAAAACAAAGAAAAACCACTACCACCTGAAAAACCAACTCAACTTTAAATAGAAAAAGAAATTATTGTCCCACATGTTAAAATGTGGCTGTTGGCTTGTTTAGGTAATTTAGCAATGAATGCAGGCATTTATAAAGAAGGAATACATTCATTTTTTAAGAAGGGATACTATCAAAGCTCCAACTGTCAGAATTTGACTAATTTTATCGTCCTCTTTTATCTCCAAAGTCAATATAAACCTACTTACAGGATTATGTGCAATAAGTGTTTTGGCCAGGAAGACCAGTCAGAGTAACTCAACAGGAATGTTTGGCTAAAAAGTGACTTCCATTATCAAATTCTGGGAACGACATAACTTGAGTAATTATACATCACATTCAGTCTCCCCTTCTTCCCTCAAGGTCAGGGGAAATAAACTGTAATGAACAAGAACTCCACTTCCTTCAAAAGACTTCTGTATAAGCAGTAGAGCAACTCATGAAACCATCAGGAAACAGTAATGGGTGGATGAGTCATGTACTACTGTGTGCTGGTTGTTACACTGAACTGATATGGAGGTTTTAATAATAGACTCTACCTCCAGTGAATTAAGTAATTCTTCAGTAGATTCACAGAGTAGCTGTTAAAAACATGGCTGCACCTATATTTTTCTTGATATAGAAAAAGAGGAGAGGAATTGCACAAACTGGTCTCCATGCCCAGCTTCAGAATTCTGCCCCACAAGCAGCTACATGTGGACTTCAGAGCTAACCGTGTTACCGAAACAAAAAGCACAGGATATAATTTCTTTCAGAAGTAATGACCTTACTGTACCCACAATATTCAGCCTTGTGGAAAGTCTGAATAGCTCCAGGAGAATCATCCCCCAGAACACCAGGTGTTGGTTTGGCTTCTCCTTTTCCACTGTGTCCCCTCTCTTCCCACTCGCTCTCCTTTGCATGGTGCTCCCTCAGATCTTGCATTCTCATCCCACACCTCTGAGCTGTCAGCAGCTGCCCACCTTCCTGCTTGCCCAACACCTCGCTTGCCCTCATCTAACAATATCTGACACTCACCCTCAGCCTGTAATTTCTAGTCCGTTATTCCATATAAAACCATAACCTTCAATCTTGTTACCCTCCTCATAGTAATTTTGTTTTCTTTCCACTCATTAAAACTCCCACTCATTACAAAACAGACAGTCCCACAACCCAGTTCTCCTTGACCCTTTAACAACCATTTCTTTCCCTGTAACCACGTCTTCATGCAACTGCTCTGCTCTCTTGGCTTCTGTGACCTACCTGAAAAGGCCCCCACTGCTCTTCATAGACTCCCAAGTCATTCAGTCTCTTCTCTCAACTATTTTGTCTCTACTTCCCATATTCCCATAATATGATACAATACGTTCCAGTATCCCCATTATGAATCTCCAACATGACTCAACACAACCAAATGAACAGAGGAAATATTCATAGCAAAACTCCACCATGGTTTCCTCTAATTGTCTTACTTTTCCCTTCACCTCAAGAAAGGTGCCTCTTCCAACTGGATCACAGCAGCAGTCACAAATCCACTGTTTGCTCCCCACCTGTCACATCAAGACTCCTCTTCTTGTACCAGATGGAAATTCCTGACTTTTTCAAAGAGAAATCTAAAAAGATCTGATAGGACTTAGTTCTCTGACATTCTAAGCAAGTGATCATATCTTCCATTATCTCCTGTACACCAATCTCTCTCAAACTCAGAAAAATTTCAGGCCACCCATTTTTCCTTTTTCAGTGAATGTTAAGAGTTTGGTGAAGACATACTGACCATATCTTCATAATCAAACCTTAGCCTCATATTCTCTTTTGATCAAAAACATTATGAAGCTACCAGGTGCCTTTACAGAATTCCTAACTTCCTGTAAGAAACAATGCCAGAAGATGGACAATTATTTGCACAAAGTCCCACCTAAAACAACTAAAAATGTCACATTAGGCTGACTCTAACTGATACTAAACCCAACCTTTAAACACAGAAACCCTGCAGGATCCCTAAGTCTCATTCTCCACTGGACCACACACTGGTTAATCAACAAAACCTGTGCAGAGAAGGCACAAATTTCTTCTAGGATAATACTTAATCTTGTGCAGCCACAAGTGACACAATTCATTTTCCACTAGCAAATTTTTTATGCATCTATGTGGGTCTCCTTCTGCACTGTGGATGGAGCTAATTCAGGGCTGCCTTATTTTGCATGTTGCACAAATATTAGATCCAGCTGTGAGGACGTAGACATGTAGTCTCTGTCACAGAGGCAAGGAAACAGTGCCTTACTCTGGAAGCCTGAAATCAAAGCTCTCAAGAGTGAGAAAATAAGTACAATTATTTGTGATTTACAGATGAGGAATGCAAACAGAGAGATGGGGACTTCCAAAGAACCTACAGGCTGAAACAATTGGCACATACCAACTTCCTTACTCTGCTTATGACTTGTAAAACAAATTTCATATTCCAGTCTCACTAGCTCTAATTTTGAAGGCTACAGAGAAAGGACAAAATCCTAGTAATGAGTTGGATTTGTACACAGAACATCTCCCAGCTCACTCTATAGAAAATCACCTGTGCTTCTTCCGCTGTTTCCAAGCCAGCAGGTATAACACAGGAGAGACAGATCAAAGAGTCTGTGCTGACAGCCATCCAAAACAATGCATTCTGCAGCCAGGGCGACTAGCCAGAAAGGGAAAGTAAACAGAGGCCTTCAAAGAGCAACATGGGGCTGGACCAAGAAAACCTGCAGGCTGAATAGTAGTGGTCCACCACGCAGGATTCTGATGGCATGACTTAGTCAGCCATAGATTTATAAGTTCCTACATTAAGAGGATTTCCCCCAACCTGAAATAGTTTTGTGGTCTAGGGGTGGGACAGGGAGCCAAAGACTTGTGAATTCTCATTCTCTCTCTGACACAGGCTACTCCATTGCCCTCAAATTCTGTGCCTCAACATCCCACTATTTCACAGAAGTACTGTGAAAGTTACTAGCAATTAGTGGAAATTAAGAGAGACAGGAAGATAGACACATATGAGCTATGACAGCTGATATTTCATTTGTTATCAAATGCTTATCTTTAGTGATGGATAACAAGCAATTTTTTTTTCCCTATGAATTAACTTAACCCAAACTGATTAGAGCAGTAAGGAAAAGCTCCTGTTTATTTATATGCCACATCTCCACTCTCCAAAATACAAGTAATTTTGGGAAAGTATGCCTTTCCATTCTTGAAAAGGGCTAAAAGGAAACAGTAAAAATATGTACATTTGAAAGCATAACATTGCTCACTCTGTATTTTAAATAACGATTACAAGTGACTATTTACAATAAAAACAGCTTTAAGTTACATTTTTGAGGACACTGCCTACAGTTACCCACATTCCCCACCTGGTACAGGTTTCCATAAAGATTCAGAATTCTTGAGCATTGGCTGCTGAAGAGAAGTATAATAAATTAAAGTAGATGATCTCTTAGCAATTAAAAACCATTAAAATAAATACAATAATAAGTCTCTCTTACCTATTAGTATCCTATTCTTTGCAATACCATTTTTAATCTCATCGTTGATCACGTCTGTGAGACCCCGGCACATGGAATCAATACTTTCAATGTGTTCTGGACAGTCATTAGAGATCTTATACCTGTCAAACCACACAGTGGACATGGCACCTTTCAGAGGTGTATATGGCCTGCAATGGTGGAAGAGAAGAAAAGAGATGATTAACCAAACATAAGATCAAAAGCCTTCAGCATAACTGATAAGTAAAAACAATACAGTATCTCTCCGGTAAAGGAGAGAAGGAACCTCTTTCAGGTCTAACTCCATTTATATCCAGTCACATTGCATTTCCTTGCATTCAAAACACGGTCCTCCGAGAATGAAGACAGCATTTGGAAGCTATGTAAAACGCAAGTTTCGGTCAGTTCAATGTCAAGGTTCATCAGGTCAGCTCAACACTAAATCTTAACAGTCAAGATGTTCTTAATCCTAAGCAAAGTCGGGGATGAAATCCACCTTGGAATAGGACAAACTGAAGTAACTGCTAAACAAGACAGCTTTGTGGGACTTTATGAGATTTACTTGTCTCATTCTTGTTGAAATTGACAGGAGATAGGTATTATGAACCTCTAGGTATTTGCAAAACCTTCTTCCTTCTGTCAATTTTTCTTTTTCTTAAATAAACACAGTTATTCTCACCTTAATGGGGTAGGTACCTCATAAAAATAACTGAAAGAAATGGTGCACAGACACAATTAGAGACATGATACTCCCCCCCGCCATAATACTGTGTTGTCAGATTAATATTTTAAATGGTTTAACATGCTGCCCAAACCTCAGATAACCAAGGAAGCTACAATTCAAAGCAGCCACGAAATCCCAAGAAAGGTGATCTAATTGCCTTGCAATGGCTCTATAATTTAACACCAAACATACTGCTACAAGATCAACGCTTCATCTCAAAACCAAGCTCCCTAAAATCCTTAATTGCAATGTTTAATCAGGGGGCACATTTTTCATTTTTACCTAAGCTCAGATGGGCTCAGATCGGATTACGATCACTGCTTGCAAACAGACAGGCTTTGACAAATTTGGCTGGATGGGAACCCACTGAAAAAGCTGACACTGACTTCTGTGCTCTCTCTGGATTTTTTTTTTTTACAGTACTAGCATGAAACAAAAACACAACTAACTTAAAATGAGAAAGTCGCTATTTCAATTATTCTTAATGAAGGAACAAATTCTGCCTTTATTAATACCAGAGAGGCTTCACATACATAAATGGCTATTTCTAAACCAGAAATACTGCCACTACCAGGAGCATGCAAGAGCAATATTCTCTCATTTTCAGCTTGTGTGAATAGAACACAGATTTACTTCTTTACTTAATTCAAAACAAACCACATACTTAAGCACCAGAATCAACATTTTTTTTTTAATTAGCCCTTACTTGTCTATTAGAAAAAAGGCACCTACTAGATTAAAGGAAGTTCAGTGGAAATATTTTGTACACTCAACAAACTAAAGCTAAGTTTAAAAAATATTTAAATGCTTTTGCTATTTTTTTTCTCTTCTTGGTTTAACTTCTCCTTAGTGCTACCACTGACTCCAGGATTTTTCCCAAATGAATTGATCAACACCTAAGAATGAAAGATTACAAATCTCTAATTCAAAAAAGTCTTCCAAATGCTAAGAGGAGACATTACAGTCAAAAATATCAAGTGAATCAGTGGAGTTTCTGGAAGTCACTTGGACAATGTGATGTGCAACAGATTAAGCCCTTGGGCAAGCAGCATTTAATTCATGGTTTAGTTCCTTTAGAACTTTCACTTTCAGACTTCGAGATCAATCCTGGTTAAAATGCTTAGCAGTCAGAATGCTTTATTTTCTAGTAAAACCAGACTACCTTGTATTTGTGTCAGAAAAGATGTGTAAGGATTTAGGATTATTCGAGCACGTTGATGCAGGATTTGCATGGAATGAAGATACATATTTGTATTACATTACAGAAATTCACATTTACATTACAGAAACACTAAAACAGGCTTCCCCACAACTGAAAGACAGAATCATATAATTTACAAATAGGACAAAATCCATGATGAGATTGTAATACTTGATCAAATGTCAACACTCATGACTTGTACCTGCTGTCTTTGCAAATTTTTCAGTGAGATAGATGAAAGGCTAATGTGTCTTAAGTCCATAGCAGAAGGCCCCCAAGCAAATGGACAAGGTGCTTTCAGCTGTCTCAACAACATCCTTGCACCACTCTTGATTTCTCAGAAATGCATTAAAAATAACCTTCACATAAAGATGAGAAGTAAGATTCTTTTAATGGTTCACCCAACTGGCACATCTGTTTTAGTCATTCACCTTGTTCCTTAAATAAATCCCTTTATTAGCTGGCACACTACAACTCAGACATTACCACGGTAAACAAATATGTTTGGCATGGAACCATCTGTACAGCTCCAAGAATACAGCACAAATTTTTTCATGCAATTAAACCACAAAAGAAAAAAATAATAAAAAAAATTCCGTACATTACAGTGACACAAGACCAAAGAAATACAAAGTGGAGTGAGAATTCCATCCAGCAGGATGAGCGTGGTCAGTTAAGAACAGTGTCAGACCCAATGGTCAGCTTTAAGTTTGATTTTTTGCTTTCCTAAGCTAAACCAAAACTTTTAACATTAGTCCCAATGATTCTTTCTGCTATACTCCACTTTCTTTATTGTCTTTTAAAAATGATACTAAAAATACAACTCCATGCCTCTAAAACGCGTGCTATTGAAACTTGGAATGAAAATATATAGCCCTTCAAGTTGTATGTGGGCTTTTGTTTTGTTTTTGTTTGTTTAGTTTTAAAAGGAGTGCATGTTTTTGTTTTGCTTGCTCTGGAGCACTCAAAAGATTCAAATCTGTATAAGAAAACAACAATCAAGAACCCTCTCTCTTGAAAATATCGGACTTCCAAACTTGTATCCATTTTTAAGAGACATTTGAAACATAGTTTTCTACAAATTGAACTAACTCTTAACATTTAAAAATAAAGAGAAAAGGCACGCTAATATAAAAGAGCATTTAGGAAACTGCAGGCACCTAGAAGAAAAGAATCTTTAAAATGCTTTCCAATATCCTCAAATCACTCTAGACCATGTTTTCTGATTACTTTGTAGGTCTTATTTTTTAAGGGTGTGCATGTATCAACAATTGTTTTCTCACACACACACTTCTTACACGAGACTGCAGTTTCAGGATGATCTTACATATAATATTTGTACGTCTTACAAGAAAAATATATCCTGCAATATCTCTGTAAGTATTTCTCATCCTTTCAATCTTCTAAACATGTACTCAAACAGAAGTAATTTTTCATAAAGTGAAGATAGGTTAGCTTCTGCTAATGTGAGTTGCTTACCAATGATGAAAATACAATGAAAGCAGGAAGCAGTAACACCATCTCTTTCCGCCTTCCTGGAGCACAGATTATATAGTGTGGACGTTCTTAACCATGTTTAGAATTGTGCTAAATAGTTTTAAATTATCTTAAGTTAACCAAAGTGGAGAGCAACCGAATAGCACTATACAAGGTTCAAATTCAGATCTAAAATCATGTCAGATTCTATCACCAAATGATGCTATTAGCATTGCAATTCACATAAAACCGCAGGTGTTTTTGTTCGTTACCTAATAAATCACTATCCTTGTCCAACGTTTCATGTTAAAAGAGAAGCCAGCACTACTAGCTGCTTCAAATAAGAAACATAAGAGTAACAGACAGCATGTTGATAAATCGTAAATATTCTTCCCCAAACAACTTCTCCTGATGCACAATAGTATCCCTGGCTTCACACTCAGTGCTATGATCACCCTGCTAATACAGTCACATAAAACCCAGATCACAGGTGCTGGTTTACAGCTTTCTTCACATTCCAGATAGAACTTCCCAAGATGTCAGACAGAACTGAGAATTTTCAGTGAAGTTAGACTTCAAGATTCAAAGAAAGAAAGAGGAAAATCTTTTTTTTTTAAATACTTAATTTTGCTTCCTTCCCAAACGCATCTCCTCTCAGGAGGCACAGAATCACATGAGACATTGTAATGTTGTCTTTTGGAAGTCTATGCATCCCTTCAAGAAAATCTACAGAGAATACTCCTAGACTCCTTAAGTTCTAGAAACAAATCTTGACTCTCTTAAAGCTCATGGCAGGTTTTTCCAATAAAAGCAAGTTACTTCCCAGTCCCATATTCTCTGCTAGCATCTCACTGCTGATAATAGTATACGGCAATAGAAAATTTGGTTCATAATTCTGCTTTTCAATTCTGTCTGCTTGAAGCAGAAACTGAATTTTAAAAGAAAGAGTGGGAGAAAGCAGTGAATCCACCTAATCAAATCAGAAGTGTAATTCAAATCTCTAGTCCAAGGTATATCCTGGCTTAAAACTGAGGTTCAACACACCTTAGCAAGGAAGCAGTATGGTAACATAGTATAAAACGTGTCAGAAATTAAAACAGTTTAACTTGGAAATAAACTTAAAAAACAGATATAAAAAAAGGCAGGCAAGAGTCACCTCCATCAGGAGTAATTTCAGGCTGTGCCTGTTCACTCAACCATATGCAAACATTTTTGATAAGAGTTGTTCTGGATGTAGCCTGCCTGAAATGGGAGCTAACCGAGCCAGTACAGAATGGTTATCTGAGGAAATAATATGCTGACAACTTTTGTTACTTTGGACAAATATTAGTCATTCAAGAAAAGTTGCAATAGAAGATGACATAAAAGTTAGCAGGTCAAATTCCAAGTTTGTTTCTGTTGTTTTGTTGAGTAGGGTTTTTGTTTTTGTTTTGGTTTGTGGGGTGGGTTGTTGGTGTAAATTGTGGAGATTCGTACTAATCAGAGAAATTGCAATAACTTGATGGCTGTAAAGACTGTAAATGAGTTTTTACAGACACTGCCAGTTTCTCAGCAACCACCTAACAGTGGCTACTTCATGAATTCACTGAAAGAAAATGGCAAGAGGTAAACCAGGGTCCAATCTGAAGCAGTTCTCCATTACAGGATTTGAAAGACACTCTTGGATTCAGTGGTACTTTTCACAAGCTGGTGGCAAACAACACTCAGGATGGACGAAAGGCACCAGCTAAGCAGAGACACCCCTGAAAAGATTGTAAAGCAAGAGCACAGAATGACACAGAACCCCACAACTGCTTGCTGGAGGGGCCATATAAAAACCACTGTCTCCAGCTCTTCTGTATTGGAAAACAGTTGAGAGAAGAAAAATGAGAGGATGTCCAAGAGCGCCATGTAGTTAAAGGGATTAGAAATCCAAGGTTATTGCCATCATGTTCTACTGTGTTTTCCAGAAGCATGACTAAAGTATCTCTGACAAGTGTTTATTGCATTCCACATGGTATTTAGTACATGATGTAAGCATTGCATGTATGCATATCCATATGTTTTCCTCACCTAGTGCAAGAGGAGAAATAAAAGGAAAATAAAAAGTTCATCCAAACATGCTTCTGTCATTATTATGCAAAATATCTTATCAAAACCCTTTCCATTGGTCCCTCAAGCCTCCACCTCTAAAAAGACCTCTTTATGTTAAATTTATGAATGAGGTTATGGCTTACAAAAGTGAAGGATTAATAATGTTTGCTTGAGCCAAACCTCATCCGATAGGCACTGTGCACGCTCCCCGATGCCAATCCACCTCCAGCCTGACCTGCAGTACCCCCGCTGCTTTTCCAGTCCCAGGCCTCTCTGCCAAGGCAGCTGGACAGTGCCAAACCGTCTGGTGGTTTTGTGAGAGAGCCAAAGGGGGACTACGGTGAGATGAAACTCATTTCCACCACCAGCCCAGCAAAGATGTGAATTCAGGGGAAAGGATGGAGTACCATGCCATATAATGGCAAGCAGCCCTTCCTATCCACATACTTAGAGACAAAGGAAATCAGAACAAATTGAGTGGGGGAGGGGAGGGAAACAAACAAACAAACAAAAAACAAAAAAAACCCAAACCAACACCAAAACCAGACAAAAATTCTGGATGGAGACTTATTGGCCACAGAAAAGTATGTTGAGTGAATGACATAAGGATCCACAAAATAGCCCAAGAAGTATTTATAGTTTACTTCGACTTGCTAAAGAGAAGGACTGTCAGAACGGAATGCCAGACAACGCAAAGAATCTTTGACCTAGATTTTTTAAGGGAATTATAGAAGGTAAGGTATACTTATTAAAACAAGTGGAGCCTAAATGGTTTTAACTTCACCACGTTAGCTCCTGCAATGCCAATTTAAACTATCACTTTCTATTAAAAAAAAAATAAAAAGGTTAAATTGGGTGGTATTCAGTTCTGATTTAGAAACTCAATAGAAACCTAATGTTTAAGTCACAGTTGTAGCAGCTGAAACAGTATTTAAAGCTGTAGCCATCCTGACCCAAATAAAAAAAGGAAAAAGGAAACCCATTCCTTTAAAACTATTACTGTAGACGTGGCTTTAGGGATTGCATCAGCTACTAGGGCTACCATTTGAGCTGGTGTTTTTTTTTTTTTTTTTTTTTTAATTAAATATATAAATTAGCATTACAAGGGAGAGGGAATAAGAATTTTGTTGTGTTTATCAAATTGAATCTATGTGCAGAAGCACTAATCTTGAAAGAAAGCTAGATAAAGTTAAATGAACAACCTATAAGAAACAAGTTCTCGTTTTTAAGTATCCCAGTTGCATGCATTACAGAGACAAAAATAAAACCTCTCTGAGCAATGTCTAAAAATTTTCATTTATAAAGCAAAACTTGCATGCCCCAGCTACATGCATTTTACTTCCAAACATATTCCAAATTCAGGTGCCAGTACTCTCACTACATCATAGTGAGACTTCAAACCCATTTGTCCCTTTTTTATCTAAGCATGTTTTTTATCAAGCATTTTACTTCAAAATTTTGCAAGTTTTTCTTTTTTAGTAGGAAACTGCACTATCTAAATTCTGTTATTTTTGCTGAGGAAACAAACACTTATGAGACTCACAGGACTTTCCAAAGACATGGGGAATGAGTGTGACAAAGTGCTGCAAACACTTATCTGTGCAAGGGATGTCTGGTGACCATCCTTTAGACCAGGGGCCACATCAGCCTCGCAATTGCCTTCAAACAGCCAAATGTAATTTTAGGACTGTATAAATGTAGGAAGTAGAAAAGGAGGTGAAAATGAGTTTGACACCCCTGCTCTACACAGACCCTCCACATTATAGAAATAATTAAATGTTTTTTAAAAAGGGGTGACGTTTTACAGAGACCTATAAAGAATAAACAGTGTTACAAAATGTAGTTCAGTAACATTGTAGTGCTTTTACCCGTAAAATGGAAGCATCCTCTCTAGTGTTTGTTGAAATCAATGCTAATGAAGCCAGAGAACATGTTTTAGAATTCGTCTAGATTATATGCTGCACTGGTTTTCCAAAATAATTTTCAAACATATTGACTCTTGAATCAAAACATCCCTGAACCTCTGACATTGCAGTAAATGAAAAATACATATGTTTTAGTTCCTGGGATAAAACCTATACAAAACCTAAACATAAACCCCATCCACCCTCCACAAAGGAAAAAAAAAAGAATAATTTTCAATGTTTTGTTCAAAAATGCTTTTCAGAACTCTGTTTGATAGAGATGAAGAATGTATAAGGCCAAATCTATAGATCTATCAGCAGAACTATATCCATCAAAAACATGAAGAGGTGTTCCTGACCTGCAGTTCATCCTGCCAAAGCCTCTAACATTGCAGTTATATCATCAAACGTGCTTTTACTGGCATAACTACCTTGCCGGAGAGCACTGAATGTGCATGTGGTAAGCTATGCTGGAAAGGACAGGAGTTTATAGAGTACGAACTCCATCCACATTAACAGTATTTTGCCAGAAGAGCGTATTAGCCAAGCAATCCTAATATGGTCTTGCCTAACTTTAAGCTTTTCCTTGATTTCACCATCCGTGTAAAAACCCGCTGGCAAGCTCTGCACTCTCCTCCGGTAACTGATAACGCAGCGGCAGGCTGTGCCACCACAGAGGCTCTTGCTCCCATCAGCACAGCTCTCCACCAGAATATCACTCTGTCTCTACTCGATCAAAGACTGGATCAGAACCTTCAGCAGCAGCACTACACACCTGTAGCCATCTACCTATAGGTCTCATTATCAAGGATGCTGAATTCCCCTGTTGGTGCCAGAAGCATTTGGAAATCTTAACAAAACATACCTACATGCACACATACACAAAATCAGATCATCTATTTCAGTTCCTACTGCAGATGTAATTATTTTAATGTCTGTCATTCAAGTTTGGATGTTCTAGGCCATGTTTTTCCTTTCTGTGGAAGAAAGGAGAGCAACTATTACAAATGTTTCAAAAAGCACAATGTGTTTTGGACTTGAATACCAGAACAACATAAAATGGGTCTGTAAAGGCTTCTGTAATTTTGGTTTCAACCAATAGCACATCTTCACAAACTTCACTTCAGCATTGCTGCAAACAGTGGCAAACATTACTGTACTTAAGGGCATCTGGTTTATTTCACTGCGTCAGCTAATGGTGCTTATCAGCTGTACACTAATGTTCCCAAGCACACTTCATATTGACAGGCAAAGACAAACAGTGTGGGTATTTTTTTATTCTTTGAATCTACAACTTTTCAATTTTGCTAAAAACCACTTCTGAATCAACTCATGCATGACCTTTATATGTTCTAGAGAAGAACACAAGTAACCACAACTAAAAAAAAAAAAAAAAAAAAAGAGACAGTGGAGCTGTTTTCTCACATCTCTTAATTACAACGGTATTTTGCTCCCCATCTGAGCTCCAAAGTCTTAAGATAACAAAAATTCCCCATAAACACCACTCATTTGAGTCAGGAGATCTTGCTGGTTAATCATTTATGCATAGTTTACATCTGTAATTATCCAAAGAAACCAAAACAACTGAGAAAAGGATTTGGACCCAAAAGAGCAGTGGGCTGGAAGAGTGCAGGACTGGCCCAACAGATGTGGTCTGGGGTGCTCTGGCTGCATGTAACATGTGAAGAAAAAGTAATTCCATAAGGAAGCAAATACTCCTGCATTTTTCCAGTACCTGCTGTGTTGACAGGGAAGAAATGGAGCCATCAGCATGTGTGATGTGCCACTGATAACTCTGGCCATCACTTTAGCCTGTCATCAATGAAGTAATGAGTACATTATTTACAGAAAATCATATTCGCTACCTACTAACCCAAAACACACTGCTTCAAAGACTTCCACACACAGGCTTAAGTTCTCTGCAACACAGTGAGTACATTCACACTGCAATCTCTCAACTGCTTTTCCTGCCTAAGTAGATCATAAAAATACATGGTAAAGGAAAGTTTTTTTTTCACGTATTAGCAACTACCAGAGGAAATCTGCTATTATACTTGTTTATACCCTCCAAGAAATTTTTTTCTGACTTTTAAACCTCTGTACATCGAAAGTCTGTGTAGAATGTCACAATTTCCTTTTCATTTCAGCATTCGTCTACACTTATGCACAAATTCAGAAAGAAACTTAAGCCCCATTACTCTTCAGGGAAACATTTTCCTCACTTAGAGCCACAGACACCTTAAAATGAATTTATATTAAGAAAAATCAAACATTTCTGAAATATAAGGCCATGTCTTTATGTAGCTAAATATGGAAGTAGGTGTCCAACTTTTAGCCTTTAGGTTTGACTCCATTAACTTCCAAATCCTGAGGGGTAAATATTTTTATTTCTGAACACACCGTGTCATTTAATAACGAGATTTGTGCCTACAGCGAATATTGAACTCTAGTCTCTTTGAAACAGTTGAGTCAGGATTCAAACTAGAAGGAATGTTAATTTTAAACTCCCACTCCTTTCTCTAGCAGCTGAAGATCTTTCACATCTTACCCGCCAAAAAGACTAACCACTTTCAGAACTGAAACTTGGCATTAAATATAAGAGAATATTTTAGTCGTTAATTTATGGGAGTAAATATAGGTAGGATTGTGATTGAGAACATGGCTCTATAATGTCATTACAACCCACACTGGATTATCTTCTTCTATTTATATTAAGGAGATAGAAAGATACTATAAGGACAATACCTGAATTTGAATTATAGACTGTGACTTCTGGGAAGTATTAACTGTTTAGAGCCTTAACCACTTAAAATCTTAGTCCCTGAGTAGCAACGCACTGTTGAACTCCAGTTTTGCCAAAAAACATACACATGAGACAGAAGGAGGAAGTGTTATGAAAGTCTGTACTAATATTCACAAGCGTGTTTTACAGTATTGGAATAGAGTAATTTAATCCTACAGTTAAAATATTTTAAACAATACCTGGCAGGAGCCGTTGGGTAAATTACTTTTATGTGTTGGAAAGCCATGTCTTGATTCAAAATTTGTTTTATCCATGTTCTCGCTCCTTGGCCAGTATCACCTGTATCACACAGAAGATTATAACACAAATTATTCTGTGCATTTAGTAGGAAAACTATACAATGTCCAATATATTTGTACCAGATTTCCCTAATTTCTAAATCATAAAATTAATCCTCAGAAATGCTAAAAAAGAACCTTCTAGAATAACCTCAATCCCTTTTCCAAGAAAGATGGACTCAAAACTTCCTAGGAAGAGACCACTTCAGAGCCCTCACAGCATAAGTTTAATAAATATTTTACTACATCCAATGGCTTAAGTATCTCCTAATCAGGCACAAGGCCTTACCTCTTACTTGCAACTTACCTATGTGTTGATATCAGTATTTTTTGTTTATCCCTGTTAAGCATCTTAAAAAGTGAGATAAAATGCCTGCTACCCTTAGAAAAGATGACTGCTTTTGCTGTAAAATTTTATGTTAACCACTTCAAAACCTAGTCAAGAGCAATAAAAAGTGTCTTCACATTTAATTATGCTAATATCACAGACAGGCTTTAAGAGAAGTATTAGTGAGACACCACCAATGTTTTATAGAAGCACTAAAGAGATGAGTTTGGGTTAAAATATCTGGCAGGCTCCCCAAAAACCTTAATCCCACAGATCTGTTGGAAAGCTGGTTGAGATTCGAGTCTCAGTGTGTTTTTTCCTACTCTTAACAACTCATCCTACAGTCCAAATCCATGCAGACTGAAGTGCTATAAACAGATATACAGGATGAATCCTTATGCAGACAGCACATGTTCCTTTAAGCAATTATACATATATACACCAGACAGTTTCTAGAGCTTGTCTTTACATCACTGGTATCTTCAACCATAACTTCATTGCTACCTCTCTGAACAGCATGCACACACAGCTCTCCAGTAAGAGTGAAACAATACTTCGATCTTGAGGAAACTGTTCCATCAAGGAGCATAGTTTGTGGTAGGCAATAATACAACACACAGTAATGTTCAACCAAAACATTTGTTGGGGATTCAGCAAACTGGAATTTCACTGCTGCCACTCAGGCCATAGCACCTTCATCTTGTTTGAAGTTGAGGCTCCCACATTATTAACTAAAACTGCTAATCTATCAGTATTCTTTATTATTTTATCTCAAATCAGTCAGTTTAACTTTAGAACTCCCTCTATTCTTCACAGTAAAATGGCCAAACCACAAGTAAAAATATCACTGTCCTAAGCCAGGCTTACTGCCACATTACATGGGTTCATCTGAACAATGCCACATTAATATAACAATTTATTGTTACAATGATTATAATTCCCCAATGGAGAAGATTAGTTCTTGCTTTAGCACTCAAAAAAAAAAAAATACAGTGGTTTTTATTTACATATACAATTAATGCATCTTCAGAATTAAAATGGAAGGCAAAAGGATTCAAATCCAGCAGGTTTTTTTTTTGTTGAGCATGGGTGGCATAACTGTGAAGTTGCTTCTGTTTGACCTAAATAGTCCAAGTGACAAATAAGCAACAGGGTCACAAAACTGACACAAATTTTATTCTGTGCTACATTAAACAGTAAAATTAATGCTACATCTTTAACTGGATACTTCAGAACACAGTCCCACATGCACCTTGCCTATGTGAGTAGCATGGTCTGAAGTCCAAACACACCTCTGATTCTTAACAAATGCTCCAGGGTTTCCTCAGGGTTACTGTCACTAATTTATGTACACCACATCTTAAGGAGGCTTGAATAAATATTTGTTTTTCTATATACTCCTCTTTTTTTCAATTAGAAAGCAGAAGTCTTGGCTTTCCAAGTACGTGCACAAGACCAACACTCAGGTAGGTCAACCTAAGCAACCATCTGAATGCTCACAGAATTTGAACATACTTAGGTCTTTACAAACTCCTTAATGGTGCAGGACACATATTTTATTATTTATTCACATTTCTTAAGCTTCGCCAAGATCAGCAGAAGCATTTGCAGTTAACAAAGCTAGTTTATCCATGAAAAGTTCACAGAAAACTCCTTAAGCAAGACAAAATTTAACTATGACCTTCTGTCCAGAATCTCCACAGTCCAAATGCTCTGCAATCACCCTGAGCACTTGGACGCAGAGGTAACATTTTGATTTTGTAAGAACAGAATCTGGAGGTGGGGGAAGAAAGATAAAAGATTGTGACACCAAACAAAACCTAACAGCTTTCTGGAAGGTTTGTGTTTCAGGCTGTTCTTAGATTTTTAGCATTGTATCTTTTCTTGAACACTACTAAAAAGCAGCAAACAATGCACAGACAGTACTGCTTTTTGTCTGTTTCCAAATCTGAAATAGACCAATGGCAGAAACAGTATCTTCGCCTCGCCAAGTAAAATATGTATTATTTTCCCTTTGAATATAGCTTGAATTTCCAAATTTTCTTTCTGTGCAAAATTTAAACTTAACAACATGTAACGTGCATGTTACAACATGCGAAAGTTGTAAACCTAAGTCTAAAAAATTATTATACATTTGTTATAACCATTTGCCTTCTCTGTTGAGCTACCAAATGGATCTTCTGCCTAAATTTGATGTACAGTATTAGGAACGCTTTAATATTTTTCTATAGTATTTTGCATTTACATGCGCCGCTTGTTACAATTTGTCTGGAGCAAGCATTATGAACAAAATGGATCCATGCCATTTGACTGCCACTTCCCATCACAAGCACTGTACAGAAGGTACCAATTCAGGTTTACGGGCCAGCCCACAGCAACAGCACTGCGGCTACTGCTGGTTGAAATTCTGTTCTGTGGAACTGCTAAGCAAAACCAAATAAAAGCACTTTCATACTTCCCCACTGCAAACATTATGAATAAAATCATATCAAAAAATGAAAAATTGTAGACTATTTAACCACATGTGGAATCAACCTCTAACCATAATCTTCCCTTACTCCTCCACCATGGGAGAAAATTTTTTCCTCAAGCATTAAAATGTTAAGTGTTAACAAGAGGGCTGAACACATGTTATGAACTCTCACTTTCATTAAGCCTTAGAATTTGAGAAAAGCAAAATTAAACTAGATTATGGAAATGAAACTAACTTAATAAGCATGTACATCTTTTTTAATCTAAACAGAAGCATCAGCTAAAAGCAAAACTAGGAGAAAGACACTGAAAGAGTTGAGCACATTGCCACGTGCACACAGAAAGCTCAATAGAAGTGATTCCCAAGGCCTTGATCTCGTAAAGACCTATGATTACAGTGTGTAGTTTTTTGTTTGTTTGGTTTGGTTTCTTTGCTTTTTTTTTTGTGAAGTCCTGTGGACTTTGTTGTTGCTATTTAGCTGGTCAGAAATATCCTTGAAGGAAAAAGCCCAATGAAACACACCCCGTCACCCTCAGACGGGTCACTAAAGCCAGTCACTCCCTGCTGCAGGTGCTGGCCATGAAGCCAGAGCAGACACAGCTGGGAACCTTCTGAACCGAGAGAAGTCACTCTGTTAACACCAGCTTTCAAAAGGTGTCAACAATACTCTCGGTCTGACCCTAAAAACGCCATTTTAATTATGAAAATCATCCTTTGCACGCGGCTGCCCTTAGAGTGGATGAATTAAGAGAACACCTTCTGGAACACGTCTGCTCTCACGGCAAAGCAAACCAGGCTGGTGTATAACAGCACCAGCCCTAAAGTATGTCCCACGGACTCACCTCAGAGCCGGGAGAGCCCCGCCCCGGCACACACCCCACGCTGTGCCCGCAAGGCTGCTCCTTCCCGGCCAGCGCTGTCCCCAGGGGACGCCGCAGCCGCGGGGACACGCACACCTCACGGCCCTACACCTCACGGCCCTGCTCCTCGCCCTTCAGCCCGGCGGCTGCCGTGGCGGCGGGCCCGTCCCGCCGAGCGCTCACGCAGCACCGGGGCGCCGCGGTCTGCGGGGACCGGCCCTGCCCCGTCCTCCTCCGCCGCGCTCCCGGGAAGGCCCCGCCGCGCAGGAGGAGGCGGCAGCCACCCCGGCCCCGCACTCGGAGGGAAGGAGGGCGGCCTTCCCCGGGCAGCGCCCCTGCCGCCTTTTCCAGCGGGCAGCGACGCCCGCCGAGCCCCTGCTCCACGCCCCGGGGTAGCAGGGGAGAGAAGCGGGGGGAAAGCAGCCACCTGAGCCGTGCAGGAAGATGAGGGAGGCGGTGTGCCTGCCCGCGGGAGACACCACGCTCCTCTGCAGCGCTGCGGATGCCGCCATACCCACGGCTCTCCTCCGCTGCCTCCTCCCAGCCCGGCCCTGCCGGCAGCGCGGACACCGCGCCGGCGCAGTGGTGGCTCTGCTGCCGGGCCGGGAGGGCAGCGGCGGTGCCTGAGGGCGGAAGGGGCCGCGGCCCCGTCAGCGCTGCCTTGGTGGCTTTTGCTGAACTGATCATAGAATCACAAATTGCCCTGAGTTGGAAGGGACCCACAAGGATCATCGAGTCCGAGCCCAATTCCTGTCGCTGTGTGTGACAACCCCGCAGTTCACACCATGTGTCTGAGGGCATTGTCCAGTCTCTTCTTGAACACTGTCAGGCTTGGGGCCGTGACACCTCCCTGGGGAGCCTGTTCCAGTGTCCACCACCCTCTGGGTGAAGAACCTTTTCCTAACGTCCAACCTAAACCTCCCCTGGCACATCTTCCTGCCACACTGATGTAGGGGGATAAGGAGCAGTAAGGGCATAGGAGCTTTCTTTTGCACTTTTGTGTAACTTACACGCTGTCAAAGTCATAAGACCTTTTTTTTGTTCAGTTGTGCTTTTTTGTTTGTTCCTTTGTTTTTGTTTTGTTTTGGTTTGGTTTAGTTTTGTTTTTTTTTTTTTTTTTGTAGTAATGTGTCAATTAACCACCTGCCTTGGAGCTTTGAGGTCTGCAGCAGTGGAACAAAGATGACCAGGCATAAGCTCCGCGCTTGCCATTTCGCTGGCCAGGTGCAGTGCGAGCCCAGGGGGCGAGGAGCAAGTTTACAGATTAGTTTTGCAGTTTGTCATGAAGTATTTTGGCAAGCCGTAGGGGCACACCTGTTAGTCCTTAAAAATGTAATGAAACCTTAGCCTCTTGAGGTAGCATGTTATTACCTTCAGAATGGCCTGTGGGTTAAGTAGACGAAACATCAGCATGTGTGTAATATGAAGAGCATGCTGTGCTTGCGTTTCTGTTCAAATTACTGTCCTGACTACTATTTTCCTATATATTTAGGCTATGATATCTTAGGGAACCAGTTAAATGTAGTTGGACAAAAGGTGTGTTATGATGCCTCTTCAAAACATACACAGCTGTCCTTTTAACATACCTAGAAGCATTCTGCAGCAGGTCCAAGAAGGAAATAGAGGGAAAACATCTGATAGTTGGTGAAATGAGAAAATTACATGGTGGGGAGTGATTAAAGATGTATTTAAAAATTTCTACAGTCTCTGCTGCCCAGTTTGAGAGTACAAAATCTCAGCAAAGTAGTGCCACCATGAACAAGTCAGTATTGCCAGTACCTAATAGCTGAGACACACCTTGTAGTATACAGACAGAATCATAGTAATTGAGACATCAAGGCTCCTTTAAAAAAAAATAGCTTAGCAGGAAAGTTTAATCATGATAATTAGTGTCTCATTTAATTGTACTTATTTGTAATATTTTAATTTATCTTGAGATTTTTCATGAGCATTGTAATTTTCTGATGGCTATTAAATGTGAAGGATCAGTGTACAAAGGTGGTGTGTGGTGTTGGACAAACTCTTCTGTACAGTTATGGCAACAACCCATGATCAGGCCTTTTTAAAGCTCATGGTTTGTCATTCCCTGCCTCTGAGTTACAAGCTTGGAGGTGCAAGATTTCTTTGTGCCAACAAATAAAGCCTGATGCCAGGAACAAAACAAAGGATAAAATATCAGACCATGCAAAAATAGTACTCTAGGTTTGGAGGATTCTGTGTGTTGTTTTTTTAAAGAGAAACAGTTAAGGCATAAGACTTATTCTTTCTTTTCCATTAAAAAACAAGCAAAGGGCTATAGTTATCTTTCCTTGAGTGGAGAGGACTTCAGGGGCTTCAGGGGAAAGACCAATATTTTTTAAAAATTAAAGACAAAATGGACAACTAAATAGAAACTTGTGAGAGAATAGGAGCCCTGAACAAACATAAGTGGGAAAGAGCTGAGTTATAATTCTGATGACAACAAATTTACTGTAATAACTTGTTATTTTTACCAGATGAAAATATTTTCTTGGAGTATTTTAAATATATTAATTATATAGAATGTTAATGACCTTAAAATTGTAATGTAATGACATTAACAATAAAAATTAAAAAACACACAGAAAAAAACCCAACCTTCTAACTGTGATAGGTCTGAATCAAGTGCTCAGAAATGGGCAGGAGATGATTCTGTTGTTTCTGGAAGTTTTCTGTTGTTAGAGAGATGATAGAATCCCTGTCCCTGCCAGTTTTGCCTTCTGCCCAAAGAAGAAGGAGGGAATGTGCTTGGAGTAAGAACTAGAAAAGGGTTATAACTATTTCCCTGGGCCAAAGCTATGAAGCCTAGGAAACAGACAGATGTAACCCATGGAAACTATGAAAATCATGCCTGCTGCTAAAACCTAGCCTTACTAACTGAAAAGACTATCCTGAATTAACAGTATATTAATAACTATAGAAAATTATAGGCAGTATGAAAATAGCTTGCAAATTGTGTTAAACTAATATATGCTTAAAGTTCTGATGCTTACGGTTTTTCACAAGTCTTTCACTACCAACATGTAACATCTCTAAAAGGAATTTATTACTTTTCACAGTGTCAATAAAATCTCTTCCTGCACCCTTAAAAACGTATTTTGTTGCAGTTACTTGTCTTTTTAATTTATTTCTGGGCTTAATGAAATAAATTGATTCAATTTTGACTTAAATAAATATTGAAATGTAAATATGTGGCCTTCTTTAAGTTTTTTAAAGAAAGTAAATGTTAAGCATGAGCTGTGTTTTGTTCCTTAGGATAGGCTCTTGCTCACAGACCTCTCTGTTCTGACTGTTCTCTCACACTGACTCTATTCAGAAGAAACCAGAAGAATTTAATTTGCTTGCAACCATTTTGATGTTTTTGTTGTTTAGAATGGCTTTTCACTTTAAAATTAACTTTAGCTGAAAAGAGTATGTTGCAGAGTAATTTTCATGTCCAGCATGTGTACGTATATAACATCCAGAAACACTGTTCTAACTGTGTATGCAGAACAAAAGCTCTTGCATCCCACATTGAAAAATAGCTTGTATAAATTGTACAATTACTGTTGTTTTTTTTAGCAGGTGAGTTAATCCACAGGTGCTTCATCAGTGACTATAAAGAAGTATAACTGATTTCTAGTTGACTATATTTACAATTAGATGATTTTGACAGAAGCAGGGATTTTGATATGGAAATAAAAATGTCAAGTCTTTGGATCTTTGCACACACCTTTATTTCTTAGTATCATTATCATCATTGTATCAGAAGATCACATCATTAATTCCTAGTCTTTATGGCTTACATGATACCTCTTCTATACTTTCATTCTTCATTATTAAGGCATTAAAATTAAATGCTGAATTTCTTTGAATATTTTGTACATTCCTTCCCTCTACTGGGCTTCTCCCAGTTTTTTACAGGCCGAAGGGTCTGTCCATTGTTTTTAAGACCATCATACCAGTTACTGTGATCTGATAAAAATAAGCAACTATCCTCAGATTTGCTGGTAGATTTCATTCACTGGAAATCAAGGGCAGTACTTTGACATAGGATTTATAGAGCATGAGGGTTTTTTAGGCACATCTGCCATATTTGCCTGACCAACTTAATTTTGTTCTATGACAAGGTTACCTACATAGTTGACCAAGGTAAGCCTGTTGACATGATCATTTTGGATTTCAGTACAGCCTTTGATACTGTCTCTCACAGTATACTCCTGGACAAGATGTCCAGCACACAGCTGGATAAACACACAATGCAGGGGGTGAGCAACCAGTTGACGGGCCAAGCTCAAAGGCTACTATTAAATGTTGTTATGTTGGGCTGGTGACCAGTCATTAGCAGGGTTCTGCAGGGAACCATCTTAGGGCCAGCACTCTTCAACGTCTTCATAAATGTCTTGGACAGAGGACTTGAGGGATTGCTTAGCAAGTTTGCCAATGACACAAAATTAGGGGAAGCTGTTGACACTCTTGAGGTCAGAGGGGTCTGAACAAATTGGAGAACTGGGCAATCACCAACCACATGAAGTTCAGCAAGAGCAAGTGCCAGATTTTGCACCTGGGATACGGCAACCCTGGCTGTACATACAGACGGGGAGATGAGATGCTGGAAAGCAACTCTGCGGAGAAGGGTCTGGGGGTTCTGGTCAATGGCAAGTTGAACATGAGCCAACAGTGTCCCTGGCAGCCAAGAGGGCAACTGTGTCCTGGGTGCATCCAGCACAGCACGGCCAGCCGGGCAGGGAGGTGATTGTCCCGCTCTGCTCTGCACTGGTGCGGCCCCACCTGGAGCACTGCATGCATTTCTAAGTACCACAGGATAAAAAAGGTATAAAGCTACTGGAGAGTGTCCAGAAGAGGGCCACAGGGTTGGTGAAGGGTTTGGAGAGGAAGCTGTATGAAGAGCAGCTAAAGTCACTTGGTTTGTTCAGCTTGAAGAAGCAGAGACTGAGAGGAGACCTCATGGCAGCTACAGCTTCCTCACAAGGGGAGGAGGACGGGCAGGTGCCAAACCCTTCTCTTTAGTGACCAGTGACAGAACCCGAGGGAATAGCAAGAGGATGTGCAAGGGAAGCTTCAGGTTGGACATGAGGAAAAGGTTCTTTACCCAGAGGGTGGTGGACACTGGAACAGGCTCCCCAGGGAGGTGTCACGGCCCCAAGCCTGACAGTGTTCAAGAGGAGACTGGACAATGCCCTCAGACACATGGTGTGAACTGTGGGGTTGTCATATGCAGGGACAGGAGTTGGACTGGGTGATCCTTTGTGGTTCCCTTCCAACTGAGGACATTCTATGATTCTAGGAGAGGTAAACGTACCAGAGGGGTTGATATTCAAGCACGTGACCTAGTGGTTCATTTATCATACTAAACTATTTGTACTCTCACCAAGCCAAACAAAAAATGTATTTTCATTCATATTTTTTAATTAAAAATTGAGTTTTTAGCAAATGCTCAATGTTCAAAACGTGTAGATTTTAAAAAGTTGTTTTTTCTGTCCAGTGAGAGTTCTGAGTGCTGAATTCTGTTCCTTACTAGAAAAAAATGCTCCCTGGCTAAGCTACATCCCTAATACTGTGCACCACAGATATGATTTACTGTAGAGTTGGGTGGGGGAATTCAGGCCACAAAGAGAAAAGCAAGTTGCATTCTGCGTCTGGCATGATGGGATCTTGACCCGGTGTTTCTAGTTACCACAGCAAGGTAAACAAGTAATAAATAAACAAATCGTGTTCTTTTTGGCCCAAGGGATAATTGGTATTTAGGGTCTTGTGAGATAATTTTGCTAGCAGGAGTCAGATATTTACTGCATGCCATCCAATTTATTGAAAAACAAAGGAGGGCACGGTCCCAGGGACAACAGGAGGCAGTTCCCTTCTTCAGAAATCTGAGCCTGCAGCTAAGCCAACACCCCGCCAAAACAAATCCAGGCTTGGCTACGTTACTGATGCCTGTGTGTTTCTTCTGCTCATACTTTGCAGTGAGTTTGCTGCTTCTGAGTCATTGGGATGTCCACTCAGCTGCTGCATCTGCAGGCATCTCCCCGGCAAGCTCCTTGGCTCATCTTGTTCAGCTTATGGCCTGCTGGAGCCTGGAGGGATGTTCAACCAGAGTTCCCCAAGGAATCTCACAAACGTGCTCGAGGCTTACCAAAAACACATTAACAGTATTCTCAGCAAATAGCTAAGCTGCTTTCTATTAATAAGTGTACTGGTGTTGTCTGCCTTTTGTTTAATATGTTGGTGTTTAGAGTTTCAACTGCTAACTGGGATGGCTGGTTTTAGATTAACTTAACAGTTGCTGGCTTTATGTATCAGACAGTATTTCAGAGATGCTTACCATAGGGAGAAACTCACCTTAGCCATGGGAAATTGAGTTCAGGACTTTTAGGGGAATTTTGAAGTGCCGTGGGAGGGTTTGGCTCCACTGGAGCTTCACCTGTGGGAGGATGTTGATACCAGGACCACAATATTATCACAATCTTTGGTAAAATTTCTGGACTCAGAACGAAGGGTCCTTCATCAATGTAAACTGTGTATCTGGCAAGTTTGTTGTACCTTGTGATTTTGTTGTGTTTTGGTATTTCCCTTGAGGATCAGTGTTCTTGCATATAAGTTACTGAGTATGAATCTCAGGTTCTTGTTACTTTAAAAGGACATAAGCACTTTTGAATTGAGGAAAAATCTGTGAAAACATGAACCTTAAAATTCAGACATACAAGAACTGCACTCCCCCCCGCCCCGATTCTTATTGTAAAACTCTCATAATTTTGACTTGAAAAAAAAAAGTTCTGATTTATGAATTAGGAACTCTTGAAATTAACAGTAGCGCTCTAGTTAGATTACTGCACTGGAATTTATAAATGAATATGCCCAGATATGTGCTGCCTTGTTCTGCATTTATGTGTATGTGAATCGGGAGTGTTAAACATATCACACTCTCAAATAACATATCTGGGCTAGCGAGCTCTCTTGTTTTCTCCATAGAAATGCTATTTCTCCAACCAAAGTATCTCGTGGCAATGTGGATTACTTTTCCCAGTATAAATTGGAAGTCTGAAAGAGGGCTTTGCTCATATAAATATATTGGCAAGACTTTATACAGTCACAACAAAATCTCAATTTGCTTTCTTAATGCTAAAACCTGGTTTCAATTACCTTACTGTCAGTCTGGAGTAACTGCCTCTGGTTGACCCAAAGGTAAGTTGAACCCAACAAAAGAATCTTTTGGGCTTACAAGCCTGTAATGATATCAGAACATGGAAATGGCAGAAATCACTTTTTTTTTTTTTTTAATCAATCTACAAGTAGAAGGTATCTGTGTTCGCATTGGTTTTGGTTAATTTACCCCTTCTGAGCCTGAGCACGTAAAATGTAGAAATCTATATGGAAATAGAATATATATGGAAATATATATGGAAACATTTAATACAGAACTCCCTGATAGACCTATTTATTGCTTTCCTCCTGCTTTCATACCAGTGGGACTTTGTATGGCTTCCACATTTTGGCATTTGTTTGCCAAAACTGGGGTGTAGGTGCAAGCATTATTTTTTTTTTTTATGCAAATTTACATGATGCCATAAAACAGCATTTTTCATTTTTCAGTGAAACTTATTAGCTAACTTATTAGCTCAGCTCTTCAGCTGTGCAGCACCACACCCCAGTGTAAAACTTAGAGAGGGATAATTCTGACAGGTTTATATTGACCTAAATTTATAGCATTTCATTTTGGAAAATTAGTATCTTTTTCACATTTCCAGTACAATGTTGTGATTATTTGACAAGAGCAACCACCAAGGCATTTGGAAGACTGGAAATTAAGGGGTGCCCTGAAGATACATAGTTCCACTTTCAGACGATGGATGAATGGGAAACCCAGTTCTTTGAATAGAATATGTTATGATTTAAATTATTTTAGTGTCAGTGCACCAAGTTCTTCCAAAGGAGAATGTCCAACATGTTTATACCTACACACATACATACTTAATATTGAAGTCAACTGAATGGTGCAGTATTGTACTCCAAGCATTTAAGATAACCCGTGTGATGTCTTAAGATAAAACACTGTGGTGCATCTTTTTATCACAGATCAGGTATAGTACAAGGACATATGGTACATTGATACCTTTTCCCTACTTTAAAATTTATAATTTACTATAAAACCAATATGTGGAGTAACTATTGTGTCTGCAATTGTTATGTTTTATTCACTTTCCTTAAAGGGAATATTTCCCAAAAGAATAGTTCTGTAATCTCTGATAATAAGTTCTAGATTTTACAATAATTTTTTTCATGTGCTAAGGATAAAATTTATGGTTGGTCCTTACTAATCTTTAAGGGCATGGATTTCTTGTTCTGGGTTTGTCCTTACTGATTTGTTTAATGGGACTTTAAGGGCATGGATATATTTTTCTGGGTCAGTAACACTGGTCCTTTTCTGTAGTCAACAGAGGCAATGGATCTTCTCTATGTTCTGTAAAGGATACCTGTGGTGATGAACTCAACTGTATCCGTCTGAAGTCTGGACATCTCAAGTTCCATGAGGTTAAGCACATCCTAATTCTCAGCTTTTTTAATTGTTGGATTCCAGGTCATGGCTGCACCATTATTAGCAGGTCACTGAAAATGATACCTCTCAGAAGTCTAATTGTGCCTCAGTTTGGATCTCCTGATTCTCATGGGAGTGTGACGGCTGTGCAACAGCAGAACAGTTATGACCCAGTTCTGTCACATCTGAAAGGTACCTACATTTTTTAAATCAGCACCATCAAGACAGCAATAACAAGGATTGGTTTTGTTGCCTGCAGCAGAGGAGCTATGTAATTAGAGTATGAAATATCTGAACAGGTCACCATCCAGGGTTACCCACCGGGGTGCTGGATCTGCTCTCAGCCTAGCTGTAGAGCAGTTTTCCATTACGCGTCTGAATGAATTCTCACGCATGTGAAAAGTGCAAAACTGGGCCACCTGTGGATAGCTGGATGACTCCATCCTGAGTCAATTAGCACAGAGCGTTATGTAGAAAATTAAATCATTAGATTTTCAGACAAAGTGAAACATGTAAGTTACATTTATGTAACATAATCAGTGTTTCCAGAAACGACGGCAAAGAGGCCTAGGCATGAAGTATGTGAACAAATCCAGCGTGAAGCATTATGTTATGTATAGGTGCAGATTGCTTGCTGCTGTCTTGAAATGTGGCCTTTACTAGAAATCTGTGAATTACAATAAAATTTGATACATTAATGACATTAGAACTATATTGCTTCGAAAGAGCTGACACCAAAATATTTAAGTGCTTGAATTAAGATCCTTGTCTGGATTTCTGTGCTTTCCATTACACAAAATTTAGCCAATATTGTCAAATGAATTGTGTATTCTTTCAGATTCAAAGGGAATTACTCAGTTGAATAAATCCTGCTGTGAGTTGGTCCTATCCAAATGAAAGCCAGTATTACGTAAGAGCAATTACTTTTCATGGTCCGTAGCATAAACCATGTGATGCTGGGAAGTTCTGAAGGTTTGAATATGGTAATTATTCTTCCCTTTGCTCTGTGGTAGATGCTGTTTTGCTATATAAATTGGCTCAAGAATCTGCATGTTTTTGTGATGTGCTAGTTGCCATCTGCTTTGGAGATATTCCCATTCACTTTTGTTGATGCAACGGCTATAGTGTTTTCAAATGTTGATACTATGAAAATGTAATGTGATTGGACTTGGACAGGTGCCTTAAACAGACCACCCATCATATTTATTTTGCTGCCAGTCAGAACAGGTAAACTCTTGGGTAAAATGTTGAAGTACTTTTTACTTTCCAGATAGATAATTAGTAATTTGTGGTTCATTTTAAAAGAGATTTTGACAGTCCTGAAAAAAAGTCCAGATTAACTAAATGCCACCATTATGATCCAAATTTCCAAAGCTTACTATTTAATATTCTTTTATTTCTCAGTTTTGTGATTATTTTTACAAAACAGTTTAGTTTTTTGGTATTAGAGAAAAAAAACCCAAACAACAGCATGTTAAAGAGTGAGCTGGAACAGTATAAATCTATATAATATTATTACTCCAAATCATATGCAGACCAAGCAGCTATATTTGCCTATGTTTACAAAATGACTGTATTTGGTGCACAAGGTACATCAGAGATTGTATCTATACATATATATAAACAAGAATGTTGAATGTGGACACAGACGCTTAGATATGGTGTGGACACTGAATCTTAGATATGTTTATGTCATTCACATACTTGAAAATGAATAGTTTTAAAGTGAATAGCAACATTTTATCACTGCTAGCTCTAGAAAAATAACAAAGTCTGGGATCAAACCACCAATACAAACTATATACATGATCAAATACATTCATGCATGTCTTACCTTAATAGTAAGCAGAGGCAAAAGCTTTGACTTGAAGTCTTAACCTTTTCAAGTGTTAAGGACTGGAGGTGACTGATAGACAATTATTGGGTAGAAAACTGGTGATTAAAATAGACTGAAATATAAATGATCATAATAAAACAGTGTTATCATTGCAGATCCAAAAATTATCTAATATTGGATCAAAAAAATATGTTTAGAACAGGAATGCTTCTTGTTGTAACTAATATCACAGTTACAAGAAACAGAATAGCACAGAGGGAAGAAGAAGATTGACTGAAAAATAACAAAGCAGACAGTCAGGATCTTGTTCTCTGAAAGGTCAGATGCAATTACGAGTAATTCACTTAAATGGCACTGAAAGATTGGTGTAAATGAGAAGACAATTTTGCATATGATTACTCCAGCAAAAAATATGGGACCTGTAGTTTAATTTTGAGATTACCTTAAAAAAAAAACAAAAAACAAAAAACAAAAAACAAAACAAACAAACAAACAAAAAAAACCCTGAAACCTTTTGTCACACAACTGTTCAATAATCATTCTTAAAAAGAAAAAGTTTGCTATAGAAAAGGGATTGTCTATGAAGATTTTCATAAGGAGCAAGTGGATCTTTAGGGATCTTCAGAACCATAGCAGCCTTTTGGACTTAATATTGTCTGGTGTTGTGCCAGAGAAGAAGAGAAGACTTAGGTGTGGTTGGTTGTTTCTGAAAGAGATAGTGTTGACAATTCATAATAAGACAAATGAAGTCTCGAGAGAGGATGTCCTAATGACAGAGCTATTAGCTACATCCAAAAAGATCGTCTCACATCCTTGCTGAAACATTCAAATTACATGAGAACAGTGTGTTTTCCCAGATGGGTGAAAAAGAAACATAATCATCTCTGCCTTTAAAAATGATGACAGAAATAGCTGAGAAAATTATACCTCAATTATCTTGATCGATCTTGTAATAAACTCTGCACACAATCTATCTGTCTTTGCTAGGAAAGAGGTCAGGAAGAAAAAATATGCTTTTTTTAAAAAAAGAGGGCCAAGGTGAACTTGGGGTGAAGTTTTTTCGAATGAGTGTATTTATTTGAGATACTGTGGAAGCAAACGTGGCTGCTATCTAAGTTTTGTTTAAGCTAAGCAAAAGTTCAGTACAGGATCAGGTAAGAGATTTCTTTCATAGTCTAGTTTTATAATGAAGAAAATCAGTATTTTATATTGAAGAGTCTCATCCTGTATTATTGCAGTAGGATCTTGATCTTGAATTTTCATGTGCTTGGAGTTTGAATATATAAGGAAGGATTTGAGCTTAGTGTCAGTTACTAATGATGATATGGCTTTTACATCACGTTTTGCTATTTGTATAGAAGAGAGTGAAAGAGTCCCAAGGTCCATGACATGGTGTAAGCATTTGTCATCTATACACATAGGTGCAATTCTGTAGGCAAGACTGGTGCAAATTGCATTCTGGTGTGTTTTATATGTATGCATAACACCTTTGGGTATGCTGTCACAGTGACTGTAAGCTCAAATTGTTCTTGTATTTCGATTAAATAAACATTGTGGGTTTTGAAGCCTTGTTTTTGTTATTGAAAAATGTAGGTCCACTTAGCCCAGAGTATTGAAATTAGATTGTATTGTCTCAAATGGGTAACTGAGAGATACATAGTAGGAATCTCAGTAAATGAAATTGTTATGCATCTGGTGCCAAGGCAAAGCTTTTTTGCCAGTTCTTTGCATCACATGACCATTTGTAATTCTGAACTTCTATTTTAGAAAGGCTCCAAAAATCTGTGCCACTATGAGAATTCTGAATTGGCTGAAGTGTTTAAATGTTAGAGCCTTTGTGATAATCATGTAGAAGAGTTGTTGGTTTAGACACCCTGATTTCTGAGTTTTACCAGTACCTTTCAATATTTTGATACATGAGAAAGAGGGTCATCGATTTACTAAAGCTTTCAATGTTACTACCTTTTATTAAGAAAGAAGCAATATAACTGAGTGATGCCCATATTCTCCATTGCCTCCTCATGTCAAAAAGCTGTGAGAGGAAGGAGGAGAGAGATAGAGAGGCATTAATTAATGTGAGTCAAAATCATAGATTTTTATCTAATTTATGGGACATAGAAGTATAACTCATTTTGGTATGGTTTTGTTTTGTGGTGGCATTGAAAACACCTATCAAGACTGTTAATATTAAAGCGAAACCTTCAGTGAATGAAGTCCTGCCCTAATACTTTAGCAGAATGGGAAACCCGCAGTTTGCATGTTATCCATGTGTCAGACCATTTGATAACAATAGAAAAGGATCTGTTTTACCAAGCTGGTTTTGATATATACAAGCTAGGGCATTAAATTATTTCCCCCTTTTAAAGTTCCTGGTGATTCTTTTTTGTCAATACTAGTGTTGTTATATTTGTTTCCTAAGGGTACCCAGGTGTTTTTTTCACTGGAATAATGCAATTTAGAGACATTTCTGCGTGCCAAATTCATTGAATTAGTCACTGTACGCAAACACGACATGCACTGTCAGGGCCAGTAATGAGATGCAGCTTCTCAGTGGCTGGTTTCCAAGCTGGGAGAGGGCAATGGGGAGTGATAGCCATCACCATCTACTGCTGGTTTGGCTCTGGGATGTGGGGCAAGAGCTGCAGCTCGCTTGGGCCAAAACATGTCACCAAAACCCACATCCATAGTGGGCAGTAATCAGAGATCATCCAAGCAAAGCAATAACAAAACCATGTTGCTTCTTGCCTCAAGACACAGTCTGTTGAGAACGACATGAAAACATCTTCTGAATAGGGGAAAAGAGAAACTTGGACTGAGAGTCGTCCTGTGTGTAAACAGAGTGTTGTCATCCAGCAAGTTTGAGTAGTATCTATCTGAACATGTAAACATTGTGCATCAGTGCAAAAGTTAGCAGAATTGAGATAGAGTAGAACTTTTGAAGAAGAAATCAAACATACTTCCATATTTTTAACAGTATGAAGGATTTAACACTACTTTCAAAGGGTGCGTCAACACATGCGTACTTTGGGCACAGGGTATATGTACTTTTTCAGCTCATCTTTAGGGGATAAACATAGAGAAAAGCACACTCGGCAAGTGTATATCAATGTGGCACCATTAAAGCTATTGAGAACCAGGCCCAGAGAAGCGCTCAAGTTTCAAATTTAGGAACAGAACCATATCTTCAGGGTTTAGGATTTGGGGTTCAGGGATAAATTGAAATAGAGCAGATGAGTTTAAGACGCTGGGGGGGGTTTCAAAGCAGAACATATTCCTGCTAACAGTGGTCTTCTGAAAGGTTAACATCCTTCATGAGTCACAAGATGTCAGTCCCAGCATCTTCAACAGTGATAGCCCAAAACAAGAAATCAGAATTTGTTCTTGTAAACTTTGTAAGCATGTATGTGCTTATAATTCCACTGTAAGTGTCTGGCTTTGGCTTTGTATACACTTGGTGTCAGAAGAACCAATAAAGTAATGATAACTCTAATAATAATACAGTTGCTCTTTTGCAGTTGCTTTTATTCCATATGCAGCCTGTGCAAGGACACATCCAAGTACCTTCTTTTTATTTTCTTGTTACATTTATCTCATTCCCTCTTTACAGTATTTTATATATTTATTTGCAGTAAGAAAATACTTAAATCATTGTTGCAATTTGTTTTTATTGCCCAGTCTGACCACTTATTCCAGGTATTTGTTTATCTTTGTGAAAAATGTTCTTACTGGATTTTATTCATGTTTATGTTTAGAATGCTTCTCTCACATTTTGTGGCTGCTGGGCCTCTTGAATGGGAGGATGTTTTACCATGTGCATCATTATCACTTCCTTAATTATTTTGTACACATCTATTAGGTCACCCTAAATGTTTTTCGTCGCAATTGAAAATAAGCTTAACTCATAACAGGTGTGGAGCCAGATGAGGAGAGAGGACTTGAAAGAAAAATACTAGTTTATCCACCGCAGTGTGGTGCGGAGGTCTCTCTCCATCAAGCAGCATGAGCATATATTGATCCAAAGAGGGGCATAGCCTTCTCAGCCCCCTCCCTCTGTAAATCCTCCTCTGCATAAGTGCTTTGTTTTGAAGGTCCATATGACGGAAGAGAGCCATGTAAAGCAAGGACGTCTTCCAGGTCTAAAAACTGTAGGCCGCTGGCTATCTGACTGTCATTTGTAGCTCTTCACAGCCTATTACATTATACTGAGCTTTAATATTGTTGCTTAGCATCTATTTTTCCTTTCATGGACACAAGGTGTAAGCAAACTAGGTAGGGAGTTACCTAAGTGTTGCTGAGATGCCCTAGGTTTTGTCTTGATTAAAGGGTGTTAAGGCATTGTTATGATGGCTTTATGGTGCTGTGCTATCTGGCATCAAGTTGGCCTGAATTTAGTAAAGTGATCAGAAAACAGCTGACTGCCAGCAATTCATAAATAGCAGAAAAGCACCTTTAGGATAACCACAGCCAGGTGGAATTTGCTGGAGTTTTGTGCCTCCTCCACAAGCGCAGCAGCCTGAACCAGCCCCATAGAGAGAAAAGTGGCACACTTTGTCCTGCCTTTTCTGTCTGGGCCTCCACCTGGTGCAGATGAAGATCTGCCCCTAAAAGAGTAAAGAGACGCATTTCAATTCCTGTGGGACTGGACTGGGCTCTAAATCAGGAACAGTAATATAATCCTTGTTTTTTCCCTTCATTCTCTATACTATTATTAGACCATTTCCTTTGTCCCTGTTTCTCATTTTTTGTGCATTTTTAGGAGACCACTATTACGTTTTCCTTTTTCTTTAATGTGAATATGTCTAAATAGCCCATTGTTGTCAGTTGAAATATTTATGTAGTTAGCATTCAGTAATTCCATTTGCTGCTTTAATTTGATCCCTTAACTTACTTCTGCTTATTTTTACATACAGTGTCTCCAAATCCTCTGCACCAGATTTGTTTATCTTTTTTAAAAGCTTTCAGCTCTCTGCTTGTAAAACTCTTTGCGTTTCATTCCTTACCTAACCACAATGGCCTATGTTGCACTTTTCCCTGTTTAGATTGAAGTGGGAAGAATTTCAACTGCACTCTTTCCAACAGTTGCTTAAACATTTCCTACTTTCCCCCTAGTAGCTTTCCCACAGTTAGTAGAAATCTAATCAAAAGTACTTTCCACTCTTTTCAACGTCAGCTACTTTATTTTTCTTATGCTTTCTGGTTTTGTTCTGTGCTCACCCTTGAAATTTCTCAGCCATCTTACGTATTTTGAGGGAATGTTACATAGAGTGCATGTGTACGAGTATGTGTGCATAAATACATGAAGGCATGCAAACACTCAACTATATTTAGCCTTCTTTTTCTTTGTCTCCTTACCTTGGCTTCTAAATTGCTAATATCCCACTGTTCTGTTGTGGTGTGTTTTGGTGTTTTTTTCTTAAAAAAAACCCCAAAACATTGCACTGTTATCTTAGTGTAGAACAACTATTAGTGGGATGGAGAGACATCTGATGCAACCCCTTTGTCCTGTCCTTGGGGACATCTGACCAATCGGACAACTTGGTGTGATTTCTGGCACGGGCCACCAGCCCAGATGTTTTGGTGGTATGTAGGACACTGAGAAAGGAGTGATGTTAGGCTAAGGAGGGAGAGAGTGTAAAGAGCAAAAGTTGGATTCATTTTTCCTAAATTGATGAGTGCAGGACGGAAGCTGCCATTGAGAGCAGAAGTCTCAGAGAGTTACGGAAGTCTACTTGATAGATAGACTGTCACGAAAACCCATTCCCTGACTAATGTCATTGTCACACTGCTTCTCTGCCCCTCCTAAGTTTCTGGAAGTCAAAAAGTCTCTGCAAGAGAAACACATTTGGTGCTTTATAATGACAAGAACTGAAAAAAAACCCCAAAACATTCACTAATCAATCATTTCAAAATCCTTGAGCTTAATTGAGCCCTGTGTGGCTCCAGTTTTATGCTGGTTTGGATCCAACAATTTCACTGGCATAAAAGAGTATGAATCAGGCACTTGAAGTATTGTTTAATGAGCTGGTTGTATAGAAAGGCCAAGTGGAGCAAAGGTATGAGGTGGCTTGAGTCAAGATTTTCTGCTCTTGTGCTCATTCTTCAAGGCTGTGCTTCCACATCAAGGGCATGCAGTGGGATGTACAGTTTGGTCAAGCCAAAAGCTGTGGGCTGTGGGCTAGCTCTTCAACCATTTTTAACTGGCACAGCTCCTGTGAAACCAAGTTTTAATTCGTGGAGCAATTCCAGTTTTATACGCGCTGGGGGAAACCTAGCCACTGGCTGCAGCTCCCAAACTCATATTTGTTTATTTTCTCTATGCAGATAGTGCCTCCAACCCACTTTTATTTCCACATTTCTGCTGCACACTCCTCTTTGAAATCCAGTCCTCAGTGTTACTTCTCTGCAATGAGTTCTTCCTCACCAATTTTGAAGGGTTGACCTGACAGCTAGCCCGGTGTAAGTGCAGCACCTCCAAACACCCTGTGAAAACCTGTGCAAAACTGCAGCAAATTAGTATGTCTGCGCTAGTAACTGGAATTAAACAGTATATTAAACGTGGAATAGAAAGGTACTAGGACCAAGTAAATAAAATAACATACCCTAATGTGTGAACTTGGTGGAAGGAGCAGAGGCAGGATTCACTAAGTGTGAATTCATTCACATACTGGCATAAAATCAAACTATGAATACTTTGTTTTGGTACTTTTCTGATAGAGCAAATTATCAAAATATGGCGGTTAAATAATGTATGTCTAAAAAGTAAGTATATGTGTGCCACATTTTATTTCTCATGTAGCCTTTATTGCTGAGTGTTAAAGGAGTTGTCCTGCAACAGGACAGGGACTAGGGCTTTCTGAGCAAGAGACATTTTGATAGAGTTGTTTTGCGAAATGTACAATAACAACTACAGTATCCAAGCTGATCAGAGATGTCTTATAATATTATCAGCAGATATTTAAAAACCCCAGTGATTAGTTTGTTTATTTGAGGTTCTGTTTTGTTTTGTTTTAAAGTAGCGTGGCAGTAATGCTTCTTTTATAAGAGAAATAATGTCAACAGAAGGCTAAAGCGCACGTGCCTGTAGAACATCTGCTCTGAGAAGCCACTTGAAAAATAACCACTCAGTAGCATGATAAGAAAACATCTGTGAAGCACTGGGAGGAGTATTAGCAATGGGAGAAGGCAAGGAAGGACAAGTGAGTTTGGACCTAGATCAAGGACAGGCGTCTACCAAGTGCCAGTGACAGCACCTCTGTTATTTCTTTCATGATTACATCTGTATTTGTTGTGGAGGTTTTGTCAGAAGTGAGGAGGGATGTGACAAGGGGAAAACTGAGTAGGGTGGCCATCTTCTTACCCAGTGTGAGGCTGAAGCCCCAGCTCCCCACCCTCATCCAGGTAGCCTGGGCACTGGGTTGGGAGGAGGGAAGGAGGGACCACGTTGCTGGCCAAGCTCAGGGCAGGAACTGAAGCAGTTTGCATGATCAGAACTTGGTCTGTGTGCGCACACAGCCTGCTCCTTGTTTTCTTTTGTTATGCTTTACACGTTGGATGAATCACACAAGATTTTATTAGAAAAACACTGTTCTTATTAGAATCATATATATACATGCCAGCTGCCTTCACACATCTATTTGAAGGGTTTTTTAATACTGGCATTTTGATTTCAAGGCAGTCTGGAACACTTCTTTGCTGAGTATTGGGAGGATGACACATGGCAGTGTCTTAGCCATTAAGCAGACATTTGGCTTTAATTGATCTGCAGATTACACTGTCTTTTAAAAGCGGGATAGTTGGTGTTTATTCAATTACACAAACGCAGCTCCTCAGCAACGTTTAACAAAGAACACATACTACTGAGACATTTCCCACAACATACTGTGGCCTCAAAACTCATTGGTTTGCTATAGAATAAACAGTCAGGAATTCCGGGAAATTAAAAAACAAAAACCACATGGACGGTAGGAGAAAATTAAATTAGTGACCCTAGGTAGAAACAATTAAGATTTTCAGGCATCCACTCTGTTTCCAATCTTATTTATTCCTTTTCTGGTATTAATCAACCTCTTAGATTTCCCTTCGGATCTGGATTTTTCCATTACAAAATGAAGGCTATTGTAGAATGACAACCTCAATATAGTATAGGTTGTATATTCTTCTGAATAATGCATGCAGAAATTGATACATATTTGTAAAGTCTACATATGTGTCAAAGAGATAAGTATAGACAGATAAAAGTGTATGTCTCTGTATTTAGAGAGGAAGTGAGATGCTGGCAAACTGGTACATCAGTTCATCATGAGATGCTCTGTGTATAGAAAAAAACCAAACCCAATGATTTATTGCTGGTTACAGATCCTATTTCACATAATAGACCATGAAATAGAAGAAAGGAGGAACTCTGAGTAAGAGCCAGGCATAGGAGTCAGGAGGTTTTGTCACTCTGGACAAATCAAATTTGCTTGTATTCCAAAAAACAGAGCAAATAATTCCAGCTTATTCAAGGTTCTCTGAATCTAACTGGTCAGGAACCCCTGGCAGGAAAACATTAAATATACCTTAATGAGGATAATGATTGAACAGCTCTTTATTTCAGTGGATTTAAGCATGGTCTGTCCTAACAAGGGTCAGTACTGTGAATCACAACCTGGGCACTGCATTTTGATCTGGAAGGATGCTGGTTGCAACATTTTAAAAAGAAGGGCAGATGCTCAACACATATTGAACATCAGACCTCTTTCAGGTGTCTCCAACTAACAGAGCAAAAGGTAGGACAATAAAACTGGACCCTTTGGAAAAAAATCTTGTCTTTTTGTAGCAAACAAGTTATACTCATAATTTGTTGCTTTGATAGGTTGAAGTTCACAATGTTGTTCCTAAATTTTCTGGCTCTGACATATGCAAGCACATGTTTAAGCCTCAGTTTGTGACTTGGTCTGCCCAGGCAGACCTTTCTGTTCCTGAGAACTACTGGTTCATTTGGTCGTATGAAGGGGGGAGGCTGCCAGCAAGGAGGAGAATCAGCCTTCACCTAAATTGAAGATGTAAACTACCATCACCTTCAAGGTAAAGAGGTTTTCCATCTTCAAATGTTTTCCTTGTCCATCTCCAGATGTTTTAATCTCTCTGATCTGCTGTTGAATGCTGATGATGGTGTTTTAGAGGTGGGCTGTGGGCATTTGACTGTTTTGGAGGTACAACTTGGCTAGAATAATGTATGCCTTTACAGTATTTAAGTGATGCCAGTTTGACTTAAATATCAAATTGACAAAATTGGCCCCTTACAAAGCTCTGTTTAAACTCTTAGCTTGCTTCATAACTTTTTGTCAATTTGGTCTCTTGTGCAAGTTAAATAAGATTTAGGAGTGTCCAAACAATGATCTGTGCCAGTTTAAATAAGTTGAGGGTTTTTTTATAAAAAAATATATAGCTCAGCTGTTTAGACATGAACACTAAAATGTAATACTGATTTCATGACCTTATCCCTACTTTCAACGTTTCCTGTGCTTCTTTCTATTCATTCATCTAAAATATTGAGTGCACAGGAGTGTATACAGCTCCTGAAACTGGGAAACAGATATTCATTCAGCTTCTTGATATGACCAGAATGGATATTTTTGGGATAATAAAGGGATAAAAAAACCACAAAACACAAAAATGCAACCGAAAAATAAAATCAACCCCTAAAAATATAGCATTTTTGTGGCATTTTGACCTTAACTGTTAGAAAAGTGTTACTCAGAAATGAAAACTATCCCAAAGTTTACCAAACTTTTTGAAATCTAAAGAAGACTTGATTAAGTTTGATTTTCCCCAAACTCACAGCCTGTCCTGTGTTGATGACAAAAATTGTCTTAATCACCTGCAACATTTCTTATTCTTCCCAAGGATACAGAGGGAAGAAAAAAGACTCTAATGCTAATAAACATATGAGCCATTTATTTCAATAGTTAGTAATGGCTGTATAACGATTTATAAAAATTGCACATCCTCTGTTTAACTAAGGTTTTGCCTGTGATCATCATAATCAGTTCTGCCTGTTTAAAGAAACGCATGCTTGCACAGCTTGAAACATTTAAAACCTTTCAAGTTGGGCTTTGGCACCTCCGATGGTATGTACTGTGCTTATGACAGTTAATCATGTGAACTGAACTTTTTTTCTCTTCCCTTTAAGCTTGGTAGATTTAAGATTATCTTTTTTTTTTTCCTCATTATTTCTTCAAAGTTAAATTTCCAGTGCGTGAAACTACTTGACCTGGAAAATAAACACAGCTCTGCACATAGCACTGTGGGACAGCAAAAGAAATCCGACCCATGTAACTAACAAAAGAGACACATAAAACACTGGGGGCCTCATTTTCTATGGTGTTTCAGCAACAATTTTAGGGTACCTAACAGATAGACACGTCTGCAGTTGTCCTCAATGTTCAGTACCTTCCATAAAGGAGTTTTAAAAATCTGTTCCTTGAATCTTCAGTGGCCTACGGTTAATTTCCTCAAAGTAATAAAGGCCGACATATATTAGAGCTGATGTTTACTCCCTCTGAGAAAGTCAGGCCCAGCAGACCAGAATCTCTGCTGGTGAAATGTGACTGGGCTGCTCTCACAACAGCAGAAGTGTCTAAATTTACACCTGTGGAGCAGCTCCTACAACTTCAGTAGCTTTGTTGCAGACCCATAGAATCACATAAATAACTACTCAAAGCAAGGCTAATTTCAGTGTCAGATGAGGTTGCTCAGGACCTTGTCCAGCTGAATTTTGAATACCTCTGGGGATGGAGATTTCACAGCTCCTCTGGGCACCTCTTTCAGTGCTGCATTACCCTCACTGTGATTTTTTTTGTGTGTGATGGCCAGCCAGAATTTTGTTTCCTATGACTTGGGACTATTGCCTCTTCTTCTGTTGCTGTGCACCTTGAGAAGAGTCTGGCTGTCTCTCTTCCATGATCATCCTTTCATAAGGGGGTAGAAGGCAGGAGTTAAATCGCCCACTGAGTCTCTTTTTTTTTTCCAGGGTGAACAAACCTGAGCCCATTGGTTTCTCCTTTTTCTTCATATGCTCCAGTCTAACCATCTTGGTGGTTCCCCATTGCACTCCAGTTTGTCAGTGTCTTACTTTAATGGAGGAAGGGACAAAATTAGACATGCTACTCCAAATGCACCTTCAAGAAAGTCAGAGGGGAATGATTAGCAAAAATAAATTCACTTTGTGCTATGATACTTGTGAAATTATGTTGCCTGGCATGGGATATTTGACTGATGTTCTCGAACAACTCTAGATATCCTGCCTCAACGCAAGAAAACATGGAAGAGATGCCAAATCTAGCAGTACCGATAAACCCTGTATCCCATATTTGAGCAAGTTGGATCTGATACATGGAAACAGATCTTCTGAAAGGCAAAGGACTACCTTATAGCCAATGTTACATTTATGATCAGTATTGCCATTATCAGTTCTTTGAAGATCATGTCAGACCCTCCATTGGTGTTATGCTTTCAAATATCACAGAATCACAGAATGATAGGGATTGGAAAGGACCTCAGAAGATCATCCAGTCCAATCCCCCTGCTAGAGCAGGAACACCCAGATGAGGTTACACAGGAAGGCGTCCAGGCGGGTTTTGAATGTCTCAGAGAAGGAGATTCCACAACCTCCCTTGGCAGCCTGTTCCCGTGTCTGTCACCCTCACTGTGAAGAAGTTTCTTCTCATATTTAAGTGGAACCTCCTGTGTTCCACTTTGTATCAGTCAAGGTCTGCCTGGAGTAGATGTGAACTGGGGAGTGACCTCAAGGAAGAAGTTTTCATGAACTCCGAACAATATATTCCTAGTCAGTTCTTCTCAATTACATAAAATAACCATGTCAGGGATGCAGTAGACTTAGTCATATTAAGACAGCACAAAGACATTTGCCTTATATTAGTAACATCATAGATCATGATACTATCACTTTAAAGAAGGCTGAAGAATATGACAGAAACTAAAGAACAAATGGGCCCTTTGTAAACGTTTGGTTGTAGTTCACATACAGTTTCTCATTGTGTTTGCAGGACACGATTCCATGAAGTAATTCCAATTCTATGGAATAGGTAAGTTGTGCAAGAGATAACCAGTGATTTAAGCTGCAGCTTAGTTTCTTGACTGGAGCAATCTTCTGTTCCTTAGACTGTCTCAAAATGTACTCTGTCATTCTGTTTCACAATATAAGCTCCCACAGAATTTTTGCATCATCAACGTACCTTATTGTGTCAGAGGCAAAAAAAATATTATAATGGAATACAGAAATCACTGGTTTTCCTTTAAAAAAAGCCACTTACTTTAAAAACAAAACAAAACAAAACAAAAAAAACCAAACCAAAATAACAGAACCAAACCAAACAAACAAAACAAACAAACAAAATGTCTGTCCCACTTTCTAGACATGAGGCTCTAGTACAAAGATGTAGCTGCACAGGATGGAATAGATTTGCCCTCTTTACCTGTAGACATTGAGTGATTACATAAAAGCAGATTCTTATACTTCTCTCTTCTTGGTGGCACAATTCTCTTTATGCTCTTATGGTGTTTTGTCTGAGTTTGGTACCACTTTTTCTCTCTGTTTTGAATAGTACTTTGTCAGGGCTCTGAGTTTGATGGGCACTTCCAGTTACCATGTCAATGCAAATGCTATTGTGAACATACGTGGGTGTTGCTAATACATGATTACATCATATATTTGTGAAGTATTTCAGTGTTTTAACAGAGAAGGCAAGTTAGAAATGCTGAGCTTGTACATTGTGGTGGTCAGGAAAATTATTGCCTCTAACACCATTCTGCTTGTATTGGGCATATCTGACATTTCAAAACAGGATCAAAAGGTAACGTTGATTATATACTTATTTATAGTTATTCTTGGTCTCATGCAGGATCTTCAAAGATTAAGTTGAAGTCATCTGTGTATTTAGGGTTGGTCACTGCATTTTTATGTGGAGAAAATGTTATTTTTTTCACTTTATGTTGGAGTAGTAAATAGGGATGATAAATAGCTTTTCTTTGCCTGGGAGGGTTTTACATTTTACACTAATGGTTACTGACAGAGTTCAAACACATTAGTTATACTGAATTTCTGTCCGTATTTATGCTTTACAGTACAACTCACAATGCTGCCATTTTGGCTATAAGCTGTAAGAGTAGAAAGGAAAGGCAGAAAGCTCATGTTTTTAAAATTAAAAGAAAGTACGAGGCTCCTGATAAGGTAATTTTGCTGAACTAAAGTTCTTTCAATTCTAATTGTCCTGAAAGCATCAATAGTCACATTTTCCTTTATCACTTTAAGCCTACATGGGTTTGGGAGTTTTGTTCTGCATGTGATATTAAAATAGCAGATTTTATATATTATAGAGATATAATATGTGTTGTATGAATGTTAATGAGATGCTTGGAGTTACAATAGAAGCAACTCAGTCAAGTTCATGGGTTGATGTGCATAAGAGGGCCACACTGCAGCAAAATGTTTATGTCACCAAAATAATGTTTGATTGCAATCAGATTTGTTTTAGCCCTTTCTGATGGTGAGCCATGTTTCCAGATGATCAGAATAATGTTTTTGGCAGCCAAGATTAAGAGCTTGCCAAGGTCCTTACTAGTAATTCATCAGAAGAGTTATCATAAAGTAGACTTGTCATCTTAGGTGAAATTTTCACTTTACATTCTCCTTTGAAAAATGAAGGAGAGGAGGAAGATCATGACACCTACTTTGCAGCGAGATGTCATGCTGGGTGAGAATTTGGAAGAGAAGCATTGGGTGGGCTTTCGGAAGGGTCTTATAGAACACTGACTTCTTTCCCAGGCTGTACACTCTCAGTGGCTAAGCGCTATGGCACATCAAGGGCATTTGTGAATTTCTAAAGGAAAATTAATGTGATTTATGGGAATTTATAATGAAGTGGATAAAGGAAGATATGTTTAATCTTGTCTCTTCTCAACATCATGATTTTACCTCACTTAGCTTTCAATTTTGGTAAAGATCTCACACAATGTTTCCAAAATAAATCTTTTTAAAGAAGTTTGATGTTTCTTGATAGAAGCTGAAAAACAACAATGAACCATGTACCACACCTTTGCAGTGTTGCCTGGGACCCTGCAACTTTATTTACTACAACATTATTCCATATTATTTAACTGTCCCAATGACTTGCTTACAAATAGACCACTGTTGTTCAAGAGAGATTAATGATAGAGCTAACTTGCTGATTTAATAATCTCTGGGACCTAAAAGGGTGTATTTCAGGGAACAAATTTCCCTCTTTAGTTTTGTTTACAGTTTATGTTGTTCACACATATTAAGTAACCTCTAGCAATTTTGGCTGAAAATTTAGTTAAGAGGCTGAACTCATATTTAGTCAGCATTTCTTCATCACACAGACATGCACTGTTCATAACGTGACATTTGACTCACACTTAACAACCTAATTATTTTCTTGCAAGGATGTGTATTAAACTAGACCCAGAGTTGGAAGTTGCCTATGTACAGCAAAACAAGGCTTCCTTAGTTTTGTGTGGTCAACATTAGCTTATGTTTTGAAGGAAGGTCTTTATTTTACAATGCTTTGCAAACCTGTGAACTCTAGAGAGTTCTTAGTTTTTTTTCTGATGCATGCCTGTAGGTAAATAGTGGGCTACCTCCATGCTAGCCAGTGCTGGCTTTGGGATCTGAGCTGGCTTCTGTTGTGAAAAATGGATAACCTTCACTGCTGAAAAAGTCCCACTTATTCCAGGAGGCCAGGGTATGCCCTGTGGTGGCATTGTGGAGCCTTCATTCCTCCCACAGTCTCCCAAAGGGGTCACAGCTAGAGTCTTGGCCAATGTCTATGATTTTTCAGACAACCAGTGATTCCAGTAGTATCAAGCTAAAAATCTCAGGATATATTGTCCAGTACAAAGGTCCACAAGCCATGTCTTTCTCTCAAGCAGGTTTTTACTAGTAGCTGGAGCTGAGTAATTGGCCAGGTTATCTATTTAGTTTTCAGCCCTCTCCAAATACTCTTCCTGATGATGGGAATTTTCCTAGTGAGTGATGCAGAATCCTTCTGCATGCAAAGATCTATAGCAGTGTTTTGTACCTGAAAAATATTTCAGCCAGGAAATATCCTTAAACCTTCTGCTTTTGGCTAAATGTGGTACTAATCCTCAGTTTGGCTACATAGCAATGACAGTTGGCCATTGTTAGGATTTTCTTGGCTAATGTTGGTTCAGAAATAAAGCACACGCTAGGGCACATCTGAGAGGAGAAAATCCCAACCCAGGCAAAGTACTTGATATTTTTTGAACATGTTATTGCTAGGCATGATGGATAGGTGTTTGTGTATGAACGAGAATAATCCTTTTCAAGGTCTGGCACATGTCACTCTCATAGTTAACATACATTTTAGATTTAAAGACAACTGGTAATGTGTACAACTGGCTACTCTGTAAGTAGTATTGAATGGATACAAATGTGAACGATGACCCTGAAAGGTGATCTGAGAATCAGGAGGACTGAGGCTGAAGGATTCTGATCTGTTACCTATGGTATGTAAATGACACCATCTTAAAGCTACCTAGAATGCCAAAGTACTCCTTTCCTATTTACACGGAGTTACCTGTCAAGACATAGAGAACTGCCTGCTACATTTTAACACGAGGCATAATGACTCCTCAGCCTTTACCAAATGTTCAGGCTTGTTGACATGAGTCCTGGGTGCCATTTGCCATCGGCACCTGGCCATCGCAGTTAACCCCTGGGCTCCTCTGCTGCATGGGCTCAGCGCAGTTGTACCACCTGCATGTGTGGTGGCTTTGCCACGGGTTTGGGAATTCAGCTTTTCCACTGCCTGAGATCCTGACAGAAAGGTCCCTTTCAAGTTTCACAGTGTCCATCCTGAATGTCTTCTCTTTTCCTTGTTCTGTACTTTAATTCTCAGAAGGCTGTCCTCGGAGGAAGGCTTGCAGGTAGCTGAAGCTTGACTCAGTCCCTGCTGGTTACTCGTAAATTATCCAGATTACTTCCCAGCAGTAGCAGCACTTTGCTACATCTTCTCTTCTCTTCTCTTCTCTTCTCTTCTCTTCTCTTCTCTTCTCTTCTCTTCTCTTCTCTTCTCTTCTCTTCTCTTCTCTTCTCTTCTCTTCTCTGATACACTGAGAAAAAGCACCTCATATTGTTCCAGAGCTTTCAGACAACAGGATAAGGTTATATTGTTAAAACCATTTTGGATAATGATTCTTTCTTAAACAATTGTTTTAAGATTAAATCTTAGAGGTAGGTCCTGGAGCACACAGCACTGTAGCCTGTCATTTCTGCAAATTCTTTTCATCACCTTTATTTGCTAATGTATACATTATATGTGATATGTAGGCCTGAGTCAATAGTCTGGATTCACACTTAGAAATGTTTGTAATCAGTCCATTACTTTTCAGCCTGTATCTTACCTAGGGTATAGGGAAGGACTTCATATTTCTTGTAAGCATTAATGTGTGTCATAACATGTACTTACAGAACAAAAATCTAGTTGTGTTAAAAAAAGAACTAGGTTGAAATTATAGATCACCACTCTGCAAACAGTGATATTTCCTACATTCTTCTACCTGAGCTTTGACCACAACCAAGATTAAATTTCTACATATTTTCATATATAGAAATCCTTATGCAGGTATCTGAAATAAGGATTCTGAGATCCTTAATTAAAAGGCTTTTCTGAAGTGAGGTATTATCATGTTATTTTTTCACTCTGTTGTATCACCTAACATCAGAAATATGTGATTTGTTTCCATCCCCAGAATTCTGTACTGGAAGGACTAATAGCAGATAAATAAAAAAGAAAGCAAGCTAAAGTGAATTGCATTACCTACCAACTCCAATAGCAATTTTAAAAATTTTCTCTTATCTTTGAAAATGTATCAAAATCTGAAGATGGTAATTAAAAGAAATTTTGGCTGCGTGGCTCTTGTATATCCTAGAAGTTCTGCAATTTTCATGGAAAATTAAGGTGGCTTAAAACTAAGATTCAGCTACTGAATTTTCAACCCATGACTAATGCCTAGAGAGAAGCCTAGTCACTCTAAGCTCCATTTCCAGGCAGTAGGAAGAGATGTAGGATGGGTTTGGCTGAGTGTAGTTTCATTTCAGATGTGCTTCAGTGTTTTGTAAACGGCCAGCTGGGATACTTGGAACTGAACCCTTCAGTCCTACTGTAATAGGAGTTTAGCCAGAGCGAACACTGCATCTTAAGACCCTTCTATGTTTTAATCTCACACTTCAGAACACTGGTGTGTCACTAGGTTCTTCAGAAAACAACCAACCAACCAACAACAAACAAACCAGCAATGTCTAAAACATCAGAACTGTCTGAATCTCAGCAGTGATCTGCCATCACATTTATATGTGTGCATCTCTTGTCGAAATACCTCTAACTTCATCTCCATTGCTTATAAGCTCTGGATTGTGTTTATGAAAATATTCCTGGAATATAGTTCCTTATAAAAGTACTTCATGCTAAAGCTGCTTGGAGATCTCTGTTCCAAAGATCAGCTTCAGAGGATTTCCAAGCTGCAACCACAAATTGTGTCAGTTGATTTCTGTAAGAAATACAGTACTTCATTATTGCCACAGGGGGTACTGTTGGCTTAATTTTGCATTTGAGTCACTTCTGCTGAAATTATTAAGTTAATGATTTATACTCCTATGGTACAACAATCTCTAGTGTTTAAAATGGTTACTATGTTTTGTTTACTGTTTATAACTACCACAGTTGTTTTAAATGCCACTAAAACTACTCGCCAGCTTGTATGGTTTATTTCTCCCTGCAGGTTTTCATAAACCACTGATTGATACAGGGAAGAAAAAAAAACCCTATAGTGATTTATGCTTGAAAAAAAATATCCCAAGAGCTATGAATTAACCACTGTTCTGCTATACAGAAAAAATAACACTCTAGTGACACTGAACAATGCATGTCAAAACCTACTTATTCTAACGCCTGCTTCTGGTTTTATCATAGTGGAAAATTTGAGTGTTTTTTTTCTTTCTTTTTCTTCTAGTACTATGACTGCATCAGTTTTGGACTATGAGCTCACTAGTTTTTCCCCAGAGTTCCTCCTCACCGTGCCATGTTAAGTACTTGATTCACTTAAACAGACTAATGTTTGCAAAAGTGGAAAAAATGTCCCAGAATTTGCTGCTTGACAGAAGGTTAGCTCATTTTAACTCCTGGTGCACACAGAAAATTTGGAAGGCTGATCTACAGCTTCAGGGAAATCATCTGATAACAAAGCCAGGTAGGTTCTGTGGCACTCTGTTTCTTTGGAGATAAGAAGCACTTATTAGTTTTCACTGGAAAAAGCATAGAGCAGTGAGAACATGAGTGGACTGTGTAGGGCAGGACGAGATTTCACCAGTGTGTTACAGCAGTTGCAAGACAGTGTGACAATGGGCACTTTCATTCACTCTGCTGGGTGAAATTATGGTCACAATAAAGTGTAAAAAGTGCTTCTTACATCACATCTTAGACCTCCTTTTCTGCAGTACTAATGTCCGTTTGGCATTGGTCTCCTTTTACGTGCCCCATGAGCCACCACTTCCACAGTTTCTTGCTGGAGAATTTGTGAGTAAAGCTAGGAATACGAGTTAAATCAGTTTATGGCATTATGTAAAACATACTGGACAATTCTCATAGATAGCTAGAATCACAAATTCCACAAACTGGCTCCATCTCCATAGATACACGGGTCAAGCGCACATGTTGCTGATCCACCCTTCAGCCTTCAGTGGTTCAGCCACTGGCCTGGTTCCCAGCAACTTCAGGCTGTTCAGACAGCTAAAAATTGATGGAGTTGATTAGGTGATGCTGTAGGGGCCATCCCAGCAGCATTGCACTACCAGAAACCCTTTACTCCTCAGCAAATGGGCTGGGATTTTCGCTCTGTTGATACCTCTTAAATCTAATACTTATCATCAGACCAGCATCAAATGCTTCTTGCTGTAGGGAGCAACGAGCCTGAGAGTTTCATGAGGAAGAGAGACGCAATGTAGAAAATCATGCACAAGCATTTTAAGAAGAAAAAGGATAGGACATCATCTCTATATTACAGTATAATGAAACCCAAAGAATTTTAGCTAATAGGGCTCTAATTTTTTGGTCCCAGATATCCCAAACAGACGAGTGGCACAGAAACTATACACCACAGAACAGATGCATTTGGAGTCCATCTGACTTGCTACATGAAGCAATACATCCACCTGGTGATCTGCACACACGCTTGCCCAGTGCTGCTGTACATCTGGCAGCCAGAGAACTACCTTTTCTCTGGGCCGACTTATCCAGACAAATGGGAAAAATTATCTTTTACTACCTATAGAACATTTCCAGGCAGAAAGAGAGGATATATTCTGGGAAACGCAAACATTTAGCACCCCCAGCTAGTGGCACGACTTGTTACGTGTGGCCTTTCACAAATTCATGCTATGGTTTCATTAGCTGACAACATGCAAGCAAGTTGAAGTCCTAAAAGCCACAACAGAAAAGCCTTGAGCTCTACTCTAAATGACTGTAGGCTTAAGTTAAGTTTTAGGTATGTTTTCACATGCCTACCATGATCTTTCTGTGTATCCAATCCATCCTACTCAACAAATACGCTGGAGAGAACAAAGGCATTTCATGTGGTGTGGGAAAATTTCGCTGATATAAAGAATACCTCAAGTATGTGAGAAGAGCATGAATTCACAGAGGAGATGGGGGGTGGCAGAGGAAGGATTGGCTGTCCAGAACACAGCTTTGAGGAACTGCACCCAATCCTGCAAACTCTTCCTAGGGTGAGCTTAGAGAAGACACATGTGTGAGTATTTTCTTCAAGCTTCCTTTGAAATGCAACTATGAACTTTACCAAAGACAAGCTTCAGCAGCTAGTGGTGTGCATGGGTGGTGGGTGCCTGGGGTGACCAGAGGGTGGGATACTCTGCCAGCTCGTCCCATCTGTTAGAAGACCTGCAGACCACCAGCCCAAAGTGCCCAGCTCCAAGGTGATTTTGCACACCTTCAGCTGATGTGGGTTACACATGGACTTTCATGGCAGGTGAAAACTGACATCCAGTAACAGAAGTCTAAAGGTGCTGCTGTCCAGCCTCTCGTTACTGAATGCATGTAATCCTCTTGCTTCAGCAGGCATGTTTTTAAGCTAAATGAGCACCTAGTCAGAGATGAGCTACACCTTTTACACATTTTCAGAGACATTCCTTGTGAATTTTTCCAGATTTGGAATACTGTATATGTGGTATTTCCCTTAATAAAGTATTCAGAAGTTGCTTTCCAAGGATGAGTATAAACGTGGGAGTCCACCATTCAAGGGAGGTCATGTGTAGAAGATGTGAGAACCTATTGGCAAAATTACCTCACAACTTTATTTTATATGACTTGGAGCTGTATATTTTTTCCGTCCCATATTATAAAATAACACTAATCTGTGTGTTAATGTGTGGCCTATGAAAGGTGTGTGAAAGGTCTACTTGGCCCTCTGCAAGGAAAAGGCTCATCTCCTTTTATTTAGATGACTCAAAAAGTTCTCGAGGTGGAAATTAACTCACCTAGGAAAGCATCCACAGCAAGAAAAAATGTGAAAAATTCCAGGAAAACTTTTTCCATAGTACATTAGGGTACTACAATTGTGGAGACACAAAGGAAAGTGATAAGTCTAAACTACAAGCTATATGGAAACATCTGCCCCCTCCCACTGTACACATGAGCATGCACCTCTGAATGGTTTTTAGAGGACTAAGTGAAATATCTCAAACAGAACAAGCAAGAAAGAAGACTCTTCTTTTCAATTTATTTCCTTTAGGGTGTAGGGTGAAACATTGGTAAAAGAATATAAAGGATTATTTATCCCTGTGATGTGAAACCTTAAATTGGGAACCTTGTGCTTCAGGAGTAAAAATGAATATTAAGCACAGAAGAGTTATATCTCAATTACTCTAGAAGGAAGATTATACTTCCTGAAGCACTGAGAGCACCAAAACGTCAGAGGCAAACCTCAGGTCAACTTTGTGCTCCTGAAATAAATGGAAAAAGTCAGTTTTCAGAATTTAATAGTATTTTTTCATTTTGTTTTAATGCAGCACTGCTGATCAGCCAGAAGAGAACTGTATGAAAAAGTCTCCAGTGAGGTATGAGGATTTTCACCATTTCACCAAGAAATAAAATTGTGTAGTAAGATGGCAGTATAAAACTGTACATTTTTTATAATTCAAACCCACTTTTTTTTTTTTTTTTTTAAGTATGTTTTAATCCTGGATGTAAAATCTGCCCTATTAGATGAATTATTATATATATATGCCTCCAGCTTTTAACTGTTACAGCTGCAGCCAGTGTTCTTTACGGTTTTTGCTTTATCATGAAATATAAATATTAGTTTTTAAAATATGATTTTAACAGCTTTTATTTAAATAAAGTCATAACATTTTGGTAAGACATTTCCAAAAACCTTCCTGTTAACTCTGGAAACACTCTTTACTGTTGGATTGGATACACCTGATGCTCATGAACTTCATATAAAAATAGGTACCTTAGAGGACCATAAAGACTGCTAAGCTTCTTCCTTTCTATTGGGGACAAAAATCCAAGTCAGAATGTCATTTGCTCAGCACTTTGTATTTTCACTAAAGTTGATGGGAATTGTATTTACTGTCTAGAATTGATTTGATTTAAACATCTATTCAACTCTTGATTCTCTGTTTTGGAGCTGGGATCATTATGCAAGCAGAGAATCAGACCCATCATTTTTGAGGAGAGGAAAGGAAAATATTTTCTACATTTTCTTTTCACTTTTATTCACTACATTAAACTGGCTTTGCCACTTACCAAGCAAGAGGTTCATTGCCCCTCTCTGTGTCTCCACTCCCTTTCTGCCCTCCCAGTCCATCTGGCGTAGTTCCTCTGTGTCTTTTTCTTCCCATCCTCAGTTACTGTGTTATCAGTAAAACCAGTTTTGAAGTAAAAACCTCACACTCCACAAGACAATTCATATATATGATATTGTGACTTTTTGAGCACATGACTTGCTACATCTCCCTATACTGAACTCTTACTAAAGCCTTGTTTCCTTGTCCATAAGCCAGTTTTAAAGCTTACAATATTTGTACAGTCCTCTTTCTCTCTGTTTTTTAAGTTTTCTGAGAGCTTCATGACACCAGCCATCATACAAAGTTTTACAAGAGGGAAAAGATCCCACAAGGTCATCCTTCCTTCTCACTTGGCTTTTCTGCTATGCCTAATGGAAACCTCTGTGCTTGGGACTGCACCTACTCTTCTGCAGGGGTTTGCATCAGAAGGAAAAGTGTTTATTTTAGTGGACCTTAGGTTGTGCCCCAATATTCATGCAGGGGAAAAAATCATCTCCCATCACAGAGCACAATGGACTGAAGAGGGGGCTGGGTCCTTGTCCCCTTCTCTTTGCATCATTTCCTTGTGACAGAGTGGGAAGAGGACTGTGAAGAGCAGGAGGTGGAAGGCAGAAGTTCCTACAATCACCCCACAGACAAGGAGTCCGAAGACTTCATACTGAAGCACAAAAAGTGGAGTTCATTTTAACCTCCCTAATAAGAAAGAAAAATTAAATGATACTTCAAGAACAGTGTGACAACTATCAGTAAACAGTTAAAACTTCTGTGTGGAAGAAACCAGGTTACATCAAGTTACCAAATGTTTTCTATAACACTGTATTCCCCTCCTGTGGACAATTAGGAAGACTGTTCTGCATTGGAGGACTAGTGTTGACAGCCCAGAGCAATGGACATTTCACTGAAAAAGTTGCTACTCTCTTCCTCCTGAGATCCAATAAAGATTTTATGCATTGGGTTTTGCCTTATTTCACTTCCACTGTGATGTTAAGTACAGAATGGTGATATTTATTTATGCTACACTGTTTGCATGAATACGTAACTATAAACAGGTACTTTCTTTTTCAATGGAAGCCATGTAACTGATGTTTTCCAGTGACCACTCTCACTGATTTTAAACGATGTACCAAGTGACTTTTAAACAGGGACTTGAGCAATAGTTACATGGCATAGCACCAATTTTTAATTCCACATAAGGTAATCTACAATGCGCAAGCAAATAAATCCTCATTTGCCAAAGGAATGCTAATAGTGCCTTACCAGACTGTAAAAACACTAAGTCAAGTTTTTCCGGCTTGTTCCCCAATGGATGTCCGTTTGTGAAAATCATTCTCACCACAGTGCAACTCTTGGTCTTCCGTATTCTGCACATCTACTGTCCTCAGTGACAATTGTGTGTGATCTCATTTTCAAGCCCAAGTAAAAAGGCTTTATTGTTAAAAAAAAAAAAAAAAATCCAGTGACCTAGATGCTGTGCTATACTTTTTAGAGACCTTGGAACTAACCCGAGGAATATCTCTGCTAGAGAGAGTCCTGGAAGTCAAATTTACCAGCCCACTTGTGTAGGATAAACTGCCATCGCAAAGCCAGAGTCCACAAGAATTTAATCTCATCTATGAACTAGACTGATCAGTCAAAGCTATCAAAAGTCAAAACTAAATCAGATCATTAATTATTACTGATTTGCAGTGTAAGAAAATGGAAGATCCCTAAATCATTGTCCCACCTGAATTCTGAAGCCCATAGGAGGGTGCTTTAATTTTAAAGTTGGTTTTGCTACTCCGAAATCCTTCAAATTATCCGTTCTAAACTGCTCAGCAACATCCTTCATTTTCCAATGAGAGAAACTAAAATGAATTGGAACTGACATGTTAGAAAGGAAGGAGCAAGAGAAAGGGAGGGAGGGAAGCTGGTTGATTTTTTCATACTAATTTAGCAAAAATTGTGTGTTAATTTGGCTCAGAACAAAAAGTGCAATAAGAGGAAAACAAGGGGGGGTGGGGTGGAAGAGACAATAGATACTGTGTAAATGAATAGATTTTACATTAATAAAATGAAAAAAGAATGGAGCAATTGATCCTGTAACAATTGACGATCTATTAGGAGGATTTATCAGATGCTGCTACTAAATTATATTTTCAAATATTATTCATGGAATATATGGGAAAAGCTACAGAGCTTTAGAGACCAAATGAAAGGATTTAAGCATTACAGAGATTTAATTTGTATTACTTTGTGTCGAGTTTTTAAACAGCTTACAGTGATGACAAGACTGGTGCTTGAGGAGAGCTTCAGTTAGTGTTACAGCTGTAATTCATCACAGAAGGGGTTTATTTGATTTTCTTTATCATGCCTTCTTTGAGATTAAGCATCAGAGGCTGGATAGTATCTTCAGAGTGTGAAATCACTGAGGTTGTGTGAGTATAATCTCTTGGTCTTTGTTGGTGGGCGAGTGGGCCAGCACTCTGCTAGATCACAGAATCACAGAATGTCAGGGTTTGGAAGGGACCTCGAAATATCATCCAGTCCAATCCCCCCACTGGAGCAGGCACACCCAAATGAGGTTACACAGGAATGTGTCCAGGCAGGTTTTGAATGTCTCCGGGGCAAGGGACTCCACAACCCCCTTGGGCAGCCTGTTCCAGTGCTCTGGCACCCTCACTGAGAAGAAGTTTCTTGTCAAATTTAAGTGTGTTCCAGTTTGTACCCACTGCCCCTTGTTCTATCATTGGTTGTCACCGAGAAGAGCCTGGCTCCATCCTAGTGACACTCACCCTTTACATATTTATAAACATTAATGAGGTCTCCTCTTCTCCAAGCTAAAGAGCCCCAGCTCCCTCAGCCTTTCCTCATAAGGGAGATGTTCCACTCCCTTAATCATCTTTGTGTCCCTGCACTGGACTGTCTCCAGCAGTTCCCTGTCCTTCATGAACTGAGGGGCCCAGAACTGGACACAATATTCCAGATGCAGTCTCAGCAGGGCAGAGTAGAGGGGAGGAGAACCTCTCTCAATCTACTAACCACCCCCTTCTAATACACTCCAGGTTGCCATTGGCCTTCTTGGCCACAAGGGCACAGTGCTGGCTCATGGTCATCCTGCTGTCCACCAGGACCCCCAGGTCCCTTTCCCCTACGCTGCTCTCTAATAGGTCATTCCCCAACGTATACTGGAACCTGGGCTTGTTCCTGCCCATATTCAAGACTCTACACTTGCCTTTGTTATATTTCATTAAATTTTTCCCTGCCCAACTCTCCATCCTGTCCAGGTCTCTGGATGGCAGCACAGCCTTCTGGCGTGTCAGCCACTCCTCACAGCTTGGTGTCATCAGCAAACTTGCTGACAGTGCAGTCTATTCCCTCATCCAAGTCATTGATGAATATATTGAATAATACTGGCCCCAGTACTGACCCTTGAGGCACTCCACTAGATACAGACCTCCAACTAGACTCCCCCCCATTGACCACGACTCTCTGGCTTCTTTCCTTCAGCCAGTTCACAGTCCACCTCACTACCCGATCGTCCAGACCACAATCCCTCAGCTTAGTGGCAAGGATGCTCTGGGAGACTGTGTCAAATGCTTTACTGAAGTCAAGGTAGACCACATCCAGCACTCTGCCATCATCTATCCACCTTGTTATGTCCTCATAAAAGGCTATGAAGCTGATCAAGCATGACTTCCCCCTTGGTGAAGCCATGGTGACTGCCCCTAATGACCCTCTTATCCTTGATAATGCCTTGAGATGGCACCAAGAATAAGTTGTTCCATCACTTTCCCAGGGATGGAGGTGAGGCTGACTGGTCTATAGTTACCCAGGTTCTCCTTCTTGCCCTTTTTGAAGACTGGAGGTGCTGTAGGATAAGAAGGGTCATATCCATGCAGTGTCACTGCTCTGGTTCAGTTGAGTGCATCAGGAGTTAACTGTGAGAAATGAGCCTGTGTCACCTTGTAGTCACTCTTCTCCCCAAAATCTATGAGAGGCTGCTCTGAATCATGTCAGTGAGTCATGGTCCTTGAGAGCTGGGTCTGTCTCATCCAGCTGTGGCAAGGCTCTTTTAAACTTTCTCTGTAGTCAGTGGAGAGAGGTAAGCGTTGTCACAAATCTGTCTTAGGATGGAATTAACTGGGCCATGTAGACCAGAGGGAGAATTACTAATTTAGACTGTATGCCTAAAATTTAAGTGACCAAGTCAGATGAGATGAAAGGTACAGTCACCCTCTGTGGCTGTACTAGCTGGAGGATTAATGGAGCACTGTTCCATCACTGTTGCTCACTGCCCCCCACCACAAGTATACACTGAATTTGGGAGCAGTGGCAGTGGTGGGAGGATCTGGATGTGCAAACACTATACTCCTTGGAAATTACTTTTTAGTGGAGGATTTCCCGAGACAAGTCTTGCTGGGGCAATTTCAGCTCTTTTAATGCTTCTTTAAGCCCCTGACATAGAGTACAAACAATGGAAACTCCTAACTTTGCAATGTTATACATAAAACTCTGAATTTGGGAAGTTGCATGTATAGGACTCCCTTGTCATGCTTCCCTTACAAAGCTGACAGAGCTCTAATCCATGTAATACTATACACCAAGCTTTCTGTAGAAAGCTGAGAGTAAACCCCGTGTTACAATCAAAGCAAGGTCTACTGGCAGTTGTGTAAGATGACCAGTTCTTCATTTTGAGCATGTCTTTGTCCTTACTGTCTTTCTTTTAGTTCTGTAATGCAAATGGACCTGTCAGATGCAGCAGTGTGAATCTAGCCTCATTTGAAGTTCAGTTTGGGGAAGACAAGGAGGTCTGTTAACCAGGCTCTGAAGATGTTCAGACTATGTTACTCCTTTGATCTCCAAAGCAGGCTGGGCTTGCAGCCTAAGAATCTGTTGCCAAAACTTCTGTGACCCCACAACTCCTACTACTAATAAGATACCATCTGTTTTATGAAGGTGAGAGTAAATTCAAATTTAAAGTGAGAGGCATACCTCGTAATCTAGGTGAACAAATACATAGTGACATAGTACCATTAGTGCTATATGTATGTGACATGTCCAGTCCTAGAGGTCACACATGGATGGCCATATTTTGAAGACAGGGTCAGTCACGTTGCGGTTTATCTGGGGAATCACTTACATCAATAATCATAACAGAAAGCAGAGGTTTAAATGTAGCATTCATGTATTTTTGTTTTTTTTCTTCCCTTTTCTGAGGTTTCAAATATTCCTCATTCCTCAGTAACTTCTGTCATCTGGAGTTGTGTGCATTTTTCAGCTATCAATTTGTGAAGGAAAAAATGCTGGGAGCTAGTAGCATGGTTTTAATTGGGAAAACCACCCAAGAGCTCACATGTGCTGCTGATGCTGACCTAGTTATCTGACACCCATGAGTCGAATATACCCTGGTACAACCGCACTGGAAATGAGAGGCCAGTTCCTCTCTCACAGCCTGTGGTATGAATCAGAAATAATTATTTTGAAGGAAGAGCAATGATGGCTGTGTAAGAGCAGCAGAAAGCCCACGAGGAAACTCAGCAGTTACTGGGTAAGAATCAGCCCTCCGCAAAACTGAGCCCTGGGAGGTCCAAGAGTTGTCACACACCCAGTCTGATGGTGCTGGGAATAACAAAATCACCTTCCTCAGCCTTGACCTGTGCTCCCACTCTTGTGCTAAAGAGAAAGAAAAAGAAAAGAAAGAAAAGAAAGAAAAAAGGGAAGGGAAGGGAAGGGAAGGGAAGGGAAGGGAAGGGAAGGGAAGGGAAGGGAAGGGAAGGGAAGGGAAGGGAAGGGAAGGGAAGGGAAGGGAAGGGAAGGGAAGGGAAAAGGGAAGGGAAAAGGGAAGGGAAGGGAAAAGGGAAGGGAAGGGAAGGGAAGGGAAGGGAAGGGAAGGGAAGGGAAGGGAAGGGAAGGGAAGGGAAGGGAAGGGAAGGGAAGGGAAGGGAAGGGAAGGGAAAAGGGAAGGGAAGAGAAAAGGGAAGGGAAGAGAAAAGGGAAGGGAAGAGAAAAGGGAAGGGAAAAGGGAAGGGAAAAGGGAAGGGAAAAGGGAAGGGAAAGGAAAAGGGAAAGGAAAGGGAAAGGAAAGGGAAGGAAAAGGGAAGGAAAAGGGAAGGGAAGGGAAGGGAAGGGAAGGGAAGGGAAGGGAAGGGAAGGGAAGGGAAGGGAAGGGAAGGGAAGGGAAGGGAAGGGAAGGGAAGGGAAGGGAAAGGGAAGGAAAGGGAAAGGGAAGGAAAGGGAAGGAAAGGGAAGGAAAGGGAAGGAAAGGGAAGGAAAGGGAAGGAAAGGAAAGGGAAGGAAAGGAAAGGGAAGGAAAGGGAAGGAAAGGGAAGGAAAGGGAAGGAAAGGAAAGGAAAGGAAAGGAAAGGAAAGGAAAGGAAAGGAAAGGAAAGGAAAGGAAAGGAAAGGAAAGGAAAGGAAAGGAAAGGAAAGGAAAGGAAAGGAAAGGAAAGGAAAGGAAAGGAAAGGAAAGGAAAGGAAAGGAAAGGAAAGGAAAGGAAAGGAAAGGAAAGGAAAGAGGGAAGGGGGAAGAGGGGAGGGGAGGCAAGGCGAGGAGAGGAGAAAATTTTAAAAGTCCTTTGGAACCTTGGAACATTCTGTTTCAGCTTTGATTTTATTATCTAAAAAGCAGGTTATTATTTTAACATGTAGGGTTCTTATATTTTCTGAACCTTTCCACCTGCCTACCAAATAACTGGAGTATCATCTTGGTTCAAGCCTCAGATCTCAGTCTATAAAAACCTTAAAAACCTGCTTCCTTGCTCCATTCCTCTCAGGCAAAGCATTGGGTTCATACATTTACATTTCATAGAGTCCAAACAACTGCAGAGCAAGGATTTTCAATTAACAACTTGTACGCAAGATTCTTGTAAAGCAAATGATCCTTTTGCTGAGCTACAGCCTATATTGTGTTGTGCCAAAATGTCAGCTCCCAGAATACAATGTGTTGAAGTGAAATATGAAAATTCTGCTTCTGTCTTAGTTGTCTAGTCATATACACCATATTAGCATGGGGTATTAAGGAAATACACTCTAATGATAGGAGAACTGCAGCCAACATCTTGTTCATGGTTGGGCTAAATGTCAGTTTTGTGGTAGTGATGGCAGGGGAGCATTAATCAAGTGTGAACTTTGATTAATAAAAACATCACTCTGGATGCAATGCGAAAAAGAAAACATGCCATTTACTTTACAGGAAGTGTAGGTAGCAAACAGATGATGCAGTTAGAGAGGGACAAGTGCTTGTTTGCAAATATGCTTGCATTATGATTATCTATTACAGAATGAAGTATTATGATTATATTTAAGATTACAAAATAATGTTTCTTGCGTGTGAAAACAGTCAATTATTCTTTCAGCAGATAATGTTCCTTTTTCCCTTTTTCAGTTTCCTTCAGTGTTTGCATCTGTATCATCACAGTCTTTCAAGACACTCACAAGACTGTCATTGCCAATTTCTAATCCATTTAAGAGGAGCCAAATTTAGGGTGGTGGCTATGTTGCTTCTCCATGCTGTCGTTCACCCTTCTCATTAATTTTATGTACATTTGTGGATGAAGGAAGGAGGGACAGTGTTGCAGATGCCCTCCCAATCTGCAGAGTCCATGGTTGCAGTGGCTTTGGCTCCTGCAGCAGAACCAGAACAACGTGATCCTCCTGACAATGTGAGTGGGGCATTCCACAGTTGTCTTCCCAAAAGTCCACAGTGACTCTAGCATGTAACTCAAGTTCTCTCTAGTAGACAGAGATGTGGCCAGAGCAGGCTCTGAGGCTGGGAACTGCCATTTTACATTCCATATCTGTATGCAGTACTAGCAGAAAGTGCAGGAAAAAACCAGGAACTCTAATTCTGCTTCCCGACTAACAGTGGTGCATTTCCCATATCCAGCCTCAGATGCTTCTATCACAGAGACCACTAATAGGCGTTGTTGCCTATTCATATCCGAAGAAAAGTGCAGAAGAATGAGGGGCATACAGAGCTGGAACTAGATTTTTCCACGGATCTCCCCACTGGACATGGTGAGAAGACCACATGAAAACCCTTATTGCAAAAGTTTCTCTGAGGGATTAATGTTGTATCAATTCCAGAAAAGCTCATAAAATTAGCTGTACTATATGTATCCCCTCAGGACATTTTGCTTGTGTGAGGACATTTTATTTCCTAATTAGACAGGCTGCTCTGCCATGGATTCTTAATGAAACTCATCTCTGTGCTGAAGGCGTCATTCAGGACCTACTTGAAGGTGATGCATATATCCTTAACGGAGGCAAATGTCACCTGAAGTCTATGAGGGATGAGATGAGTTCCTTCATACCCACGGCAATTATTCTTCTTTACATACTGTGAGATGCATCTGTAGACTCTGAAAACAAGAATCTGTCATCTGGTTTTATTTTGTTCTTGAGAATGCCAAGTTGATTCAGCAAGGTCATGCATGGTGTAAATATATGCCAATATTTTTTTTTTCTTGTGAAAATCAGCTTTAGATTTATGACTGTGAACAATAATCTAGCTTAAGCTTGGTTTTCTAGTTCTGCATGCTATTTTGCAAATGAAAACACTGTTAGAAACTGAGCTTTTAGACCAACCTTGAAGTTGGAATAAAAATTCACATACTGAGCTATCAGTTTCCTAGTGTTGCTACAGTGAATATCTTCTCTTTTCTTAACCCTGCAATGTCCTTATACGCAAGTTACGTTTCTTTTACATCCCTTCTGAACACTATCATGGTGCTAGTGACATATTTGCTGTAGACATGCTGAACATCTTCCACAAAGCAAGTGGTCTGTATTGTGTTCTCCCTGTTTACTGCATTTAGCTAAAGATTGAAAGACCAGCATCACACAAATGTAGTTCCTGGTAGCTGTACTGCAACTGGAGATTTTTCAAAGCTTCTTGAAAGCCTTGAACAAATATGTAAAAGTTATTGTGTATGAATATATGTCTGAATATGCATATTTGTCTTCATAACTCGGTTATAGTTCGATATACCAGTGTCCCATATACCCAACAGAAAGCTTTTACAGCGAGGTGTGTCAGCTATGTAAAGCTGTGCAGGAAAGGAGAATTTAGGAGAGTTCTGCATCAGGCTCTGTTCTCAAACCAGTTTTACAACAGCACAAATGCATTGATTTATATGGAATTAGAGCTTCTAAACTCTATGGGTGATTGGAGAATCAGAAAAATTACAGCCAGCTGAAATCAAAGAATGACTTTCATAGAAGCAAATACAAAATTATTGAAAACTACATTTTTCACGTTCAGCAGGTTTAACAGCAATATTGTTGAGAAAGTGTCAGAGACTGCTTCATTATCTCAGTCTTTGGGATGTAGATTTATGTTGCTTCCAAAAAGTGATACTTCCCCAGATAGAGGGTCCAGTAAGTCATAATTAGTTGAAGAACCACCTGAGAAATGTAGACTAATAGGATAATCCTTAACCTAGTTCACATAATTTCTCTAAGGTGGGTGCATAATGACAACTGGTAAAATGGAAAGATTACAGTGCACTCACAATGAAAACTAAATTAGTCTACTATCTTGGTTTAAAACGTGTCAACTTGTAAAAAAATTCTGCATGGTAATGCTGTAAAGTTATTAAAACACAAGGTCTCCTAAAGTAATAATCACTGGAAGACTGGTGTCTCCTGTAATGATGCAATGAACAGGTGTTTAATGTTCTGACTGGAATCGAATAACACAGAGTCACTAAACTAAAGAATGTCTGAGGTTGGAGGGTACCTCTGGGATTATTCCTCTCCAGGTGCAGGAATTTCCCTTTCCCTTTGTTGGTGATCATAGGATTTCTGTTGCCTGGTTCTCCAGCCTGGTCAGGTCTCTCTGAATGGCAGCACAACCACCTCCTCACAATTTTCCTTTCTCTGTAAACTTGCTGAGGTTGCACTCTGTTCTGTTGGCCAAGTCACTACAGAAGATGTTTAACTTTGTTGGACCCAGTATCAACACTTGGGGCACACAACCAGTGAGCAACCTGCATCTGAATTCCTAGCTGCTGATTACAACTCTCTGAGCACAGCAGTTCAGCCTGTTGTCAGCTCACCTCACTGTCCATTTATCTAGTCTGTACCTTATCAGTGTGTCTATGATGAATACAGTGTTGAAAGCCATGCCAAAGTGAAGACAGACAACGTCAATTTCTCTCTCCTTGCCCACTGAATGTAAGGTGTCATTTCACACTCATATCCATGCTGGAGACTCCAAATAATCTTCTTGTCCTTCCTGTTTGGAAATAGTTTCCAGGAGGATTTCCTTCATCACCTTCTCAGGGATCAGGGTGAGGCTGACCAGCCTATAGTTCCCCATATTTTCCTTCTTGCCCTTCATGAAGACAGGAGGGACATTCACTTTCATCCAGTCCTCAGTAACCTCCTCCAATCATCATGACCTGTCAAGGAGTATTGAGAGTAGCTTTACAGTGATATTCGTCAGCTGCCTCAGCACTCATGGGTGGATCCCCTCAGCTCCCATGGATGTTCAGCTTGCTTAAATGTTCCTAACTTGATCCTCTTCTATCCTCCAATCCTCTCTATATTACGCAGAGGTCACCTACCTCCATTTGCACTTCTTGTACACTTCCTTTTTACAGTTGCATTTTGTCAGGAGTTCCCCATTCATCCATGCAGGCCTCCTGCCACCTTTGCTCGATTTCTTCCACATCGAGTTGCGCTGATCTTGAGTTTGGAAGAGGTGATCCTTGAATAACATCCAACTCTCCTGGACTGCTCTTTCTCCAGGGCTGTCTCCCGTAGGGTTGTTCAGAGCAGACCCCTGAATAGGCCAAAGTCTGCTCTCCTGAAATCCGGGGTTGTGGTCTTGATTTTGCTTTTCCATGCCCTCTCGAGATCCTTAGTTCTACTTTCTCAAGGTGACTGCAGACAAGGCAACCCCTGACTTTTTTTCAGTGCACTCCAGAAACCTCCTGCATTACTTGTGCCCAGCTGTGGTGTCACTCTAAAAATATAAGGGTGTTTGAAGTCCCCATGATGACCAGGGCCTGCAAACATGATACTTCTTCCAGTTTTTTGAAGCAGTCCTCATCTACTTATTCCTGATGTGCTGGTTTGACTGAAAACAAGTTAATTTTCCTTCATGCAGTTAGAAACCATTCTTTTTGTAGCTAGCATGGTCATTGTTTGGGTTTAGTTTGAGAACAAGAAGAGAACACCCCACAACAGAGTTAATGTTTTTAATTGTTGTTGTCTGGGAGCGCAGGACATTCTGAGCACTCTGGTCACAGGTGTGAAGCAGCTGGGAAGGGGGGCATAGATGGAGCAGACTTTGACTGACATCCAGAGTGATCAATAACAATATTCTATGCCTTTAGCGTCATGCTTCATATTTAAGGACAGTTGAGATCTTACACCTAGTGACAGAGTAGGATGGGAAGGATGGAGTTGGGGTGGAGACGTGTTTGGGGGAGTTCTGTTCGGGACTTTCTTTATTTCGGTCCTTTGTCATGCTGCCATTTTGCAGAGGCTGCTGGGCCTTTCTACCTTTTTCTCTTTTCTCCCTCCAGGATCAGCTGTTCGGGACCAGGTGCTGCTTCCTGGGACTGGCTGCTCAGTGCAGATGGAGTTCGAGAGGAATTGCAATTAGTATCTTCTATTTTATATTCTATTTCCATTTTATATATATTATTACTACTAGTAGTATATTAGTGTTATTTTGTTATTTTCTTAAACTGTGTTTATGTCAATCCACAAGTTTCTACCTTCCCTTTAAATTCTCTCCTCTGTTTGGTGGTGGGAGGGGGGCGGAGTGAACAAGCGTCTATCATGGTTATATTGCTAGCTTGGATTAAACCATGGCACCCGGTCAGGCAGTCTTTAACAGACACCCATCACAATGTTGCTTACATTGGTTTGCTCTCCAGTCCTGGCCCATAAAGTCTTATCTGGTTCATCATCCCTCCCCAGCCAGAGCTCCATGCTTTTCCACTGCTCTGTCACATACACACTGCTCTGTCTTCATCCCATCTGTCCTTCCCAAAGAGCCTGTATCAGTCCAATGCAGCACTCCAGTCATGTGAGTTGTCCCATTGCATCTCTGTGAGCCTGCAGCCCTGTAACCGCACATGGGTGTCTAATTCCTCCTGTTTGTTCTCCCTAATTGGATTTTAAGCTATATCTAGTGCAAATGCCTTATTGTTGCAAATTATACTAATTTGGGTTTTTAAAGAGTAATATTTTTTTATTTGTCAACGTATGCATATAATGTATTAGGAACTTGTATATTCATCATTAATGTCTTTAAAGGATAGAGAGCACAAGTGATTTTCTAAATTTAAATGTACCCCACCTTTCTTATAAGGCCAAGTTGGTCTACTGTTTCTGTCAAAGGGAATCTGGTCCTATATCTGTTGTATCACGAGCAGACTCCGTAAAGCTAACATGACTTTCCTCCTTCCCCCTCACATATATGCTGAGCCAGATATTTTAATGTGGTTGGTTGTTATTGTTATTATAAATTATTATTATTAGTGTTATTGTTATCTTTATTCTTATTATTTTACAATAGCAATTTTCTCTGACTCAGATGTTCAGAGACCTCTGTGTCACTACTATAGTTCATGGCCAGTCAACAGTGTTTGGAAAGTTGTTTCCATCTGGAAACTCTTTGCTGTCATATGGGAAATGCATTGGTGATGTCAGCCTTGTGCTTAATGGAAAGAGATCCACAACACTTGAATTGTCACTGCTCAGCCAAAAGTGGCCAAGAACTGAATGTGCATAAAGCTGGAAATATTTTCTCAGCCACTGAGAAGACCACTTCATCCAAGGATTGAAGCTCATTGGCAGCAAAGGGCACTGCTCACCCTATTCTTGATCTATGGATAAGCAAAGTGCTTCTGTTTCCAGGCTCCCCTTCTAAGACATTTCCTGAGCACTAAAAATGTTTCAAAAATGTAAAAGAAAACAGTTACAGAAAAACGATATTAAAAGAAAATTCCAAACTGCAGTGAATGCCTCCAGCCAAATTTCTAAACTGGGCAGCAGAGTGAAAGGAAATGGTAACATATTTTTGCAGCATTTACACTTTTTATGCTATTGCTGGCACACACAGCTTTGTGCCTGTAGAGAGAGCAAAATATTGGAGTCAAAATCTACCCTGTAGATCTGAGAGCAGAATAATATTGAAGTTCAGGTCTGCAGCGTCAGTCTGAAGGTAACAGTTGTGCCCTTAGTTTGAACTGCCTGTGTGGAGTTGTGAGGGGCTTTCGGGAAAATTGGCAGCAGCGATGGGATGAGCGAGTGAGGTTGGTGACCCCACCGAGGAGACAGACAGGTCCCTGCCGGGAACCCACAGCCAGCCAGGGCAACCCAGGACTGGTAGCTCTGTGCCCGCTGTGGCATGAGCCGAGACTTTTGGGGGCAGGTCAGGGAGCGTGAAGGTCCTGCTGGGAGGATGCTGGTGTTATTTGTGTCTTGTGGAAGAAGAGACAGAGCAGGTTGGATGGGAAGCCCCAGAAACCCAGCATTGTTGCTTAGCAGTACTCACAGAAAACACTTTTGCTTGTTTGCTTGTCTTAAACTTTCACATAAGCACTCTCAGTCCCTTTGAAACTTGTTTAGAAATGAATGAAACACAGCATTAAGTGGCTGATACATAAATCAAACCATTACTGTAACTGTGGAATGATCAGTAGAGAAAAACAGTCTCTCTTTAGTTTGTTACTAGCCTGGAAAAAGCATTAATTAGCATTAATGAATCACCAGAGCTATGACTGAGCCAGGTTTCCAGCATTGCCAAAACACAAGCATGATTCAATTAATACTGAAGGTTTTAGTGCATGTGTTTTCATGGAACAGTCTTTTGATACTAGTGTCTTTTTAATAATGCTTTGCAAATCTCTTCCAATATTATTGCGTGCAGACCAAGCTTCCCAATTTACTGCAAACAATAAAGAGTCACAAATGCATTTGTGACCTTGTTTTGGAAGAAATACTCATCTGGGTAATGTAATTATTATATAAATTACTTAAAGTTATTAGTATTTTCTATTTATGCTGGATTTACTGCTGTCAGAGTTGGAGTGACTTGTACTAGAGCTTAGATATTGGCATAAAAGTTAATATGTTATTTAATTTAATTTAATTTAATGATTCTGAGAAACTGCTCTTAGTGTGTAAACAAAAACTTATCAAGTGACCTCCACAACAATTTGTGTTTTTGCTAGTAATCTCTGCCATTCAGAGACAGGGGCAAAACTATGCAATCTGACTCAATAGGTTATAAAGTGGAATCACACGGAGGAACTGTGAAAGACAATGTATTATTCTTGCCTAATATTCTCGGAGAAAGGGGGAAGATAGTGCGGCCTCTGCTGTTGCCATGCTAACAGCTCTGTGCTCTTCAGGTGAAGTCTGAGCATGGACCAGGAAGCATCAGAAACTGCTGTACCTGAACAACCAAGTGGCACAGTCTACAGCTGATATTTCATCACTGTCCTGGACTGGCTTATTAGCAGATATTATGATCTTCAGGGCCAAGACAAATTTGTAGATCAGTGTGAAGAGATTTTCTGTCTGCGATCTATGAAACTGAAGGTAGATGAAAGCCTTCACAGTTAAAGGTGACTGAGGAAGATGTTATAATACCCAAGCTCTATTTTCCTATTGGGCGTCACAAGGAGATCTAATGCCTCCCTCTGTAGTAGGCGAGTCACTGGCTTTTATCCAACAGTCTCTGCCTTTCAAAAGAGACTCAAAATTGTTTTGATAGAATAAGCCCATTCATGATTCTGAACCATCCATATTGCTTGGAGTGGAGACATCTCACAGGTTCTCTAAGTCTGTGTAGAACTGAGATTATGCCAAACCAGCATTCACCCAATGTGAACTAATGCTTGTAATCTTTTTTCTTGCCACTCTTCCTTGTCACACCTTCCAGCCCCTCCATATCTTCGCTGAAACTGTATTGCTGCTGCTTCCTCCAAGTGGAGTCTAGAAGGTCACCCACAGTACTGGATGGGCAAAGGGAGCTTGCTGGCTGGGAGGAAAGCAGCAGCTCTGCCAACACAGGACTTTTGCATTTCCCCCTCATTAGTAACCTTAATGTAATGTTGAGGAAAAGACATTTTGCATTTTCTCTGGAAGTCCTTGACATGATCATTAAGACCATGAACCTCTTATATCACTGATAGAGGACATGGAAGCAGAATTCTGTCATGCAGAGGCAGCCTATACCAGAAACTTATATTCAAATCTCTTCATCCTTCATCTACTTGAATTCTGAAGAGCTGAATAAAGCAGTACAGCTGTAAGCAAAATCAGATTTGCAAAATTACTCAAACCCAGCACAGTTCACATCCCAGATGGCCATCAACTTCACCCATTTCCAGTATGTCTCAAGTTTGCAGTCATTCGTTCTCTTCTTTGCTGCCAAGACTGCCCACTGAAAGTCTTTTTTCTTAGGAAAAGCCCAGCAATCACTTGGTAGGAGTACACAAGGCTGTCAGCTCCTCCTGTACTACTAACACTGGGCTTTCTGTAAACTTTTCCACTATAAGCTAAAATTTCTCATCACTTACAACTCAGATGTAGACATTCATTTTCGTCTAAAACCTAAACCAGAAGAAATTAGGCCACCCAGCTCTGAACTAAAGACAAACTTCCCAATATATCTGTTGTCCCTATGAGAAAACTATAGGTCTTAGTTCCAGCTGTGAGCATTTATGACATTTGGTATGTCTGCACATTCTCACTGCAAGGGACAGATTGTCAAATTCTGCTGTTAGTTACATGCACGCAGCCCAAGTGAAATCAGTACATGATCACATCACCAGCTTCTACAGTGAAATCTAGGTCTTTTATAAGCTTCAGTAACTGATTCTTTTCTGTCTACTATCACATAAATAAAATGGGAAATTAGGTTTTAAAAGGCAAAATAACTTCATAAACACAGTACAAACCAAGAAAACATCAGTCTTAAAACAGGGAACCATACGCCTTCCCATAAAACTTGTTGGCATTGGTGTGGTGTGTTTATGTCATAACTTTAATTGCATTTAAATGTTGAATTTGAGATACTTCATGTGAGGTTGAAACCTGAGAGGAGACCAAACTTGGTAAACAGAATAAGCTTTATTAAAGCAGTGATTTACAGAGCAACTCCAAGTCTAGCTCAAGTTCCCTGTACAGCAATTTCACAGGGCCTACTGTTTTCTCCAAGTTCATCCTCTCTCTAACCTATAAGCTACTTTCCATAGCCTATGCAGATGGCTACAAGTTGCGATGCTACCATTTTCCATTGGGATCATGCACCGTCTCAGCACAGGTTTATTTCATTCTGCTGCTGGGAATCAAAGCCCCCCTTTTCATCTCAGAGGGCAGCATGTAGAACTATCAGAAGAGCTGTTTATTCTTCTCTAAAAATTCAAATTCCTGTTATGTCCCCAGATGCAGCTAACAGCTCTCCAGAACAAATGGTGCCCTTAATACTAGGAAAATGCACACTGGAGCCTTCCTGCATGCTTCCAGTACAACTCCTCTTATCTGCAGTTCCTGTGGACTACATTCGTGACTCCTCTCCTTTTCTCCAAATGCTTATTTGACCGTTTTGCTCATCAGATTAATCCCCCAAGACAATACTTGCCTGGTTGCAGTATGTTAGTAATCAACAGTTTGCCCAATTATATCTAACTCTGGTGCAGTTATCCCCGTGTCTCAGTTAGAGAATGGCAACAGCATGATGTTGTTTAAGAGATTATTTTTTTTTTAAGATCATGATACTCAAGAGAGTAAAACATTTATTTGAAAGTGTGGAGGACTGGCCATAAACAGAAGCAAAGATCATTTGATGTTTTATCATATTTTAAGGGCTTTCTGACAGATCATTATTACCTGTTATAACACCAAAGATTGATATGACTTAAACTTAATGAAATTTCTCTTTGATTAAGAAACAAGCAAGTCACTACTGATTTATGCAGCTTATTTGGTTTTACTGAGGCATGATATCAAAACAAAACTGTCTAATTTTTTTTCCAAGACCATCTCTCCTTTCTAGCACTCTTCTGAAAACACTACCAAGCCAGTAGCCACCTCTGAAAGCTTCTGCTCTGTGATTATATCTCCTGCAAGAAGGTAACTACAGAAAAATAAGAAGTAGTAGAAAGATTCATTCATCTTCTATGTTTATTTTTCTTAAAAATGAGCAAGGATGTGAAAATCAGAAGACTGCTAGTTGGTGGTGGCGTTTTTGGAAAAAGTGAGCTAATATGTCTCTGGTTTGAGCTTTGTGTGTATTGCTGGCTAACAGGTTAGCTGGACTTAGTTTTTCTTCTGAGATTTCTTTTTTTTGTACAGTAAAAATGCAGTTGGTAAAAAGTCAGGATGTGTGTGTGGATCTGAGGTGTTGTGTGGTGCATGTAACAGCCAGTATTTCACTTCCAGCAGGAGAGAGAAACATGACTAGAGAAATGGCCTACTCTAATTAGGACTTTATCTGTGTATTTATGCCAAAGATCACATGGAAAACATCGTCAGTGCTGAATCTTATGGGTGATGTTATCATGCCTTTCCAAATCCAAATACAACAGTCAATGCTAGTCAAAAAATTTCCCCTTAGATGCCACGTCTTTATTTTATCTTGGAGATTTACCCAGCTTCAGTGGGGCTTTGCAAGTACATTTGAGTGAAACATCCCTGTGGTCACAAGAGGGTAAGGCAACCAGATTTCTGTAATGACATACCCTTATCCTTATTTTACATTTTTACTGCAATACAGGTAAGATGGAGAATTAAGCTCCAGATTCAAGTCCAAAGCAACACAACCAAGAACCCAATCACATATTCAATCTAAGGGCATAGTTGGCTTTGCAGAGCCCATGTGCAGTGGTTCTAAAGGTAAATTCAGATCCAAGAGCTGCTTAAATCAAGGGATAGCTTGTAATCTCTCTCCAACACAAATGCAAGACCACACTGTAATCTCAGTCACAACACATATGTATGCAGTAACTACTCTGAAGTCCATTGAGTTGCTCTAGATTTACAAGTGATGTAACAAGTGTCGGAACACAGGACACAGAGTTCATTATCCTTTTAAACAAAACTGAACATATCTAGAAATATGTACATAAAATGAGTTAAAACTGCATAAAATCTGCAGTGCTATATTGTTACAGGAAACACTACCTTGCTCGCAAGGGAATTGTTAACACTGCCCATGTCTGTCCATGGGAAGGGACTCTATACTTCCTTACTTCCATATTTAATGATTAACAATTTTGTAGTTATCTATGCTAACTTAAAAAATTATGTAGGCCTAGCAAATGTTCTACCATGGCTTTTTGTCTCATATTGTGACTAAAAATTTCAAATCAGGACATTCTGTGTCCTATATTCATGTATCATGAGTCTTGTGGAAAGAGCATCTGAAAGACTTCACTTGTCAGTGTATGTATAATATGTAAAAACAGTAAGTCTACTGCATTTCATAACTCAGGTAAATTCAAAAAGGCTAAAAGTTGTGTTAGTGTTATGATAAGTACAAGTTATAACAAAATGGCTAAAACCAGCATTTGTCATTTTTTCATCTGTCCTGTTGATGCTTGTCAATGCACTGTAACTATGTGTCATGGTCAGGTCTATTGAATGGTGTACTTTGTGAGTTTCAAAACAAGGAAAAATGCACCATAAAATTTTTACATATGCTAAATGACTGTAAATGCGATTGAATATGTGGGATTTCCTCCAGCTTTGTTCTTTGGTGGATTGCTATTAGCTTACATTTGAAATCTCTGTTGGCCACACATTTCACATTGTTCTTCCAAATGTAATAATTTCTTTCTTTTATCTGATCTCCGACAGTCTCTCTGTTTTCATCAATATTTGACAGCAATTCCCAAAGATACAATATAGTCCACTCTAATATCCTTGTGCATACTCTCTTCTCCCTTTGAAATCCAATACCTAAGCAGTGAAATAATTTATTGTGCCTTACTTAGAATTTTATTTTTTGCATGTGTTTTGATACTGTCCCTTTGAAATGAAAGTTATTCAGAAATTTAAACCAACTGTTCTCAAAAAATAGTTATGAAATATTGCTCAGTCCCCCCTCCTCTTTTCAAAGATGCAGCATTTATCTTGTTTTCTTTTAATACATTAAGTATCTCTCTTTGTATATTACATCCCAAAGCATAATTTAATCAGAATGCACAAAAGCCAATTTACACCAGCCAGCTGAAAACAAAGTGTAGAAAAATCAGTCCTGCATAGAGCTCTGCCATCCAGAAATCAATAGACCTTTTAGACTGAAGGATCAAACACAGTGCTGAATTTGGTGCATGTTGCATTTTCTGGCAACAAGAAACCATACTATATGTAAAAAAGAGAAATGAGTTTTCTGTGTAAGAATAAATAACACAATTATCCCTGAATGCATGAATTTGACAGTGAAGGTGATAAGTTTCCAAACAACCTATAGAGAAGTGGTGGGTTTTACATGGCAGTCTGAAAGACAGACATTAATTAAATGCAAGTTAATAGGTTCTCTTGAGCGATATAATAGTGAAAATACCTGATTAAAATGTAAAATAAGTAATTTCAAAATATATTTATATTTCTTGACCTTAGAATTAAAATACAGGATTTTGGTTGACATTCTGCTGTAGTGAGTGTGAAGAGGCACTTACATTTGTGATAATGCAAGTTTTAAATATATGGTGTTTGATCTCCTAATAACAGGCTTATAAATTTTCAGAAGTGGAGATAATGGTAGATTGTGTCTTCTTTTACACCGTTGTGGGAAAATGAGGAAAATTATTGACTAGATGCTATAATTGATAAAGATTTTAAAATGCACTATTTAATTGTGGGGAAAGACCAGGAATGAAATACTCCTTGGTTTAAATTAAAATAACATTAATATAATATCCAACACATAAAATAAGCCAAAGTACTTTGTTGTACTCCAGCAATACAGAAACTAACCCCAGAAGGGCTGAACACATTAACTTTTTACTCAAGCAAAACCAGGTACAGCTCTTGGAAATGAACATTAATAAGAATTTCTAAGAAAATAATTTTTCAAAGAGGAGTGTAATTTTCATTTAAAGCAAAATATGTTAAGACATGAATTTTAACAAATATCTACTTTGAAAAAAAGAAACAAAACAAAGCCTTTCAATAATGTCCAAGACATCTCTTGATGAAAAAAATGACTGTTTTTTGTATTAAATCCCAAAAAGTTAGAAATTATCAACTTTTTGCCAGAATGCATCCTTTTTATCTAGATAAGATGTCGCAATTGACTTTGAACATTTTTAGAATTTGTATATCATGGGAGCTTTGAAGTCTTGTTTCTTTCAAAATAGCAGAATTTCCTCTCAAATGACAAGCCAGTTCCTGCCTACTCAATTATGTGGTTATACTGTTCCTGGGCTTAATGTTAGTCCTTCTGTTCAGAAAAGACCTTCACCCTTAGAGAGCAAATAAAGATTGCCTTTCATTTTCACCAGAACATTGAGGTAAGGGTGAAAAGTGTCTTGCTGCATTGCAAAAGTGTCAAATTGTGCTTTTTTTTTTTGTCAGGTTTGTGCAGTCAGATTTTTTCACAGAGCTCTGATCTTGAGTGATTCCTTTGGTCACGAGCACCTGAATGCATGACTGCTCTACCATTGTGGGTGTGTTAGCTGGTTGGGATAGGATGATTTTGATTTTCTACAAATAAACTTTTATTTGCCAGCTAACATATTCGTCCTGACTGTACGCAGAGTTCTTCCCCACGTGCCTCCTCGCCAAACTAGACTAACTATAAGCGTTCTGCTTTGAAGCAGGTTAACCCATTTCAACTGTCCACATGTGGTATAATTTCTGCACTGTCCCATTGGGGCCCACTGATCAACAGAGATGGAATTGGATTAAAAGAGTTCTTTCTGAATGGGAAAAAGCTACTGCACGTGCAGTTCTGTGCATTTAAGGTGAAATTAGATTATATTTGTGGAGTTACCCATCATCCAGTCGAGCTGCAAGGGGTACCAGTAGGCTGAGCTGTGGCATTCTCCATGTGTTTTGTTTCTGTAAACGCTGAATATTCCCATGGCATTCCCTAAGCTATGTGACCACTGACTAGGTGTTTGTCTGGGTTTACTACCAAGAAGTAACTTCTTTCACTGTCACTCTTTGAAGGCAGAGAGGATTAAATATTCTTGGGCCAGTTTTTTCCCATTCAGGATCTGGAGCAGCTCTCTCAAAGCAGAGGACAGATTTTGGTTCTAGGTATTCAAAGGGTTTCATGAAGATATAACTTCTGTAATAATTCCTGTTATGGAGTCAGCTGGTTCTACCAAGAGCTGAAAAAGAAAAAAGAGTTAAGAATTGAATGATCAATTAATGTGTCCAAGTACTGTTTAGTTTCACTAAAATTCCTAGTATTAGGGTAAAAGGAGGCAACAGTTCGTGTGCAGAATTTACAGCTGTATATAGTCCAAGAGATATCTGCCTTCCCTACGCTCACACCACAGTTTCTGGGGTGAAGGGAAGAGATGAGAGAAGTTGTTCTATTTATACCCTATATTCTTTCCATTCTTATTTGTTTCCCTTTTTTCTGTGTTCTTCTTTTATCTAGTGAACACTATATTGGTCCCTTTAAACATTTCAAGTTTAGGGCAGCCCTTGTTTGCTTGTGTAAATCAATATTCTAGAAAGTTACTGTTTGGGATTTAGGTTTAGGGTTAGTGCAGAAGTGTTCAGAATTTTGTGAGGAAGCAATATGTGCAATTTCTAAATAGCTCAGTCTCAAGATGATGTAAATTAAGAAAGTTTGGGATTGAATGTGTGGAATAAGGCATAATGGAAAATAAAGTGCTAAATGGGAAAACAAATGAATGCTGGACTGAGACTGCCACTGCTGACAGAACCAATGGTATTGGTCATGAAAAGAGACACATAGAAAGAGTAATTTAAATAAAGCATGTGTTGCAATGTTTATTCACTTGTACTTGCTGGCCTATTCAGAATGGCAAAATATGAGAGTGATTGAAAATGAAAGAATAAACGTTCCAAATCTGAAAGCACATTTTGAGCACCTTGGAGTAAATTTTTTGTTTGAGGTTTCAGTTTGTTCATCCTGTCTGTATCTGAATGGGTTTGCCCACCCTTAATTTTCATCACATGTTATGGGTTGTGTACACTGGAAATTCTGATCTGAATTACATATTGCACAATCTGATTGCCATAAACAAAGTCTGGAAAAAATACAGAATACCTAAAAACATTGTTTTCATTGAATCAGGATTTTAATATTTACTATTCAATATTCAAGAAATTACCATTAGCACGGCATAGTTTGGTTTGGTGTTTCATATGCACATTCAGTGAGTGGTGCATTTCATCCTGGAATGGAAGGCTTCTGTAGCACTGAATAAATTTGAGACCTTGAGCTTTTATTTTGGCATATTTTTAATGAATTCACCACCCAGCAAGTTTCAAAGGTCATTATAAGATCAAAAACTTCAAAAACATATTCTTTTGTTATTTTTTAAGCTTGTACTCTGACACTAAACTATTTACGACATCTTTTTGGAAGTGAAATGTTGCGCGTCTCTATAAAAGAATTGTTTTTTTTTATTGAATTCCAAAAGATAGAGGAGGACCGTATGTGAGGAGATACAAACACACAAGGAAAAGTTGTTCCAAAGATACTGAAACACATACTTTGTGCATGGTGATGTTGTGAAGCGATAAAGCACTGGGTATGCACTTTCTATTTTGTTTACATAAAAGTGAATTAATAAACACAAAGTATTCTGTAATTCAGCGATCTCAGTTTTGTGTGTGCCTGTTTATCTGTATATGAATTTACAGGACTATAATCTTTCACTTGCCTGGCTTATGGCACTTAGCATGGAGTAGATTCAGTTTCAGATGGGGTTTTGTTGTGCTGTAGGTGAAGCAACCTCGTCTTCTTGTGGAGGCTCAAAGAATGCCCAAGGCAAAGTCCCATTGTGGAATCCTTCTAGTTTTAATTTTTGCTCTACATTAGGGTATAAAGTCATGATAAATATCTGTTCCTAAGGAGTATCAGAAATCTTCAGTGTATAAGAAAAATTTTCACACACTTAATAAAAGCAAGATTTTTGTTCTTCTGTGTTTTTTTCCCTCTATCCTATAAATAGAACCATAATTATTTCAAGTTCTCTGTAGACCTGACAAATGCTTAAAATACATAAAGTAAGTAGAGAGATGAATTTTTTTAAATAGTTGAGAATTGAAAAAAAATAAAGTAGAGAAACTTATAGGACTGCTCCATGTATATCATGGCAAGTAAAGAGATAAAAAAGAGAGTACAGGCATCTGCAGAAAACTTCCATAGGAAAAGAATGTTTCTTATGGACAAGATTTTTATTCAGCATTAGTTAGTTACAAAGAACTGGTTCTTTGCCAAAGCAGTTTACATATGTTTCCCAGACCTTACGAAAGGCACGCTCTTACCCTGCATCAGCTTCTCAGGAAATAAAGTGTTCAAGAATCTGCTTCTAGAGATTATCACTGCTCTCTAACTGAAATGCTGGAGATAGATAAATGTGTTCAAGTCAACTGCAAACACCTCAAAAGACTTTACATGGTCCAGCACAAAACCTGAGCCCGGATAGCTGGGCTAAGCTGGCACAGCTCCACTAACTTCGTGGACATCAGTGGGATACTGTTGATTTACACCAGATGGGCATTTGACCTCTTGCTGCCTACTGAGCAGACTTGCTAGACATGATCTTTGACAAAAACTAACAATGGGCACCATGATCTAAATGCTTTGGGAAATGATGGAATAAAAGCATCCAAATGTGTTAAATGTCTAAATATATTGAACCCAGTCACTGCAAAGGCAAGCCGAATACCGTGCCAGTCTTTTCCCCAGCCTCAGCAAAATGTGAGAGAGCAAATCAAAACAAAATCAAATCCACAGCCAGGTCTGCTCCAGCACAATTTTTACTTATGTGATCTCATTAATAAAAAGACAAAAGTATACAGGCACCATTCCTTGAAACATGATGCGTTTCCTTTAAATGGATTGAGAAATTAAACTTGTAATGTATCTGTCTAGCATACAAAGTGGAGCTTCCTGACCTGTCCGTTGCAAAGTACCTGTCTTGCACACATCATCCATCTTTACGCGAACAAACTGACTCCAGTTTCTGAGCAGTTTGGATAAGTAACTTAAACATTTTGTGGAGTGAAATCTTGGCTTTTTATCCACAATGGAAACAGGCATTAGTATAAAACACTGTAGCAGCAAGATTTTAGTTATACAGCCACAGGGGTCACCAGCCCTGCAATTGTGGTGTGTGAGCACTGCTGCCCGGGACTGAGGACCTGAGCAATAGTCTCTACCTGGCCACAGAGTGCACAACAGCTCAATCCGAGGTAGCTCAGTGATTCTGCATTGTTTTGTCCACCCTTTTAGGTGCATAAGAGTGATCTCCACCACTGTCATCTTAATTAGTGTATTAGAGGTACAACTCAGCTCTGTATCCCAATGAAGAACTTGAATATCACAAGAGAGGGAGTGACAGCAGACTGCCCAGCTCTCCAAAATCCTGCCAGGAGCAGCTCAGCAAAAGCCTGATCCCACCTATTGCAGGCTGTGGTGATGCAGGAGGATACCAGTCTCCAGCAGGGTTGGGTCGTGGGGAGGGAAAGCAGAAAGAAAAGAGGAGAAATAAATGTGTGACCTGCAAGGCTCCTCAACATCTTGCTCAGCTTTTGCCCTCCATGATCAGGGCTATAACAGTGCCTTTGGAAAACAAGAATTGGTCTGACTTTTTTAAAGAAATAGCACAGGACATTTTAGAGATATATAACCTTTCCTAGCTGCTCACGGAGGAAATGATTCCTAAGGATCCCTTATCTTAAAATTAAATAGGTGATGATGGGGGAGAAACAGAACAGCTGTTTAGAAGCTGTCTTGAAAGAAAACAGCAATGATTGTGTTCTTCGATGTGGTCCTGCTGCTTTAAAAAACTTTTATAAGCAATTAAAAAGTGAAGTAATGGTAATAGTCTGACAAAATCCTTCCTTATCTTTGCTCCCTGACTTTACCTATCATTGCAGGAAGACCAGTTCACAGCTTGACTGTATCTTTGGTTGCAGCATATGAATCACTATTCTCCAAAGAGGTATTATTTACTTAAAAGTGATTAACAGGGATAAGAAGGGTCAGGGTGTTCCACTTTGTGCTGTTAGATGAACTAACTTGATGATAGGCATAATGCAATGGGTCTGGGAGAGCTGTACTGTGTGCCAAAATGATCCCATGCATTATCAGATCTTACCTACTCTTGTTTAAACTAAACAAAATTGTCAGCTACTCAGTTACATTTTCCATATGGTGCAGTATCTTCTGAGCAGCAACTTGAATCAATCTTTGTGAAGTAATATTTTGAGTTATTTTCCTGCTATTCACATTTCTTTCAACAGTGAATGTTGAAAGTAATAAAAATTAAAAAAAAAAAAAAAAAAAGAGAGAGACTATGTGCTTTAATTAGTCTGTTCTTGTAGATGTTATTATTATTAATGGAAGACTCATGTGTTATCCAGTGGAAAAAAAAAACAACTTTGAAAGACCATTTCATTTTAAGAAGGCAAACAAATTACATAATTTCATTTGGAAAGAAGAAAATGGATGGACCCGATTCTCTGCTCACCCATGTAATTTTTCTATCAGTGTAACATAGCTGATGTTAGTAGAACTTTCCCTAATTGACACCAGGATGAAGAACAGAACGGGGGATCAGACACAGGGTGTGTATTTATGCGAGTCTTTCAACATCAATTCTGAGCTTGGAGGGTGATCAGGGTTTGGAAACCAACTCTGGGAGCCTTTCTAGGGACACTCAGTATGAGTGCATTTGCTCAGCCCACGTAGGGTGGCTATTTCACTGAAAGAAAGACAGGGTAGAAAGAAATAGAAGAAAGGTGAAAAAAAGTTTAGATCTGGAAGGGATGGGATGCAAAACACATGTCACAGAATGACACAGTGGAATGGTAGACTGGATGAACAACGAAGGAAGGAACATAGGAAATAATGAGTTGGAGGCCCACATTTTTGGTTGGCGGGAGCTTAGCCTTTATTCCCTTCCTTCCAGCCTCCTTCTCAAGCTCTGCAGGACAATATCCTGATTTCAGTAAAACTCCTCAAAAACCTGGAAGCATCACTGGAAAACCAGATCATTTTATCCACTCACATGGGAACTGGCTGAAATAAAATGTACAGCAAGCCATTCTCCAATGACTTGTGATGTGAGAACAGGGAGTATGGGGAATGGGCAATAGTGATGGATTCATTCCTTGGCAGATCTTCTTGGCCATTTCCTTCTACACTCTACAACCCGGGGGAATTTGACAGCTCAGCTACTCCAAGCCTCTGGAAGTTTTGTTGGAGCAGAAAAAGTTAGCCAAATTCTGTTCTTTGCTGCACCAACAACTGTATGTGTTTTCATCTAGAGCTAATTTTGATCCAGAGAGTCTTCTTTTAAATTATCTTCTCCAAATGCCTTTGTTCTTCTCAGGGATTTTAAAGATGTTTCTCATTCACAAACTAGTTTTAATACGATTTTCCTCTCTATCCATATTTTAATGTCAGAACCCATTCAACATTTCTGCAGGTTCCTCTTGATCTCTGCCAGGTCACTGAGGAAATCCTGTTCATTAGGTTTGGTCGCCCATAGTGTGAGAACTCCACTTCAGAAGCATCTCTACAGCTTGCTTCCCTGTCCCTCCAAGGGACAGGGACATCATTTCCTGACCCCGTTCAGTTAATCATGTTATCAATTAGGCCAGAAATGTTAATGCTCTTTGAATAGATCATTTCCTTTAACTGGAAAGAGTTTCTCTTGTGCAACTAGCAGTACAGGAAACAGTTTTGCCTTGATATGGTTATTCATTATTTCCTATTAGTGAGCAGCATATCCCACAATAACTTCCATAATTAGTAGGTCAAGTGTAAATTTCATCAGAATGCATGTCATAGCCTTCAGTTTTGGACTTAAATGCTAAACACAAAGATAGTGTGAAGTTGGATGTCTTTGCCTTCAAAACACATTTGGCACTGCATTTGCCTGTGACTAACAGTCTTTATTTAAGTATAAAACGATAGCAGAAATACATTAATCTCATGTGTTTCTATTAGAGTTATCCTGAGCTGGGATACACAGTAATGGAAAGAGCCCTGTGCCACTATGCTTTGCCAGAGGGATAGCCACAAGGAAAGAGGCCAAAGCATATAATCCTTCCTTCAAGCACAAGACTAATTACTCTCATACTATGCTAATACATAAATATCTACACCAATTAAACCTTTAGGTCAAGTGAGGGCAGGATTCATGAGAAAGCAGATTTGGACATTTTGGACCCCCTGAGGTGGAACACTGTTTTTGTGACTTGCCCATTTCACTGTGGGGGAGGGGGGTGCGGGGAAGTAGAAATGGCTACAATAGGAGCAGAAAAATGTGCAGGGACATGATATCATGGTAGCGGCAAACACGGAAAGAAATTCTGGTATGGTTTATGTTTAAAGGTGATAAAAGAGAAAAAAAAAAATAGACTATTTTCCTGGGATTTTTAGGCACTTCTTTTTATTTTGGAAAGTTGTAATTAAAGTTGCACACATCAAATGTTTGTGGTCAATGAATTCAGCACTCTATCTTCAGAGCAAATCTTTGGATTCCTCTTCTATGCAAGGAGGCTGGAATACAGTTTATTGGAAACACTTTAAAAAATAGCTCTATTTTCTCAATATTTTCCTCCTGAAAAGCCTCAATTTTTCATCTAGCTCTACTTCTGCTCAGTTCTGTGGAGGGGGACTCCCCACCTTTGGATTAATTTCACTTTGGGGTTGGAGATGTATCCGTTTTGGTGGGCCTGGTTCACACAAGCTTAAAGAAACCTGGGTGATGTTGGACTCTCTGTGCTGTGCTCTGGGTCCTATACATGAATTGACTGTGTCCTCCTCCTGCACACACACAGTCACTTAACACTTTTTTAGACCTCTTCTTCCAGCCTGTCTTAATTTCTGTTAATTTTCCCTGAGCTCTTCAAACACAATAATGTCAAGTGCTGACTGTAGCATTCTAGGTATTATGCCATTGTTGGTACTTTGCCATTTAAAGAAAGAAAGTCTCCTTTTTTTTTGGCCTGTGACATGAATTGTCAGTAAATGCATCCCATATTTACATGAGGCTTTTTGCCATTTTAGCAGATGGAAAGTTCATATCTAATTTAATGTCCATTAAGTCTCTTTCAATACCACTGCTTTCCAAGTATCTCTCTCCTATGAAATTAGTATTAACCTCCCGCACACACACACCACAATATAATTATCCAGCCCTTCTCCCACTTAAATCTCACAGGATATCTCTTTAAAGACCCTCAAACAAAATCAGGAATTAAATACGTGAAACTCAAATATGTATATTTAGTGCTGTGCGCTCCTGATGCTTGTATTCGATCCACCAGTGGCTTGTGAGAGCAGGCTCTGCTGGGACCAACAACAGATGAACACGAGGCCTGCTGCAATCAGTGATTTCCTGCTGGCAGAAAGCAGAGGAAGGATCGTGCCGGGACTGACATGAGCATTTCTCAGGGTGAGGAGAAGCGGGGATGTGATTCTGCTTCTCGCAGGGGCTAACAGCGACAAGAAACCACATAAAGCTGCTCTGGGCTTTGCTGCTCTGGCCAAGGTGGAAGCAGATTTTTTCCACTTCCTTGCATAGCACAATCACTCCATTAAATTAATAATCTGACCCTTAATGCCGCAGATGACAGAGGAGGCCTTTGAAACTTGACTGAACAAATGTTTTCAGCACACAGTGAACTCCGGACACACATGGACTCCTCTCTCCATCAGTAAAATCATTGGTTGGCCTCTGCTTAAATATCCTGCTGAATTGGAAGCCAGTGCATGGCCTTCCAGTGGGAGCTCACTGAGGGCTGGTTTGTTTTGTGCAGAAGTGTTTTTAATTCCCTCCTGCCTGCTGCTTCATTAAGCTCCTGTTTCTCAGAGAAGGACTCAGACCTTCCCAATGGGTACCCAGTGTCCACTCACCTTGCTGACCGCCCAGGGCACAGCAGGAGGTGGGAAACATGCTCACAGCAGGAGGTGGGAAACATGGGCTCAGGTTTTGAACATGAAACAGGAGAGGAAACTTGATTTGTACAAATGATAGTGAACAAGGAAGGGGAAAAAGTTCACATTAGTCAGGCATAGAAGGGATGAACAATCCAGTTGAATAAGACTCCTCAGCTGAGCAAATTGCTCAAATATCTGTAAGCCACACTCAAACAAGACAGATATTTACAGGGGCAGAAGGACTGCATGAAGATGTCATAATAAAAAGATTAATTTATTTTTTTTTCAGATTCAGAAACCCAAATAAGGCCACATTGAATACTGGGAGGTTATTTAAATTGACACTTTCCAAGAAAAATCATACATTCTGATACCACAATAATACCAAAACATGTATTTTCTCTAGGACCCAATCCTGAAAGATCTGCAACCCAAGCTAACATCCCACCTTAGAGAGGCCTAATGACAAATTTGAGTGAAAAGAGTTCCTAAAGGCCCTGTCTGTCTCTGGGGCAGAAAGCTGCAGTGCAGTTACTGCGCAGGATGGCTGTGAGTCTGCATCCCGAGCATCCCCCTGGCACATGGTCCTGGTGCTGGAGTTCTGCAGCTTGCTCTGGGCACCAGCAATAGCTATCTGAGTCCAGGGGGTCTCCCCACCCTAGGTTTTACAGGGTAGGTGAAAAACAAGACTCATTTAAAGATACCTAAATGCATTTCTGGGGTGCAAGCTGTGCAGGACAGACTTTCGACCCTGGAGTTTAAACATATAATTGTTATCAAACTTATCCCCCTAATTTATCATTAAGGAAGATCTCAGTTTGCCATTGCTGGGACATACGTGTTGTAAGAACTCACAGTTGAACAGAAGGACAGGGAATCTAATGAGTGATGGAGTTTACTTGCACATTTCTAACACAGCCTGGATGTAAACTTTTCCAGCATCCAGGGACTGTTTGGATCCAGAGTTTTTCTCCAGGCCCATCTCTCCTTTTTTTCAAATGAGTGTTATTTTTTGAAACCTAACACTGTGCAAATAAAAGCGAAGCCATACTTGAATGTCAAGAAATGCATGGAGAACATCAGTAATGTAGAGAATATATACTCAGGGAATAAGCTTCAGCAGGAATGCTAATTTAGTTATAGTATTTAAAGCTGAGTGCAAACAGCTGGGTAGCATTAACCATATTAAAGAAACAAGAAAGGTGGAGCAAAATCTGTGGGACTAAGGTATGACAGTGCCAAATGTATGGAAAAGATTTGGAATATGTGCAATGTACTGCTGTTGGACCCACACTATGTAATAACGGTGATGTGGTGTGCAGCTATCTCCAGAACTTCCTAGCACACTAAAAGATTTGTAGAGCAATGTCTGTGGCTTGTGGCAGGCCACTTTCTTGATAACATGGCAGGGAAACAGAAATACAAGTTAAAATAACACGTGCTGTGTTCTTTTACAAAAGCTTTGGTCCTACTTGAGAGGAGATCCTGACAGTTCTTTATTCTCTTTTCACACACATGCTGCTCTACTCTGCAGCTACTCAAAAAGTCTGTGAAGTCAAAGCTGAGAGATTAAGTTTAAACTACATCTGCTCTGGCTGCATAGCACTTACTTTGCACTTTACATTTTCTAAGAGCTGTGCAAATGCTAACTAATTAGACTGAATCCCAGCAACACCATTCTCACAGGGGTAGGAGCTTTTATCTGCTTTTTATGGATAGATGGAGGCGAAGAGAGCTCCAGGACTAGACTGCAAAACTTGTCCTCACATAAGTACACCCATGTTCAGGCATTTCCATAGTTCAAGTGCAAGTTTCATGGACTACAATGTAAAGCAGAACTGCTTTGTAAGGAGCTAGTTACTAGTGTAAGATGTTCAAAATACGGCCCTTTGTGGCTTGCCCAAGACCACACAGTGAGTTAGAAACAGAGCTAGGATTTCACTTCCTTTAACTCTGATTTTTCTCACAGTTGTGGTTTCATTGAAAACCTCTCGTGTTGATTTACTTTTTTTATTGCTCAATGTCTCTCTACTTTATGGTAGATTAATTTTAAACCTTCTTATCAGAGATGGGCCTGAAGTAGAAGAGATGTTGCTTCTTGACTATCTGGGTACAGTAAGGTGTGTGCAGATTTTCACTGGTTAGCCATTTATCTACTTCTTGTGGAAACGGGGGACAGTTGATGCAACAACCCATGTGAGGTGATTGAAGCAATTTTTCTTTGGAGCTCAACAACTAATTAATAGCAGTATATCTGCTGGCATTGATACTTTTCTGTTCGCATTTACTCAACATGTTTTTCATTCTTCATGTGTTTCTTTTCAAAAACAACGTTTTGGGTGCATTTGGAAAGGAGCCCATTAGGGAAAAACTCATTTTCCACAGTACTGCAGAGTTTGCTTGGCGGTTTTAGTTGTTCTCCCCAATGAAATGGTTTATACAACTCATCAACAACTTTGTATTTCTAAGCATGCAATCAGATAAAATCAGACTAAGTGCTGCTGACCTGTGCTAAGCATTACCCTTCCCAGGCCATTCCTGACTGCTTGTCCCTTCTCCCCTTCCAGAAGCTACTGTCCTGTCAGATCTGCTAGGTTAAATAATTAGGAGTTTCTTTAGTCTCTGGTTGGGTCCTATGCATTCCAGTTAAAAAGAAAAAGAAAACCAAACTGTAGTAAATTTCACATTATTCTCCAAACAATAATAATTTCCCAGGGCTGAGCTAAAGAGCAAAGGGAGGCAGAGCTGCACTACAAGGCCTTGGAGCTGGGGAGATTTTTCTTCAGTGGTGGTGGCAGGGAGAAGTGATGGGGAGGAGGCTGGGGATGGCTCTGGCTGTAGCTGTGTCAACAGTAGCAGTCTTAGGTGGGCCAAGGGTGCCCAAATTGTGTTGCCAAGTGTAAAATTCATTTTAAAGTTTGGTTTGGAATTTGCTTTTGGAGAACAGTTGAAAACTCAGCCTCTAAAATTAGCTTCTAGCAAGTATTCCTGTTTATAAAGTCCATTCACTAGCATGTTTATGGAAAGTGAGCCCAGAAGGGAAGGAATGCAGTAAAAGTACATTCATTTGAAAATTCAAATAAAAATATTTGCTTTGAATCAGAGGGGTTTTTTTAATCCTTCTGTACTCTTTGTCCAGTTTGTTAGTACTTTTGTTGTCTAGCAAACAGAGTCACTGTCCTGAACTTTCCTCTTCTCATTACCGCACAGTACGTGTAAGTGAAGACTCATGCCTGTTTTATGGGGGAACTGTTGGTCTCATTTGTGAGCATGAGAAATAATTGTTATTTTAAAAAAGAAAAAAACAACAACACAACCCACTCTCCCCCAGTCACCTTTCAGTTTGGGAAGCTGGATGGCAAGAACAGCTGGGAGCTGTTATCATTGCACTGACAGCATTGGTAACACCAAGTGTGAAAAAATTCTTCAACCCTTCACAAGACTGGCTTAAAATAATGAGGTTTCTAAACTGAAACTTTTCATTTGTCTTCTGGATTCTGAGAAGGGCTCAGTAAATTGTAATCCATTGACAGGTTTACCTTTTTTTTTTTCCCTTTAAATTTCTGCTGCCAGCTGGTTGTTCCCTCTCTGCCCCTCAGACAGAGTGAGCCACAAAGTGGTTCCCCATTTGGCACAAGGAAGGAGGGAGAAAAAGTGTGTGGAAAGAAATGGCTTGGGCAAGAATCTGCTCAAAATAGCAAGAGAGCTGCTCCAGAGGCAGATCAGTAGAGTGATAGAAGTGAAAATTGCTGTTGTTATTTCCTTGATTACTAATGCTGATCAGATACCGAATCCAAATCCTGTGAGTACTCAATTCAGATGTTTATATAAGTGGGGCTTGATGATAATGTGCTTGGATAACTGGGAGGACTGAGACACAACATCACCATTATATGGGATCCTCTCACTCTTATCTCCTTGTCAACTGATCCCAGGTGAGGCAGGAGAGCACAGTGTGATAAAGGAACCCCAGATTGCCTGCAGGTCACCTCCCTTGGAGAAGAGTTAAGATACTGCAATTCTGCTGCCCTAATAGTCACTTTTTGGATTTAAAAGGGCTTCGATCACATTGTATGTTGAGAGCTGCAAAACTGCAAAAGTGAAGTCATTCTTCTGACTTTAGTGTATCAGCTCAACGTGAAGCCAGAGTCCATGCAGCAAGAGTTAACCGTGTTATCTCTGTTAACTACTTCTATGTGGTTACCTCCATATAAATACACCAAGCCTATCTGACTTCTTATCTCTATTAGTTATAGAGGGAAACTGATGAAATCCCTTCACAAATGATATTAGAAACAGATGTTTTCCCCCAGCTTTGATCATATTATATTGACAAGTTCTTTGTTTTCATCTTTTTAAGCAAGTGAGATCGCTGTGTAAAGTGATGGGCATGAACTAGAGCTGCTGATCTGTGCACATAGGTTTTTGGAGAAGTTTGGATAAAGAAATTAATACCTAAGAAAAAAGAAATACACCAGGAGGTAAAGACACCCTTTGATTTGGGTCTGTTTCAAACTCTGCTGTGACTGAGATGTGAAGGTGGACATGGGTCACTTGTTTCCTCTTTGAATGTTTTTATGAAATGAATTTAATGGATTTGGCTTACTTCTACTAGATAGGCAGACCTACAAACTACTCAATAGAAATGTGGTAAAATTGGGCTGGCAACGTCCTTGCCATCCCCAGAGATGTTTGGATTCAGTACCTTTTATAAACACTGGAATCATGTCACCAAAGTTTTTAAAAGTCAGTCAAATTCTTTCCCACATTCATGTCTCATTACCTGCGTGTGGTAGGACAAGGATCCAAAGAGATTTATCTTATGTGTTTGCTTTCGTGGCAATGATTTTAAGTGTTCCCTAGGGTTCAATGCTTCAGGGTTTCATGGTCCTGAAAATTTAGTGGGTTTTAATTTGGCCTTACTTTCTCTTGTGTGGTAAAATGTGCAACACTTACTGTTCAAAGACATATTTACATTTCTCCTTTTGTAATGTAGGAGCTGGTAAAAAAACATAATTTCTGGTTGAAATAGTTTTAAACTCCAAATCTTCTTCAGTCAGCTCCTTTTTCATCAACTAGTTTGTCTTCAGAAATGAAGCTAGTTCAGAAGATGTTGTTTGATTTGTGGATTGTTCATTCTTCACATACTTTTTAAAAAAAACCCCACTGTCACATGGCTATCAAGAAGGACAAAAAAAGACCATTTGTCTGAGATTTCCTCTTCCCTCTCTTATCCAAAAAAGGAACATCAGAGTATTTATCAGCTGTGAATTGAGTATTTTAGGTTTTTTACTATTTAATATGATATGTTATCTTTTATACTGTGTTTTTTGTAAGGATCTTAAAATGCCTTACAAAATCTGCTTTGCATCATGCAACCTATTTTGTAGACTGAGAAACTGAGACCAAAGGGATTTCATTTCTATCAAAGTCAAGACTTCTGGACTACAAGTTTAGAGGCCTCTAACTGGACAAAAGCAACTCCCTGTTCATGTAGCTTCTGTAATTTGGCATAAGTGCACAATCATATTGTTACAGGTTTATGACCACCAGTGAATCCTACTTTTACAATATTCGGAGTGCTCAACATCTCACAGGGACAGCAAAAAATTGTATTCCTTCTGTTTCTCTGTCACAAGTGACAGCTTATAATTCTCTCTGATGGTGGCAATACAGACTTTTGGACTTTCAGACTCCTGTCTGTCTGGATTATATCCCACAGATAACAAGAGGGCATATGTCCTTCACTGATACAGATGAAGTCTCTTCATGGATGAGACATACATCAGCTACTTACATTACCGTACCGTGCCTTCCTCCAGAGCACTCTCCTAAAACATGTGTGCAATCATATATGATTCACAGTCTAATGGCATACATGCCTTAGTTGTTTCATTAAAAAGTAGAAAAAGAGAGAAAAAAAGAAAAATCTGTGATTTCTCATTGGTCATATCAAAAAGATTTGCTTCAGTTGGATGAGTTTTGGGTCCTGTCCTTTGATTTCAGCTTCAAGTTTCAAGTCCAAATGAACCCAATATAACAAAAAACTCTGAGTCCCACCTGGTTTCAATACAAAATCATGCTTTGTGTTCATTTCAAAGTAGGCCCAGGTTGGTTCAAAAGATTCATGAACCTTGGCAAAATTTTCAATAAGCATGATTTAAGTTTCTGTGTTTGTACTCTGTGGTTTAATTCTCAATGTTTCTCATGGTCTTAGTTAGGAACATAATATGGATTCACTATAACATCAGCTACACGATATTTTGCCTGCATTTGATGGTTGATGCTGATGTTTTGATACATATCTACAAATATTCTTATATGCACAGCTGAGAACTTGGTTAAGCTGAAAGATTGCCTTTCCTTAGATCAATTAAGAATTTTTTTCTCTTGTAAAATAAACACACTCAGAATTACAGATGGAGAAAAAGAAGTCTAAGGGAAAGGAGCTTAGAAACCTGGCAGATCATCAGAGGAACTATACTAAAGAAACAGGCATAAACTCTCTAAATATGGAAGGAAGACTTCTAATTTTAGTTAGAGATAAATTTGGTTAAATTATGAGCTTTTCAGAGCCTCTGAAACAAGGAGAAAGAGTGCAGAAACATCAATTTCACCCCTTTTTCCTTGTCTCCTTTGTTTCTAGGGATGAGAAGGTATAGTCAGGGAGTGCACAGAGGTAAATCATACTTTTCTGGTTTTAATATTGGCAAGATATAGTTTTCCCAGCTCTTAGTGTGTGATTTTGAATATAAGAGAGGAGTTTGACACATTTTTATTCATGCCACATAATGTGTTTCTATTATATATTACTGCATCACTGGAGTGACCTATGTCCTGAAATTTAGACTTTGATCTGAATTTCCTCCAAATTTGGGGAGCCTTTAGATTTTGCTTCATAATTAAGATTTTTAGGAGAGATGTACTACTAATTATTTGCATCACTGTATTCCAGCTTGTTTCCTAAACTGAAACAGAACTCAACATAAAGAAGCACAGGATTGCTTTTTGATTTCTATACTTTTGTTTTTTTGATATCACATTTCCTTCCAGTCAACGTTCTGCCATTTAAGTACTACTTCAGTGAGAAAATATGAGAAATAAAATTGCAGTGAAATAAATCTATCTTCATCTCATTTCTCTCTGCCATGCACAGACATCAACTTAACACAATGGCTCTTTGAGATGATGGACCCATGTGGCGCAGCAGCTCCAGTGACCCGAATGCTATGGTGTACAATTCAGCTGAGACTCCATAGCAACTACAGAAAAAAAATTGGTAAAAGCTGTAGCTCGGCATGAAGGTATACTTTCAAAAGTATCTCTTTCTTTATTTAAGCCTGTGTGCACATTTCTCGAGACAGCGCCAAAGCAGAAGATTTTGAGATTTCACTGAACAGCACATCGGTCATTACTCAGCATGGAACTGCGTTTGTGGCGTTGCCTGTCGCACACACATGCAGAAGGACCGCGTGTTACAGCCCTCGTCTAAATGGTGTAGCTAAAATCACCTGCTCGTGGTCCAGCTGGAAGCGGTGCTCCTCTCTGCCTGGCTCAGACTCCTGCTTATATTTTCAGTTAGAGCTGGCTGAAAATATTCTACTTAACAATTTTTGCATCAGAAAATAGGGTTTCATCAGCAATTATATTTTGTCAGAAGGAAATCTGGAGGTGATGCTCCTCAGAAAAGGAAACTTCGTCTTAAGCAGTTTCCAAACAAAAGCTTTGAGGTCTGTTTTTGAAATCTTATAGAAGTTTCTGGGTCTTACACTGTATGGATAACAACCGTTTCAGCCTGGAGAGTGTAAAGGGCATGACCATAGAGCTCCAATCAAAATCAAAAAGGGAAAGATCTCTGCATCAAAACCTGTGTGATCTGGAGCACTTCTGGCAGCTGGTGAAACCAGTGAGAAATTCCATTATTTCAACCGTTAAGCTCCTTTTCTTAAAGATGAACTCAGGGCCACCTCAGTGTTTGGAAATGGGAATGTTTGGATGCACACTTTTTTGGATAATCTTTGAAAATCCCAAATGCATAATTTTAAAAAGCTTTTTCCAGTGGAAGCCATTGTCGCTCCAAAGCTTGTCACACCCTTTGGCAGAGGAGCACAGAGGCTCAGCAGTGAGCAGACCACCCCATTTCCTGAAAGCCCATTTATTGGTGCAAGTCCCAGGAGACATAAAAATCTTCCTAGAGTGCCCAGAAAAATGTAGGACTAACCCTATTCTTTTGTCATCCCTCAGTTGGTTTTGATGGGAATTTACTTGGCTAAACTGGCAAAACTGCAGGGGGAAAAAAGATTGTAGGTTTACATAAAACTGTTTTTGAAGTGCAAATCCATATTTTCACCAGTGTAAACAAATGCAAAATGTAGCCTGATGCTTTATTACTTTTCCATTTTATTTCTATCTGCTTAATATTTTCTGTTCAAAGGTAATTTCAAGCTGGTAAAGATTCACTAAAACATTTTAGTGGTGGTACTTTATGAATTAAATTATTATTTATTACTAAACACATGTTGAACTGGAAATTTAAAAGGTCAAACCCAGCATTATAGCGCTGTTTCTCACTAAAAAAATATTTTTCTAAGCAGACGCTGTAATGAAAATTAATTTTCAGGGTGAGCAGTTATCAGTTTGGGAACATTTGACTCCTCCATTTTTCAAAGCTGAGGAGGGAACATGGAGGGAACACTGAAAACCAATTGAAATTCTTAATTGATTTCCTATGTGATATGTATTTGCTCTCCCCAGGATAACTAGTGTCATGCTTGTCAGCAGTACATAAAACAGACAAACCTATTTTTCTCCTTCCCCTAAGTGACTGGAGCCCCACCAGTTCCTACCATCTCAACATCCAACCCCGTGTAGCAGTCTTTGTCATAGCTGTATTTTGCATTTCTGTGGTCCATGTCATATGAGGATCTCAAAGCATTTTATGTACACTCATGATTAACTGCACTTCATAATATTCCCAGAAAGTAAAAAAAAAAAAAAAAAAAAAAGGCGTTTTTCTACTTATTTGGAGAAGTATGTGTTGGAGGAACGTGTTGGTTGTGCTCATTAAAACTCTCAGAGCAAACTCAGAAGTCCTGAGAGAGAGATGTGCAGCTCCCACTCTCCAGCCTCCCGTGTGAGCTTTCAGCCTTCACAAATACCTACGTGGCCTCTATCCCCGTCCTCTGCACTAAATTACCTTCTTTATTGGCTATAAGATACCAGAGTGGATTTCCTCATGTAATTGTGGGTTTATATCTTTCAGCACAGCTTACTTTTCTTCATGTCTTGTCTTTCTCTCCTTATCTCCTCCTCAGAGCAGTTTCTGAGCTAACACTTTGATAAATTCACATTTTGGTACACCAGAGTCCTCCTAAAAAAAAAAAAAGAGATGTGTGTAGAGACGAAGTGCTGTAGGTGAACATCTCAAAGACACAAAAAACATAAGGAAATAGATGACATCACTTGTAGTGACAGGGAACTGGAGTTGTTTAGCCTGGAGAAAAGCAGGCTGAGGGGAGACCTTACCGCTCTGTATGACTACCTGAAAGGAGTAGATGAGGTTCTTAGGGACATGTTTTAGTGCCAGAGTTAGGTTAATGGTTGGACTCAGTGATCTTGAGGATCTCTTCCAAGCAAAATGAATCTATTCCATGATTTCCTAAAAGGCTTTAAAGTTTCTGGAACCTTTACTTCTTACCAAATTCATACCATCTGCATGTTTGAAAACCTTTTTTTTTTTTTTTCAGAGTAATGTCTAAAGTCACAGGTGCTTCAGGTGGTTAGTGAGGATATTTTTATGAGTGCAGATGAAACTTGGGTCTAACCCTGTGTTTTAGGTTAGCCAAACTCTCACATCTCCAGGCGCAGATCAGAAGAGAGACAGCTCTGTGCTGGACTGAGCAACAGGCCACGCAGTGTAGAAGGGCTATCATGCATTTGGCTTCCAGCTAACACAGTGAACAATTTGTAGTGACACCTGTGAGATGCATTCAGTTGTTGGGCTGGTATGCCATTCCATAAAGTGGATTTAGTGGTGAAAGTCAGAGTCCTAAGGTGAAGGAACGGCCTCATTATTGCATGCAGTGGTATTGTGCAGCAGTGCTCCTGCGTGCCAGACCACATTAGACTCATGCGAGGTGTTTGCTAGCAAGCCGCAGGTGTTCTGCACTGTACAAAGCCTTCAAAGATCAGTCTCAAATGTTTCTGTTACTATAAAGAGGATTAAAAGGATTTTAAAACATGGTGGGTTGACCCAACTGCTGGTGAAATTGCCAACATTTAGCAAAAAGCGGGGGAGGCTATAGCAGCAGGGTAGAGCAGGGGCTTGGGGGAAGCCATACGGTACCTTTCAGGAGGGGTTTTATGATCCAAATGTGGATCTGTAGCACTTTCAACTGGAACTCATTAAGAATTCATGGAGCAGAAAATGCGAGAGGTTCTGGAAATGAGGGCTTTGAAAGGCCAAATGTGAGCTGTAAATAAAATAGAGTGGATATTCAATTTTGGCTATTAAATATCTCAGCATATTTTCTCAGATCAGCATATCAGGCTTTCAACTAAAAACCTACCCCTAAAACAAAAGGACAAATAGAATTTTACAGACTCTTAAGGCAGAGAGCAGATAAAGACAATAATCAGGTATTATACGTCTCAAAAATATGAGAGCTTATTGATTAGAAATGCTGAACAGCACTATTCATTCTGGCTCTGATTAACCAATGTACCAAACCATGTGTTTATCTTTAAGCATATTTTGAAATCCCATTGACTTCAATCACTGTTGACCTCTGTTACTGAAATTGCACCCTTGGGAAGACACAGCTTTCCTAAATATTATGTATATAAACAAGAAAATCAGGAACACCCACACTTGAGAAAGCCAGCAGCTTAAAGAGTGTACCAGGATCACTAAGGCACCATCTCCTAACTTAATCCATTACACGTAGGTGGTGCTGGAGTTGGCAGTTGTTTTTCACTGTATTTTCTAGAGGCCAAGACCTTTGCAAGAGAACATTTTGTATGCTGGTATATTCATTTGAAGCCTTCTTTAGAGAGAAACCTCCTTCCCTTCATTCCTCACTGCTGCCTTAGGATGTGCACACCAGCTCATTTCAGGAGTTTGAGGATGTGTGTGTCTGTGTAAGTAAAGCATTATTTTGGACTAGCTTTATAGAGAAGCTCCTCCAGGAACAAGATGTAGTTCATGGCGTCAGCAGCTGAATTCCAGCCAAAGTAACATCACCTGGTTTGCAGTCTCATTGTCTCCCTTTGCAGGGGCAATTCTGTGCTGGCATTTAAATGCAGGACAATATTTAGCCTAGCAATAGTAACTTTCTTTTGAAAACCTGGACTTTTCTGCCAGAGGTGATTAGTGCATAGTAGCCTTTTCTTCTTGCCTGCCGTGTTGAATTTGGTGAATATTGGTGTTACTCATATTTTTACACAGAACTCTTCAAGGATAGCTGTCCAATCCATTATTTCAACAGCATAACAATAACAAATAAATAATTGCTGGCAAGCTATTGATCAAAGGTGAGATCAAATAATAAGGAACAATTGGACCAGATGAGGAGGAAGCAAGGCCTTTCTGTGCACTAGGTCAGTTGGTGCACAACACAATTTAGTTTGAAGAAATGCAGAGTATCATATCTGTGAATAATAAGTCAAAACAGGGAAAAAAGGTCTCTCCTGCTTATAGGAACACCTGTTAAAAGTAAACTCAAGTCAAACAAACAACTCTCAGAGGAACTGATTATTGCCTGTATTTTTTGATGGTGGTTTTTCCACTTTAAAAGAACACTTAGCAGCTTGCAAGAACATGTTAAAAAATTTGCTTACAATTTTAATACAAACCTTATCCGCTCTGGTCAGTCTTTTCAGTTTCTGCAAGTAGTGAAGGTTATTAAATACATGAGAAAACCCGACAAACCTGGAGAACTGGCTAGATGCAATGGAAACTGTCTGGAGTTTTACTGAGATCTCATCAGCACTTGGGTAGATCCATTACTCAACACTGTCTGAAAAGAAAAAAATATCCTCCTGAAAAGAATGTAAGCAGTTGATGCCTCAGTGAGCTAGTGCCTCTTTGAAACATTATGAAATTTGATTAATATGTGCAAAATATTCTGAAATCCTTAGAAGGATGTGAAAAATGTAAGAAGGATTCTGAAGTTACAAGTGGTGTTATGAGTATAAGCAACTTTACAGTGCACACCAAATATAAAAATTACTTTCCAGTTCATGCGATTTAGCATGGCATCTATTGACACATTTAGGGCATGCCTAATTTTGGCTTGTCTGGCAGAAATTCGGTCTTAAGTTTAAGGGGTTTCATGTTTGGCTATCTGCAGTTACCAAAAACTCATGACCACTGCAATTGTCAGAATTTCATTTGCATGGCATACCTCAGTTTTGCAGTGATTAACTTTCTATAGCTAGATGTTAATGTTTTATATTGTTGGGAGATTATGACTGCACTGAGTGAGTAAAGTTTATAGCTGAAGTTTTTAAGCACTGAAAAGTATGTGTCAGAGCTAGAATCTTTAAAAATAACTGGAAAACCCTTTCCAGTTCATACAAATTCAATAAGGTGCCTTGTAACATTACAGATATACCCCCAAAAATCATATTGAAATAATTATTTTCTGGTTACCAGGAGACTTTTTGCCTCTTGCAGCTACACTTATCTTTGATAAGCACCCAGATTGGGCATTCTGTAAATCTGTGTTAAACATTAGAAGACACCATTTCCCTCTTTATTTTAGCAGATGCTTCCTTTTTACCGCAGCACAGAATCTGGTTATATCTTGGAAAATGTGAAAAGATAAGCTTCTGAATTACTTGCAATGGGCTTTAAATATTTCAACTTTGTATTTTATCTTACTCTTTTAATAGAATTGCCCTTCTCAGATGAGCTCCTTTCATTGGCTTAACATTACATCACAACGTTCAGACGCCCTAACTTTATCTTCAGGAGGCTGTGTTCGTCATCTCACACCTGCCTATATCTTTTATTTCCCACTCGCATATTGTGCTCTGCGTTCTTCCAGATAGACTAATCTCATTCTTTATACCCTCTTCTGCGTCTTGAATTTGCTCACTCTTTGTGCTGCCCCTTACTCTTAGAACAGATGCTTCTGTTAACTCTTCTTAGCTCTTAGGTCTTCATTCATTTAAAATGCAGATATGCTTTCTTTCTTGGGTTGCTCACTGGTAATACTGTCAAGCTGAAATCTTGTATCTTTTAGCAAACTCTTTTGGATATGAGGCACGTCTTATCAAGTGGTTCAAAAAGCACAAACTAAATTGTCTTTACCTCTCAGTTCCCAGCAGAAAGAAAAATACAATAAATAGAAATGCAATTTAAATGTATATGTATCTATATTCACACTTTGGATGGATATTTAACATGCTGAATTTTAACATGCTGCCTGACATAAGGTCTTATTTTGCCACACACTGAATCTGGACACTGTAAGACATGCTAACAGGCTTTGCAGAATAAAATATTTGATTTCCAGATAATCAAACCACTGGGTTCAGGCATTTTTCTGTGCCAAAAGCATTTTTAGCTCAGAATAAATAACCTTATTGTCTATTTAGCAAAACCATTTACTCATTTAAAAATTTATCTTTAGAAGTCATGTCAGTTTTCCTGAGACTATTCCTGATATAAATTGTACATCCTGCAAGAAAATACTTCTATCTCTTTTGAATTCCCTTACCTGGAATGTCACTACATATGCTGAACTAAATGATTCCCATATTGATCTCTTAAGCATTTTACTGTCATGCTTTTTGCATACTTGTGTTTTCATAAACTCGCTCTTAGCTTCCCACTAGAACAAGTCACGGGGTATTTTTTCAGTCACAAAGGGCATTGTTGAAAAATACTGCCTTAAATTCTGCTCACTAAGAGAATTTATTTCTCCCTATTTTTCCATTTTTTAAATAGAAAAAAGATTACTTTTTCAAAATTTCTTCTTTTTATGCTAAGATAATATGAAGCTGGAGAGAGAAGCTAAGATGGATGTTTTTGTGGTTAGCTAAAAGTTTCTTTCTCACTGTCTTCAAATTTTGAAAGGAAATATGGAAAAACCATAGGAATCTTTTGTTTGGGCTTTTAGCAACCTCATTCACCCCAATGCCGTCTCTCCTTCCCAAAACAGTTCTGAAAGTTCAAAAGTAACAATATTTTAAAACACTGATTGTTCTTGAAATTCTGCCTTACATCTTCAGATTACCTACATTGTTAAAAAGAAGGCTGCAAATACATAAGACACAGCCTTAATATTCACCATAGCACTGTTGCAGGGATTAAGTATTGTGCTGAACATGGATTATGCTCCCATTTTACATCCATTAATTACATTCATCAGAGCCACTGCAACATACATATGTGCTCAATGGTAAGACCAGGCTTATGCAATTTTCTTAGTGAGGCCCTGGACTTCTGCCTTCTCACTTAAACATAGTTGTGCTTCCTTGCGTCTTTTTCTGCATTCTGTGCTGATAAATACTCACTTTTCCAAGCACTGAGTGCTTTGGTTGTTGATGAACGAGGTTTAGCCTCAGTAAAACTTTACACAGCACTTTGGATCAACCGAGGTGGGAGCAACTGTACTAATTTCATGTGGCCTTACTGCAGCTGGCAGAGTCCTCAGAGCCCTTAGCAAATCCACCTCTGGGGCTGAGGAGCTGGCTGAGAAAACACGGGAGACTTATGTCGCTCCTGACAGGTGACTCAGAAGCATAACCACGGTGGCAGCAGTAAGGTGTCTCTATGTTCTTCCTTCTGCTGGGTTTTGAAAGAAAATTAAGGCCACGTGAAAGCATAAATACAGTCTTGTGTTTTCCACACAGACCAGAAACTTAGCTGGTGCGATATTGTTGAAAAGTCAGCAAAGGCTGTAAAAAGGTTTTGTATGACCAGAGTGCTGTGCATTGTGCTCTTCTTTATCATTCAGAGGCAAAGAGAATTTTCCTACTTACATGTAGAACATCTATATAAATACAGATATGCATCTACAGACACTAAATTATGGCTTAGAAGTGTCCCATCACTTGCAACTTGAGTTGTGTTTAGTTTGCATTGCAGGAATTGTAAGCTTTTTGAATTTTTTTTAAATAAAATTACTGATAATTTAATGTCTGCTTAGTTTCAGAGGGGTCTTGGCTGATCACTGGGGAAAATTAGTTACTGTTATTTCACTGTGCAGCCTTATTGGGCCATGAGCTTGAGCTGAGGATCTTCCTAGAAACACCTTCATGCAAAAGCAGGTGAGAAGACAAGATGAAGACATGGGCTGGTCTGACCTGGCTCTCAGGATTCTGGCCTTGGAGAATAGTGGTGCCCAGCTGGAAAAAAAAAGGACACAAAAGAGATGGATTCACTTTCTTATTTCTGAGCCTTTGTTTTTGCGCTAGTTTCTTTTTTTAGATGTAGAACAACCCAAAAATAATGTAATTTCACCTGCTTTTTCCATTTTCTCTTTAAAACTGTATTGCACCACCTGTGAAGGGGTAGCATGTCACAGTGCTTCAGTACTTATGAAGTAAAGCTTTAAAAGGGGCAGACCCAGATGAGTAAAATTGAAGATAGATGATTGAAAGATGTATTTCATACAACAGATTATTTATGTTTGTTTAAATACCTCAGTTTCATCAGGAAACTACATACGGGCATGACAGGGGCAAGATTCAGGTAGATGTGAGTAAATATATGTCTGTGTCTTCTGAGATCTCCAAGGACAGTTTCTGAAAAGAGAATAGCTACTTACTCTCACTAGCTCCTGCCTTACGGTAATGAGAAAAGTAAGGAAAGTATTGGTAAGTTAGTAGCTTTTTTTTTTTTTTTTTAAAGTTAATTAACAGCATCTTGATGGTAATTGCATCCCATGAAATACATTTTGATGTGAGTTAGGCAAATGATTTTTTTTTAACCTGCCTGTGGAGCCTGCTTGAAACATTAAGATTTTCTGAATACTAGGGTAAATGTATCTCTTATTTCCCCAGGAAAGAAATCAGGTCAGTTAATGCATTTTTGGGCACTATATTTATACGGAAGAGAAAAAGAATGGGAAAGGGAATTCTACCTGTCTGACTGTGGAAAGGTAATGCACACAGAGAGTCCTCTGCTCCTGATGACACCAACATACTGTGCTGGTGGTAGACTTCTATCTGTGGGGACTTGAGGACTATAAATCACATAAACAGTAAACAGGTGGCCTTTTCTGAAATCCCATGTGCTAATGGAGAAGGTTCAGGTTCCCTCCAAGCTTCTTGTTGAAAAATGTGCGCTGGCATTTCTTCTTCCCTCTTTCATCAGTGAATGAGGGATCCCTTATACAAACTGCTCTACAGGGGGATTGCTGAGAAGGAAATATAACAAATGCAAAAGGAACCTGCAAGTTGTTTCAACTAATGCCAGTTTGCAGGATCCTCAAGTCATGAGTTGCCAGAGAAGAGGTAGTTCTGGCTCTGCACTTCAGCTCATCTCTGAAGACCAAATTCTATGAAGGAGAGTGGGATGTATGTTATGGAGTCAGATGCAGACATACCGGGTGCCAAAGAGAGATCCTTTACCACAAAGACTTTCCTGAGTAGAGCTTCTTGCTACTCCATTTACACATCTAAAAATGGCCTAGGTGTTGGAATCAAAGCCAATATTTTGTTAATAATTTCTCATTTTAAAATACATTTGTGAAAACACCCCATTAAAAAACACCTAGGGAAGAACTAGCAAGGTAACAGGAATCATTGCAGCACCAAATTTTTAAGTAGCACACTCAGATTTTTCTCCTGATCCCAACAGTTTGCATGAGAGTGCATACATTCAAGGATACACACGACTAGCTGTGAGCTTAGCTGTGATAACCCCAAAATTTCTGGAGTCCCATTGCTCAGCTACTTGCTGAATAGAAGCCATTGGAGTTGATAACCCACTTGGAGCTGTGACACAACATGACAGGGACTGCCCAGGAGCACTGAGGACTTTGCTAGTCTCCCACCACCGAGCCTGCCTTGGCATCTACCCACCACCACCGGATTTGAGTTTCTGGCCGGGGGGACACGGACCCAGCCCTTTGTGTTTTTCTGCCAGCTGGTGCAGAGGCCTTTGTCGTGGATGTGCTGCTGGGTGGAACACTTGGGGCTGCCTGGGCCCCTTCCCAGTCGCCAGCAAAACGTGGTTTTGAGGTCTTTCTTGAAAGCAATCAGCGCCCTTAGCAACTGGGTGCTTTAAAATGTATTTATTACAGCTCCAGAGAAAACAGTAGTTTGCTTTTATATATGGACACCATAGTGACATAACAGTAAACTTACAGCAATTCTCTGTGTTACTGCCATTTACAGTGGTTGCCTCAGGAACTGCAAATAAAGTTACATGTTTTATTTGAGTGTTTGAAAAGGGTCACTGTCAAGTAACTTAGACCAAAAATTTAAGCTTTGGGAGGAAAGGAGAGAAAGTCTACAAAAGGCTCCATTAATAGGAGTATTTCCAAGATCTTAAAAATATTCTCTGTAAGTTAGAGCTATTTAAAAATATTTTTCACTACTTTGCCCGGCAGCATTTGCAGCCTATCACCAAGGGTGTTGTGTTAGTCAGACCACCAGCAAGGGAAGGAGATGAGAAGAAGAAGGAAAACCGATTGTGCCTTTTGGTTTTCTTGGTTCTCCAAAAACTTGAAGATCACTGCTGTACAAAAGTGAGCATGATTTGTTTAATGCTTTACTTTTTCAAAATTTGAATGTCATTCGCTGAAAAGGAAAAAGAAAATATCATGGAGCCTGGAGTTTAGCTAAAATGATTTTCCCCCAGTTTTCGTAAATACTTTGCATTTGCAACATTTTTTCTCATTTGCATACTTCAGTGATTTGATTAAAAGAGAGAAGAAAACCTATGACCTACACTGAAGAACTATTAATATTTCTGTAGTACAGGCACTGTCCCTCTGACTTCGGGATACACTCCAGATAAAATTTTCCTTGGTTTGCTGGTCTAAATACACAGCAAGTGCCCTAAGTAGCAAGTGTACGGACGTTAGTTGAATCTGACCAGCAGATTTTAGGGAAGTTTCTAGTTGGCAGACTCCTTGTATTTTCATAATCTCCTGTTAAGCTAATGAAGTTACATTAGGTCTGCAGGCTGAAAATGAGAAGTCTGAGGGTTGAGGCCTTAGTTAGCAACTCACATAAGGTATGAGTCTTAAATAAACATTTTGGTATATTGAAGAAGAATATCTATATTTTAGGCTGGATACATTCTACAGATAAAGATTTATATTTGAAAAATCCAGGCTGAAGGATGAATCACCTTGTAATCTTTATGTGCAGAGATGTATATAATGTTGGTGAACACTGCACTATACTACATTGCTACATAACAATAGCAACTACCGAACAACAGATTTCACACATTCCAAGAAAAAAAAAAAAAAACAACACGGTTCTGTTATTGTCTTTTGCAGGCATGAGTTTTGTAGTGGATATTTTAATGTAGGTCTTAATGAAGTAAAATACAACCAGTACAGAAACAGAAATTGCCTTTGCATCCTACAGTATGAATATAAGGGTCCTTATGCTTTACAATATCCATAGCATATCATTAAATCGGTTGTGAAAACCTGAATAAAAGACTAACTGGCCACCCACTTCTTCAAACCCCAGATTGCTGATTAAAAATTGTTAAGCATGTGAACCTAAGAAAAGCAAAGTTTAATGACCTTATCAGTGTAAACTCTCCCATAATTATCTGATCTTCTAGCCACACACAAGTCTCTTCTGCAAGGACTTGATACTTGAGTTTTCTTTCTACTCTAAGAAGGAAAGAAAGGAGTTTCAGACCACCCATTGAGCTGTCTCACTGTGATGGTTAGGGCTGTTTCTGCATTTGATGATAAAACCATAAGGTATGCATGTTCCACTACAAGGACATGTGGCACTATTTTAGAAAATGCTTGTGTAACTTTGACCACTGAAATATATGTAGTTAAAAATAGTCCAGGATTCCAGAAATGCCTTATTCCTTGATATCCAGTATAGTTTTATCATACAAAATTCAGACAAATTCTGGCAAGGAAATTATTTTCTTGATTTCTTTTGAATAAAGAAGGAATAGGAATTTCTTGGGAGGCAGGAGGCATTCAGAGATGTGGAACTAGACCATCAGATACTGCACCTCCTTACACAGCTGTAATTATTCTTCTCATAAAGTAAGCATAAAACACAGGAGGAGTCATCTATCAGACGATTCCCAGGAGATCAAGGGAAAAATTAAAAATAACCACACACAAAATATAAAACCAAAAGATAATAAAATAATTGCAGATACTCTAATTCATGTGCTTGTTAGAATTCACTGAAACTTTTAGGAGATTTGCTTGAGCTTTGTTTACTTCAAGGCTTTTTATTATCTCCATGGGAAAAAGACAGAGTTGGAGAAGGATGTTATAGAAAAGAGTCAAAAGGCTTAAGCTGTCCATTCAACACTTGTATTGTTTTTAATAATGGACTACAGAAGGAAGAGGGCTTTTAGAAGTATGTAAATGATTGCTTGTTCCTTTTAAAATGAAACTGGTTTTGAAGTTGTGCTTTCCTTTTCCTCTCTGCATTCATTCTATCACTTTTTTTCTCTCTGCTTTTTATGTTTTTCTTTGTTGGTTGCATATTGTTGTGGAAGATGCATAACCTTTTTCTGGTCTTGATTTCACAGGTCCCATAGTTAATCCTCAGTTTCCTAGAGGTGAGCACCACTACAGTTACATTTCCTACCAGTATCTCCGCTTCAAGCAAGGCCGTGGTGTGCCAGTTGCATACTCATTTTGTTTCTAGTCCTGTTTATCTTGTGTGCTGATGAGAGACCATAATCTACATCGCACAAAGCACAGCATCGAGATTCAAGCTTGACTACCCAAACAAACAAGTTTGACCCTGAGGAATTCTCTGTTTCTTTTCCATATCTAGATTCCTAAAAAAAAAAAAAAAGGATCTTTAAGAGCACCGTCAAAGTCCCAGTCAAGCAGCTGTTGTGGTAGCTACTGCATAAATAATAATAATATTTTTTTAAAAAAAGAGATACTACCTAAAGCACTCATATTCAATATATTTGTTAGGATGTGATTCAGAAAAATTGGAAGTTTCAAAATTAAGGTCAGAAGTGAACAGAACAGAAAAGTCAAATAAGAAAAAAATGCGGACAGAAATCACAGTATGTCAATGGGCAGGAATGATTTTTGGAAACATGACAGCCTTACTTCAAAGATGATAAGGTGCTGACTTTCAGGAGGTGGACAGAGCAATAGAAATGTTCTTGTACTTGGAGCAGACTAAGAAAAGGGAGTCAGATCAAGCATTATGGGCATTGAGGAAGATAGAAGCAAATGACTCTGTGCTAGAAGATTCAAAAAATGGAAATAAACACTGTAGGATTATACAAACAAAGATAAGTTTCCTTTTGATAAAATAATGGGAAAATAATTAATACAAGAAAGCAAAGGGAAGAGTGCAATCATACTGCCAAGTCACAGATCTGATCCTACCAGAAGTGTTTTGAGTGGATAGAAAGAGGATGCAGCAATATGACAACACTTAAACCGCCCAAAAGATGAAGTTGTATTACAAGTGGAAACACAAGAAATGAGAACTTTCTGGGCAGACAGAAAAAAATGAATATTTGGTACAGAAACAAAAGTGGCAAGACAGGGAGAGGGCCTACTATGGAGGCATCTGGTTTCTGTGTCTTGCAGCTTATCGGAAATACTACTGTAGCCTCTACACAACCAAGAAAGAGTCCATTTCTCTTCATTGGGATCTTTCATTGGATTCACTGACAGAGAGCTAAATACGAGTTTGTAGAATGAAGAAAGTAATACAGACTGTTATGCTAAGTCAGTCCAACACCGAACCATTATTGCAGCGTAAATAAATATTTTTTTTTTCCAGAAAACAGAAAAGGCTGACACCCTTTTAATGAATAAATCCAGCAAAATCAGGATGAATAATAGTTCTGTTACTCTGTTTTTGGCTGATCATCATTTCAGCAGAAACCAGGTCTATCACAAATATGTTTCATTGTGTAATACATTCTACTTGACTGCTTTTATCTGTTTATGTCACACACAGAACAGTAATTAATGTTTAAAGGAAAATATGTGTTCCAGTAATACAGGTATATGAAGAAATATCAGCAGAATTCTCCTACAGTTTGCTTTCGAAGAGGTGAGTATGATCTTTCAAACTGTTTCTTGGATCCATGTTAGTGTTGTAGTATATAAGTGTGCTAAAAAAGTTTATGGATTTTTCCAAGATTTTTAATCTATCGAGAATATTGGTTAATGAGTGGTTGTGAGTGTGGTTCATGTTCTAGCCTGTGAGGAAAAGCAAGGAGACAGGCGAATTAATAACCTGTGGTCTGATCCGTCCACCAGAATTGTGCCATCAGATGGTCTGAGTGCTCCTTTACCATTCTTTGTCATGGCAAGTAGCTCCTGGCAATCCCACAAAACAAAGTCCCCTGAATTCACAAAGAAAAGGTTACTTGATAAATGCTTTGGAATTTCCTTTACACTGAGAAGCTACCAGATACCCATGTGTAAAGAAGAAAGTGAAAGCAAAGTATGGGACCCCATTTTATAGAGGAGTCTTTGAGAGACTCTCTGAAAGAAAATTACCATGTGAGCAACTGAGCGTGAGATTCATATTGGGGATATTTTATATCTGTATATTGTTGATAGCTTGTGTTTCTCTTACGAAAGTGCAACTTATTTAATAAACAAAAGTTTGCTTTGTGACAATAAATCTTTGGTTTGCTGTAAGTGTGCTTCATGGTTACTGAGATGATGATAACAAGTGCAGGTATCTAATTTTCATGGAAAGGATAAATCCCTATAAATCAATGCAGCAAACAAGTCCTGAGGAGCATCTGCAACCACTGGACTATCCCAGGAGTAGGTGTGTTCCATTCAAGCTCTGTGGGGACTGATGCCATGGTAAGAGTGAAGATTTTCCCAGGTGGACATAGTTGAGTGCTTCACTGACAAGGAACTGAGAGGGAATTAATGACTTTTGAAAGCTGTAACATGGGGCAAGATCATCTCACAAGAGAAATCACGATCTTACATCATCATTTATGAACATGTAAGTGCATGGAGTGTATGATATTAGAGTATTAGAGTATTAGATATTAGATATTAGAGTATTCTGGGCTTACAGCTCTGCAACTGCTCAGCCTTGTTTTCTTTTGACATGACATTCTTTAAGTGCTAAGATAAGGGGAAGAGAAAAAAAGGGAAAAAAGGAAAAAGGGAAAAAAGGAACAGGGAAACTGAACTTCCCACTGTTAAATGAAAGGAAACAAAAATATAAGACATGTTGCCTCTGAGAATGTAGAGAGGCCATTTATTTCACCAGACAGTCTTGTAGGTGTCACAACTGCAGTCAGCTCATTGTTTGGAGGTGGAGACAGTGGTCAACTGTGGCATCTCGAAGCAACAGGCATTACAATGATTTGGATTATTGAATCAGACAGTTCGGGGCTTGATTATTATAGCTGATGAACATTTTCAGGCCACAGGTTTGCAACTTTTAATAAGTTCTGTATGTGGGCAGGTAGAGGTGACACTCAGGGATTTAAACACCAAACCTGTGGTCCTGTTAAAGCTCATTGTGTAACCCCAAGCACAGTTCTCTTTACCATGCATTCAGAGAGTTCCTAGTGAAGGGCTCCTACAGCACTTCCTAGCCTTAGACCCCACTTTCAGTGTGCACTTATACTCCCCCACTACATGTTCTAAGAAAAGACAAAAGAATAAGTGAGACGGAAAAATTAAAATGAATGGATAAAACTTCAGAACTGGGAAATCTGTTTAAAAACTGTCCATCATTTTAGCTGCACTATATTTTCTATCCCAGTGTGAAATACTGATACGTGTGTATGGAGAAGGTAATGATTTCCAGAATATGGGCAGAGAAACTCAAGGCCCTGGAAATAAAGTGAGGGCATTGAATTATAAGCTGATGAAGAAAGAAAGCACCATAGTAAACCCAGATTTCAGCAGATGGTCCTGGAACACAACACAGGCAATTAACACTCTTCACTGCACTCATACCACACCAGACAAGAGGAGAGAAAATATTCAGTTGAAAAGCAGAGCTGTAGTCAGACATCTTAGTAGAGATAAATTGAAGCCTACTACTTTTGTTAACTGAGTAAAACATCTCATTAGAGAACAAGGAAATATTAAGAAGACCCTTTGTTTACCTTCCACAGATGAAAGGATTATTAGAGTTAGTTGTAGATAAACCTCCAGCAGTGTCCAAGTATCCAAATAAGAAAGTTAGCACAGGGATAGTTAACATAGCTCATGAGACAGATTAATTAGAAAAGGCTCCCTGTGAGGACCCCCCTAAGAAAACCATGCTTTTTTCCTTCTTTCACCTCCTGGAACTTGGAAAATTTTGGACAACAAACATTCTACCTAAGTGCCAGCCACCAAACAGAAATGAACTCTTAGGAAGCTGAAATGGGGAAGAAATAAAGGTAAGTGATGACAGAAAAGCTAAAAGCCTCTTTTTTTTTTTTTTTTTCTTTTTTCCAAAGCTTTTGTTCACTTTCAGAATAACGGTACCAGAGACATCATTTTTCAAGCTGATTTTTTTGTTTCAGGGTAAACTCTTCCAGCTGTCTGTGGTGACTGTCCAGGGGGATTAAAAATTATTTTCCACATGATAATGACTGGCCAACTTTCCACTGTTCTCTGTGCAAGGAAATGTCATTTAATTATTGCACACAAAATGGCTTCTGTTGTGGACCTCCTAATCATGGCACTGTTGCCACCTCACATATTTTCTAAAGCCCTTCAAACTAATACCCTGACAAAGGAAAGACACTGAGTATGAAATAAGGTTCTATTGTATTCTATACAGCCAAAAATCGCACACTTATGAAGCAATAATTGCATTCTTTTACAAGTCTTTGCCTGACCATGAGGGGGATCATTTGTAAAGAAGACCAACAAAGGAACCAAGCTACAAGAGGAAATCACTGCATTTGGTGTAGCCATATACACACAGTCCAATGCTAAGACTGGGAACAAATCAGATGGTACCATGGAAAATAAAAGACACTGTCCTTCTGAGGTGCTACTGTCAGAAACCTGAAAGCTGCTGTTACAAGGCTCATGATTTCAGAGCATGAGAGCTGTCATGAGAAGGGTTGCAGCCTTTCCCTGGAAGGGCAGGGAAAGGTATCCCACAATGTGCCACAGCCCAGTGAAGCTCCCACAGAGATGCTGAATAGCTCATCCGCTCTGGCCAAAACCATTACCCCAATGTCTGGACTCAGAGGGATAGCACAGAGGGAATTTATACTGCTTCTTCCCCAAAATGAGTTTCTTGCCTGGACGGGTTCATCTTACAGATTATACCATCTCTTGAATCATATTACCTTTCATCAGAATAAAAGTTTTTTACAGAAATTGCTTCATACATATCACTAAACTTTCATATATTTTCATCTGTGGATTAGCTGGGCTACATCCAATATTTCTGTCACCTTCAGACAGCTCTTTCTTTTAATTCACATTTCCATTGACATTTCTGGCGGACCTACAGTGAAATATTCCGTAGCTTTTATGAATGTAAGGAATGCAGTGGTGAACCACAGGATTCCCCCACCTACAGCTCCCCCTTTCAGCTACCAGCTGCTTGTCAGATTTTAATTAGCGAGAAAGTTGCTAGCAGTTATTCATGCTGGTTCTCTCTGTTCCTCTCTGGAGAATTCCTAAATAGCATTCAGAGCAGTGATGGGTTTCTGCACCCAGAGCTCAATTAATAGAGAATGGTGTTCATCAGTTATGGCTGTGGAACATAAGACCTCCCTTCCTTCCACTACCTGCTCCTGTTTCTTACACAAAATGAATGGACAGGAAGAGGTCTTCTAGCAATTATGTCTACTCAACTGTAGGTATATCGTTAAACTTTTTTCTTTTTTTTTTTTTTTTTTACAATATCAGAATATAATTTAGGTGAAAACACTGCAGGACTGTCTGCACCAGGAAAGTCAATATGGGCATGGTCAAGTAAGGTTGTCGCCAGAGTAGAGGGGGGGTTTCTGAAGGCATTGTCTCTAGCAAAGACACAGCAGCCCACAACATGAAATTATTTTCTTCCCTTTGAACAACCTCCTAAAACATATACCTATTTTGTCTGTCACCTCCTGGAATTTGAAAGTGTCTGAGCAACAAACATTCTGTCTAAATGCCACGCAGTGTCTTATATCATATCAAAAAGGCTGAAGAGCAACACAGCAGTAGAAAGAGGTGAAAAGTTAATTCAAAATAGCAGCAGCCAGTGAATATTCCATGAAATCTAACTGAAGACAGTGCTTATGGTATTGCTAAATGGGAAGGTTGTACTTTTCACTGTTGGCTACCAGCCTTTGAAAATTATTAAAACGCAGCAGTATGCAGCAGTCATTCTAAGTGATCCAACAGAGACTCAGAGAGCATTTCTGTACTCAGTCTTAACAGGCAATAGCAAATGGTAAACAGTTGGTTATAACAAATAGCAATTTAATAGACATAGCTTTTGATGAGTTGCAGATAAAATCTCCTGGACTGTGGAACCCCAAGTAGCTGTCCCATACTCTGAATGTAAGAGTTTCCATTATAAACCCTGTTTTGATGCCCTCAACCAACCCTTCATCCTAAGTTTCTGCAAAGAGCTCCTTCTTGTGTAACATTTCTCCTATGTGGACTCTAGCCAGAGAAAATCTGGAAAGGGGGGAGGAAGGAGAAAGAAGCTAGATGTTATTCTCACAGCTATGGTAAAAAGAAAGGACTTTGTGGAGGGTGTTATTAACGTTTTGACCCTCTTTTCTAAGGCAGTTTTTCCTTGGTGTTTCTGATTTACATTTAACTTTTTTATCCTATTTATTTATTTTTTACTTTTCCTAGTCATTTTTCATTAAGAACTGGAGTGGGGAACACAGCGTTGGTTCAGAATTTTCAAAAGACAACATGGCCCTCACTGCCCAGGTGCCTCCATGGCACTGGTGTTGTTAGTATTTCTACTCATACGAGATAATAATTGTCCAATTTATGCATCTTCTGCCTTCAAGATAAAAAGTGTGCCCATGTTGGGTGTAACATTCTCTATTAAAAGAAAATGAAGCCTCTTAGCAATTCTTTAGTTCCTGGGAACTATTATAGACCTCCATTATATAGTGTATGTAAGAAATAAATTCCCTTCCATCATTATTAAGATTCATGGTGCTTCATCTACAAGCACTGTGGGAAGGCCTTGAATGTACATGGACAGACATTACAAAGCTTTGCAGACCTATCTCACCTAATTTATAAAGATTGATATAATGAATGCTAATTAGTCTATGATAACCACCCACATTTTTTTTTAAGTCTACAGATGTTATCTTATTCAGTTGCAGTCACCTCCTACAGCCTTAGCCCATTTATAAACTGGCTTCTCCTTGTTTAACGTTCTGTCTGTGCTTGAGATCACACTGCAGCAAACCTTGAGGTGAGGATATCTTCAATCAAGCCCTCTCTTACCTATTTACTAGTAAAAAAATGCTATTTTGATTAGAATCATAGAATCATTTCAGTTGGAAGAGATCCTCAGGATCACCGAGTCCAACCATAACCTAACCTAACTCTAGCACTAAACCATGTCCCTAAGAACCTCGTCTAAATGCCTTTTAAACACCTCCAGGGATGGTGACTCAACCACTTCCCTGGGCAGCCTGTTCCAATGCCTGACAACCCTTTCCAGGAAGAATTTTTTCCTAATATCCAATCTGAACCTCCCCTGGCACTCCCTGGTTCTTGTCCATGTTGAACCTCATACAACTGGCTTCAGCCCAATGATCCAGCTGGTCCAGATCCCTCTGTGCGGCCTTCCTACCCTTCAGCAGGTCAACACTCCCACCCAATTTGGTGTCATCTACAAACCCATCTGACTGACAGATTTCATGTGATGGCCAATTCTGGAGTTCATCTTCACAAGCATTATTGACAGTAATACACACATCTCTCTGATCTACAAAGTTACTGTAAAGAGACTATTGACGTCAATCTAGCAGAACAACTGTAAGTCTAAGGCAACGGAAAAATCAAGCATATCGAGTTTGAAACAAATAACGGGGCCATCTCCATCTTCTAGACAAGATATACACATCAATAAAGATGAGAAATGGCCTCCAGTTCTGAGGGCTCAGAGTTGCAGCCACATACAGTTGCACAGTTCCCCACAGGTGCACATCATGGCAGAGTTTCCCAGAAGTACACAGGGAAATTCGGCACACAGTTCCCAAAGCTGACTGGAGGATTTATCAGGTGGCCCTCACCAGAAATCTGACTGGAGTTTTGTATGGCTGAATCTCCTGGCCAGGTCTGAAATTTTCAATCTGTGTAACTGTGTGCTTATATTTGTTTAAAGGACAGCAACTAAGCAAACTTCAGTCTATGCCCAACAAAATTCACACACACAGGAGGATTTCAAATATTCCAAATAAATTACTATTGGCCTGGCTTTACTTTGAGACTAAAGCTTCCATTCATCAGCAGACTCTTTTCACTTTTTGTTTCTTCCTTTGGAATGTTTCTGTAAATCAGCTTATAAACTTTTGGCTTTAAATAAAAAGATGCTAGGTTTTTGTTGTTGTTGTTTAGATTTAAAAAAAAACCCTATTGCAACAGCAACTGCAAGGTCTCTCCATCCACCAGGGCTCCCCTCTGAGAGTTAAAACCATAGTCAAACAAAAGAGAACAGAGAACAGAGTGGACAGAGAAATCCCCTACAAGCCTCTGAGGAAACCGACTCATCTCTTTATCAGCCTTTGGCTTCCATATATCCCAAAGATGATTCAGAAATGTTCTGAGGTTGTCCAATGCAGGAGGTGGTGGTTATAGTGCTACAAAGGCTCTTCTGTTAACTTCACAGCTGCCTGAAAACTGGCTTTTATTTCGTCAGCTACTTCAGTTCTGATGAGGGGCTTCTGTTTTATTGCTACATTTCATTTGTCTAGCTCATCTGATTCATACTGTTCTGACACTCCTTTTGCACACTAATTAAGGTCTTTAGTAACAAAAAGACCCCCAAACCAAAAAACAAACAACACCAAAACAAAAAACACAAACCCCAAGCCAATAACGAAACATCAACAACAAAATAGATTAATACTGTGTATTCAAAACTCCTCATGTGATACTCAATTTATTGTACATTTTAATGATTTAAGTCAAATCCCAGCCATGGGATTTTAAGTCAAATCCCAGAAGCATAGGACTTGCCTTATCAGATCAGACCATTGGTCCATGAAGTCTTGTATTGTGAATCCAACACCCGATTTGTGAGAGGAAGATAAAAACAAAAAAAAAATTATCCCTCTTAGCTAGTGCTGCAATGTTACCCTCCAGGAAAACATTCCTTTCTTGCCCCTACAGTGATCAGATCACTATAGTCTAATTAAAAAGGGTTTCTCAGCTCAAACTGTGCAAAGAAAGAATGTATGAAAATTGATAGAAAAAGGATAAAAAATAGGAAGATGCCAAGAAATTCTAAGGGAATTTCCATTTACCAGACTTGTTTATAGACAGTTTCAAGGTTAAAGGCAACAAGAAAATGTTTGAGCACTGCAGGTACAAGACAAGATAATGTTCATACTAAGTGCTCGCACAGCATCAGCAAGAAACTCAAACCACTGTGTATGCAAAAGGCCACGTGTCTCTGACATTTACTTGTCATATAGGTTCAGTGCAGACATTAACACAGTCTCTAAAGGCCTGACTGACAAAGATGTGGTCATTCTGCTTCCATTTTAATGACAGCAGATTAATACTTCCTGGTATTTACAAATTAATCTGTAACTTAGTGGCCTCTTTATGATGTCATCATAAGGGCCATTACATAGCTGTAAGGTCTCTGTAAGGACATGTCTTTTGTGGGGGATGAAGAAGTACACAAAATTCAGTTTTCTTTGGGACCATGATTACTTGGGATGTTTAAAAGTCAGTTCACCTTAGTTCCCCTTCAATCATAATGAAATCTGGAATTAGTGTGCAAAAAATGTAACTTTTAGGACCATATCATGAGCTGAGTCCTCCACCATATGTACTAATTACTTGAATATGAGTATGTCTGTCTGTAAAATAATAAATGAAGTCATCTTTTACTTATGAGAACTACCAGCAGCATTTGCTCTGCAATGTCCTTATTTGTTAAACTTCTGGAACACAGTACTCTCTGTACAGAATTGTGTGGTCTCCCTTATCATTGTTTTTTTGCATCCCTTAAGTTCAGAGACATTAGCAGGGTGTGGCTTTTTTCCATTAAAGGCTGTTTTGGGTAAGAGTAATCCAAGATCTGTTTTGTTATGCTAACAGCTAAAGGCCTTGTAATAATAATTTCTGTTTGGCAGCATCACAGTCAATTTCATTGATGTTACAGTTGTTTTAATTCTCTTTTTCAGGGGTGAGAAAAGCTCCAGTACTTCTTCTGAAATTATTTCTCCATACTTTTCATCTTTTACTGCAAAAGGGATTGCCAGGGAACTATCTAAGAAAGAAATGTAGATAAGCAATACCACCATCAGGAGAAAGGGAAGGGAGAGGAAGAGAAGGGAGAGAGGCAGAAAATATTTGCTTCTTTGTCAAACTTGAACAGAAGCAAGATCAGCTGTAAACTTTTACAGAGGAACAACTATGTAAATCTGTTACATTTCCTCACACTTGTATGGATGCAGAAGTATTGATACACCAGTTTCCTGATGTGCAGATGACCAGTTACAAATTTTAAAGTTTGTGATAAGATTAACTGAAAACAAGATGTCTGCTGATAGTGAAATGAGATATAAACATGGACACATAATACATGAGTTCATGATTATAACAATGGCAATATGACCTTTCTCTTATATTCTTTTGACTCTTTTTTTCACCCTTAGCATCCAGCATGTCAGAGGGCAGAGCCAAAGGTGCGTTTTTCAAGCTATTTTTAAACACAAATCAGAATTTGTAAGAAATTTGCTGGGACACCTCAGCAAAAACCTGTTGGAGCCCATGTGAAAATCCTGTCTCTGCCTTTCTTGTCATGAAGGAAAGGCTCCTGCAGTGGTCACCAGCTCTGCCTTGCACTTCCTGGTGTCCTCTTGTCCATCCACATACACACTGGACAGCTTCCAGGCTGCTTCTTGCCAGCCTCGCCAGTGATGCTCAACACTGAGCGCTCGCTGGTGGGTGAGAGAGCAGGGTCTGCCTGCATCTGCGCCTCTTCTTGATGTAAAGAAAGTGGGAGAGGCTGGTGATCAGCAAAACTTCCCAGGATGCTTTTAAGAAAAATCTAACCTATGCAGTTTGGGTTCATAAATCCTTTACTCGTGGGATTTGTGCTTCTAAATCTTCAAGGTACTTCTGAAAATGTTTCTTTTAATATGAATTTATTCATTTTGGAAAACTTACCAAAATGTTAATAAATCCTGAGTCTGTAGACCTAACACCAAAGTCGACCTTCTCTATGACTGTTAGGAAGGAGAGTTGTTGGCACCAGTTGAATTGAAGGGGATTTCCTTTTGTTTTGCAATGTATGTGCAGACAAGCAGGCACCAAGCTACAAGTGAGTAACTTTCCCACTAATCCTCCAAGGCGTGTGACAATATGACCCTGAGCTTTTACAACTAAGAACAGTATGGTATGTAAATATTATGAACATATATGGTAAGTGCTCTACTTGCTGAAAAAGAGAAAATTATTTCCGAGAATGCCTAGCTGACCCTAAAGCTACACAGATTATTCTTTTTTTGTCTGCAGCATTCATCTCTGTTCAAAACGGCAATGATATATTAGATGCAAGTTCAATGGAGCAGGAATTGTGTCTTGTTTTCTTTATTTCTCAATTAAACTTCTGTTTTATTTTGGGTATAAATAATAAAAACGAGAAATAAAAAAATTATTGTGTTGTATTTGCCACTACATTCTTTCCAAAAAGAGAAATAATCACTTTTTGAATTTAGAACATTTTAACTGCTAGCTGGAAATCAGAATGTCGCTAATTGTGCAGCCCACATTAAGTGATGCCAAAAAACGTGACTTGTTCTCTGCACTCATGCACTTATAAAAATGAAGAAAATCTGTTACTATTTCTTTGAAAATGTCGTGGCATCCATTAAAAGGGAAAAAAAGAATATTGTTTTAAGTCTGTGAACAGAAATTTCACAACACACTAGAATGTCACCTTTTCAATTATGAATATGTATCCTGCTAAAGAACATAGCAGTGACACTAAAACAATGTGCAAAACCTAGATTTGTTTATACTCAAGCAACTCGGATAAAGATGAGGGGAAAAAATGAAGTGGAGACATTTGATTTTGCAATGGAAAAGTTATGAATACACTTTCCATAACACTCTCAACCATTTCAAGGGCCAGGTATCATCTACCTGTTTAAAAATTAACATATTTTATGTGTTGTGGCACATGATAACCTTTGAAAGTCTTTGTCTCCTAACATGTGTATGTATCAGCAGATTCTTGATTTGCAATTCATCTTTCATTACTGATAGAGACTTGAATCTGCATCCTGCAGAGAAGTCCCAAGAGTGCAGATTTATCCATGGAATTATACTGGGAATAAATCATTCAGTTAACTCCTGGTAACCCCACCATTCCACTGAGGGCCTTAAAAACTCTCCACTTTCTTTATCATGCCATTATTACTTAATGAGCACTTTGTTCTTATGAAAATGTCTGTACCAAACTCAAAAAAAGAAAAAAATAAAAGAAAAAAAGAAAAAGAAAAAAAAAGAAAGGGTGAGACTGAAGCTATGGAATAAAACGGAACAAAAATGGCTTTATAGCAAGGAGTGGCTCCTTCCACCATTTTCTGAAGAATGCAGTGCTTGATTTTTAAAACTGGAAATAAACTAACTTATACTTCACACGGAATGGAATTTTCAGTATTGCCGAGCTGTCGCAGAAAACAAATAATAAACAAACGTGCTGTATCTTTCGGTCTCAGATTGCTGGCATTGTTTTAGAGCATTTGAGGATTTGTTAGGATTTTGCCCTTGTGAGCAGCTATGTCCTTAGGGGAAAGTCCTATAGAAATCAGATGGGTTTTCCTTTTAAGGTCTGATTCAAACCCCATCGAAAGCAGGGGGAAAAACTCCTGTTGGCTCTGTAGGTTGAGTTTGAGTCATGGAGAAGTCATTCCAGTGACACCTAATTTTTCACCTCTGACAGAAAATTAGAATTGATCAATTGATAAAAATAATCTGTAAGTACTTCTGTGAAATTATGTCAAGGTATATTTCACTGTTTGTTGTTCTTAAGCTCATGCCGTCTCTTGTTCAGAGATATTCAGGATAACCTACAGTTTAGTCATGAAAATATTTGAAAATATCAGAAGTTCAAAAGTTTTTGGACAAATGATCAATCATCTGGAAATTCACCACAGAAGTCCATTATACAGTAGCTGTCATTATTTCAGTCTTTTGTTTAAAGAGTATCAGCCACTCAACTGGAAGCATTAACTGTATCCAAGAATTGTGTTAAAGCTAAGGTTATAAATCACCTTCTGCCAAAAAGAAATATTTCTGGACACCACATAATCAATTACATAGATTTCAAAACCCCCAGAGGCTAAACTCTGAATGTCAGTACTGTTTGTTTTTTGGTTTTGTTTTTGTTTTTCACTAAAGCATTAACACAGACAGATATATATATACATACAGCTATAGAAACCATACACAAAGTTAAGCATTATGTCTACAAGATGGTAAGAGCTAAAATAAACATCTACTCTCAGCAAAATTCATCCAAAACCAGCCAATTCAGACGAGATGTTTGTACCTAGAAGCTGGTTGTGACTGTGCAAACTTAGGACCACACTCATCTACCTTCTGGTGCGGAATACTGAAACTACAGTAGGAACAGAAGGATGGGCAACGTGTCCATTCCTCTGCTTCCAGCCAACAAGTTAATATAAATGGTATGAATGGTAGATATTGTTAGTATAATGACCAGGAACTATGACTAATGAAGTGCAGACACAACTTGTCATGCTCTCCCTGAGATGGTTTTGGTAATTCTCAGCTCATGGGTACACAGGACAGCTGTGGGCAACAGCATCTTCCGAAATCTAAGCCTGCACACTGCTTTTGTAAGAAACAAGTAGTTTTAAATGCAGAACTCATGCCAAATAAAAGCACCCTTATACTTAATGACCATGGAAGAAGGAGGAAGAGTAGGGTGTAAAGAGGAGGTTATGTAAGGATAGGATTTGAACTGGGTGGTTTTATAACTGTACATGGTGGTACAGAAGAAGTGAAGTTAAACTGCATTCTTCACTGAGGGATCAGGAAGGCGTTTCACCTTCAGCTCACTCCCTTCTTCAGAGTTGCACAATAGGGTAGGTTCATTGTTGTGTTTTTTTGCATTATCCAGATGCAACACACGTTGAAGGTGGCTGGCAGAAAAATACTCAACGCAGTGCAAAGCTGTCCTGACCTAACAGAGCAAATCCCATGCTCCAGCCTCCCACACACTGCGGTCCTGCACATGCTTGTCTGTTACACAATAATCATATTAACAGTCATTTGCCAGAGATACCTCTCCCCATCCCTATTAATTAGTTCACATTCTGTATTCATCGCTCAGTAATCCAAAACTGCGATTTCCACCCTAACTGCGGGCCAAAGGCATCTTCTAGTAGAGCACTTTTTTCTGTCTTTGTGCCTTACGGGGTACGGAGGGAATCAGAGAAGTAAGGACAAACACCAGAAGAGATGCTCTCAAGTAACGGAGAATTCCCCACTCTTTCTTCAGCTCTGTGCAATAGGTGTACATATGTAAGCAAAGACGATTCCTGGTGAAAATGAATATTCCTTTGTGGGAGTCAGAACTGAATCGGGATTGACGCTGATTTCAAATGCAGATGCTGGCACAGAGTGAAATTATTTTTCAAACACCGAAGCTTTTCCCTGGTAAAGTATTTAAGGTTGCATTTTCAGGCTAGAAGGAAAAAGTGATGAAAAGTTCTTAAAACTGAAGAAACAAAATCCTTGATACCGATCCAAAGCCCTGCAAAACAAGATCCCATATGGTAATGGCTAATCTTAAGAGAATTGAGGGGGATAAAATGGGTACATTTTGGTTCCTCTCTCCCTTTTTCTCCTTTGGTTTTTAAAGTTGTATGTAATATGTCACAGGAGGGTCTCTGCCAAAGGTGTGTTTTCACCATTATTCACAAACAATACACGTCTTGTACGTCACTCATTGTGGCTCTGTAAGAAAATAGGTACATGGTAGTTAGCAGAAGGCACTGCGTAGCACCAAGCAGTGCAGTGCAACGGTGTTTTGTCCAGGTCCCAAAGGTGGCACAGCCCTATTTTCAGCTGGGCTTCATTAGCCCTGTGCAAGCCTTTTGTGATGTCTTTCTGTTCTTCAGATTGTTCTACCCTGTATAGTATTGCAAAGTATTGAACGATGCCTTGTAAGCAAAGGAGGAATGCTTCTATCCAGTTTTAAAATGCCTTTTTATAGAATTGTATCTGGGGGGCGATGCCTGTTTTTGGTTAGACCATATTTTGTGCTGTGTCCAAAGCAGATGTGATCCTAGCCAGCTTTTTTGTGGCCAGTGAAAATCAAGCAGTCAAGTAGTCATGTAGGTGCTGCTGGGTATTATTTTTTATTGATCTATAGACATTAAACAAGAAAAGGTCCCTGGTGTCCTAAGTAGGCTCTGAAAACTAAATAAGGCTTCTCAAGAAGCCTGCTGTCTGAACACCCCCTTCAGAAAGGTATCCTGTGTTTCCTATCCACTGCCGTAGAAGGTCCTTCCCCATGTTCTACAAGCAAACATTTCCTTTGGCAGTAGGTTCAGTTCTTTCTCCTTCATACCCAAGTAGCTTTACACTTGCAGAGAGTCATTGGTTTCTCATCTGTGGAAGGGTTTTCACACTGGGGCTTTACAGACCTGTTAATTTTCATCCTGAAGATTCAGGCCTTAGAAGAAAATGGGACCACAAAACAAACTGTCAGCATACATGATGCATAAAGGTAACATTTCAAAGATGCCTTGCAAATTCAAGTAACATGCAAAAATTGCAAACAGTTGCTGGGTCTTATTTATCTTATGTAGCTGGCAATCTGTCTTTTGTCAAGGTGTAGTTAACATAACATAAGGTGATATAATTCAGTCATAATATAATTCAGCCATAAGGTAATTCAGTTGTAAATCACTTCATAATGTAAAGTGATATAATTCATTTTATTGCTGAAGTTTTCTCTAAGAACTGTATGGATCCAGACCAAAGGGAAAGACATAATTTAGTGAAGTATCTTGTTATGAAACCTCAAATAATAAAGAAAATCACAGCTACCACCTGCTATAGGGTGCAAATTGTTCACACAAAGAGTTTTGGGAGAAATTTGCTCTCCATTTATATTTTAATAATTTGGTAGTAACTGGTACTACTCAATTCCTAATTACTACTTCAGCCTACTAATCACTTCTGTCCTAGACCAGGAGAAAAAGACATTGTGTGCTGACATAAGGCAGCAACTGCCAGGTTAGTTGGGGTGCTGAAGAGTCAAAGATGCTTACAGGGTTTTGCTTGTGTTCATTTTATTGTTTGTAAAGACTCCCATGAAATTCATTACAAGTAGAACTGCAAAAAGCAAAAAACAAAGTGTGCCAAAAGCCAAGCATTCAGAAGAAATACAAAATATATGGACTTTCATTCAGAACTCAGAATAGCACAAAAAACTTGAAATATTTTGGATTCAGAAAGCTCTTGTGTTACTGTCTTGACTTAGTTGGGTACTTCTGTTCTGAATGGACTTTAACAGACTAGAGATGTCTGCCAGACATGGAGTTCAGATAAATTGCTGTCTGTCCCACAGGCTGCCTAATTTCATAGAGTTGAAGCCCATACAGTTGCTGAACCTTCAGAAGGGAAACTGAAAGGAATCTGAACCAATCACGACACTTCTGAAAGAGAAGGGTGTTAGTTATTTCCATAATATTTCACCTTTGACTGTTTTTTAAAATAAAACCAGAGTTTTCTGGGCAATATTTGATGAAAAGTTCTATTTACCTGACAACCTGATTTTCTGCTGTAAAATAGCTCTCCTGGGTTGTGCTTTGCTGTCTGTTTTCTTCTGGGAAGAATAAAACACTGTCACTTCTTTTAAAACTCTGCAGTTCCCAAGTGAATAATTTGAATCCATTCATCCCACACCCGTGCCATGTTTAAGCCTGTTGGCTCAAAGAGAGAAGATATTCTTCTGACACAATAATTTACATGAGTGAGAGGTAAAGCTGTATTGAGCTGACAGAGCAAACAAGAAGAGTGTTTCCATGTTATGAGAGCAGTTGCATGATTTGGGGTGTTTTTTTGTACGGCCTGTGCAGGGAGCATTCTCCTGTGTAGCTCCTATATTAGAATGGTCTCTTTTTTTGGTTAATTTTGTGTATTATATGGTGAACCATGGAAATGTAATATTATTTTATTAAAAAATAATTAAATGTAAATTTGCACTTCATATTTTTTATTTAATTTTGATTAGCATGTAAAATGTAACTTAATTACATCAGAATAAAAACTGGAACTTGAGCAATTATTTAAATATAGCCCTAGAGAATAATACCATTTAGGACTGGACTCCCCTCTGATGTTGTGTGGGGGCTTTTTATAGTGAAACGTTTAAAATAACAGCTAATTTGTAACATACATACATACATACGAAACCCATTACTTTTAGAGCATTATTTTTACTGCGTATCTTGAAATAGAGTGTGTGTGTATAATCATTTAACACAACTTGAGCTCTTGGAAAACTCAGCTCAAATTCCAATTAATACACATTACTCCTAAAGAAAAATACGAAAGAGGAGGGTTGTTGTTGCCATAAGCATTTTAATCGGCATCACAGTTGCAAATGGCAAGAGCTAGGGAGGTCTTAGAAACATTTCTTCATGCCAAGGATAAAATCTTGCATTAATTTGGCTAGCCCTAGTCTCAACCACCTGGTATTTCTATTGACCTACACTATAGTCTAACTTTGGCTGTGGTATTAAACATGCAGGAGGGGATGCCAGCCTGCTTTTCTTTTCTGCTGCTTGTCTCCTGCAGTCACAGCAGCCTCCGGTCACGCTTGGTCCCTTGGAGTGTCACTATATCCCACCTCTTGCTAGTGTTTTCTCTAGAAAAACTATACATAAAGAAGACCCATTTTTTCAGAGCACCAAGTATAATACCTCCTGCAGACATCTGTGAAGCACCTTCCAGTCTTTTGGGTCAGAAAGGCAAAAAAAGGGGCTCAGAGTTGTGTAGATTCAGATGTAATAGGTTCTTTTTGCTGAGGCACTGAGTAATTTCATCTCTGTCCATTAATTCAGCGATGGGATTTCAACAGTTTTGGAAGCTGGCCCTTCAGATTTCAAGAGATTACAGAAAAGAAAAAAGAAAAAGAAAAAAGAAAAAGAAAAAGAAAAAGAAAAAGAAAAAGAAAAAGAAAAAGAAAAAGAAAAAGAAAAAGAAAAAGAAAAAGAAAAAGAAAAAGAAAAAGAAAAAGAAAAAGAAAAAGAAAAAGAAAAAAAAAGAAAAAGAAAAAGAAAAAGAAAAAAGAAAAAGAGAAAGAAAAAGAAAAAGAAAAGAAAAAGAAAACAGCCAACCAAACTAACTAACACCCCCTCAAAAATAACCAATGTTCTTTTTTTCACTTTTTAGTAATGTTGATCAAATGAATGTTACAAGATGAAATCAGAGTGCTCTCTGAAGTAATAACTTAAAAGGTAAGCAGTCAGAATTAGACCTGTTAAAATGAAAAGGGATAGGATATTGTCTGTTAAAAACTGGTTTACCAGAGGCATAAGAAAATCTGTTTTTTTAAAAAAAAATAAAGTCAACAATTGGTGACTGAAAAAAAACAGATTTTTTTTTTTTTTTTTTTTCCTGTGAGACAGCAGAGTAACAGCATTGAGTTCAATGCCATAACATGATTACAACTGCAAGAAGAGAACACCAGGTCACACACCATGTCATTCAAAACCAAGAGTAACTGTGTTTGCTGATGTCGACAGTTTTCACAAATAGACTAAAATAGTCCATGACTTAAGTGTTCAGCTGCTCAGATGATTTGGGTTTTCTTTCCCTTACCCCCTATTTTTCCCTTTACTTTTTTTTTAAATTGAAGGAAGGGAGTTTGGGAAAACTGTGCTGGCTATTTTAAGTACAGCTTGTACTCTGCCTTGATGCTTGACCCTGTATTCTTTTTCTTTTATATGAGATGAAATTCGTTTTCCTTGGGCTAGCATTAAATGAGAACACCATGGAAGTTTGTATCGTTGGCAGAGATGAAGGGTGGGCTGGAGTGGATGACCTAATTGGGCTTCTCCATCTCGAAGTTCTCGCGTGCCGTGAAGTTCTGCGATGAGCTGTTGGTTTAATTTTACAGGACCTCGGTGTCCAGCTTGTGAAATCTGGCTAGCAAGAACATAATAGTTACATAATGCTTACTGCATTATTATAGCTGGGTTTGTTTTATTATTTGTTTGCTTAGGAAATAGCTTTTTCATTATATAAATCATAAAAATAAAGGCGGTCTTCGTCAACACCTTAAAAGCAAACCCACACACATCTATCTTTGCAGCTTCAGTGGGTCTTTTCTACGTATCTACCCATTCTGACAGGTTGATGGCCTGACAGCCTGACAGCATGGAGACATGAAGTCCTTGAAGACTTAGAACCTAGACCTGTTGTCTGGTAGGATTTTTTAAATATACAATTACTACTTTCTTTCAGTATCATGAAATGTATTTCACGATTTGCATCAGGGAAGCTTGGCATTATAGTTTGCATACCACAAGGAAGCTGATATTGAAGAATAAATTTAGGAAAAATCCCTTCATCTGAGGTTTCGATTTTGTTTGGGGTTTATCAAGTACCTGAAGTAATGCATTGTTCCTCTTTGCCCAGGGGAACTTGTTTGAAATAGATAGAATAGGTAAGGAGAACACATGTTTTATTTGTCTTTATTCATTGTAAATTACTGAAATTTAACTTATGACTGTTACTATAAGGAAATTACTGCTCTACTACCACCATAAAAAACATTCTGGAAAAGCAAGAAGATTACTGGGAGAAATATGTACAAATAACTCAAAATTCTCTCCTTCTAACCCTTAAAACTGCACCTGCCAGATGATGGCCTTATTTGTGTCCCTGTACATAGAGTGTGATAAATGGCTCAGAAGATCAAATTAAGTAGCTGTTATTGTTAAGAATGCCTTTTAAAAATGAAAAAATTAAGTTATATTTAGCACTCAACACCTACACACCAAAGTACATAACCCAGATGAGCTAATCTTTCAAACTGGCATAGAAATTAGATAATGTTTTCAGCTAATTGTATGTACAAATATGGCAAGAGATCAATAACATTGGAAAAACAAAACAACAAACACAAAACCAACAACAACAACTATAACAAAACACCTAAAACTACTCAGCTGGTAGCAATAAAGAAATACCAAGTTGCAAAATACATTAACTGGTTTTTAACTTTTTTGCAGTGTCTGTTTTGTGCAGTTTCATTTGACAGGTTCGTGTCTTGGCTCTGGCACTGAAACCATGTTCAGTGTGACAACATGTACCTTTACAATTCATGGCAGCTATGTGAAAAAAAGAGACAAACACGTTATCTCTGCAGAATGGTAAGACGACATTGATAGTACTGAACAGACTGGAAGCAAAATTCACAACCTACGTGTATGCTGCATATGTGCATATGTGTATGGTATACTCACACGTATCCCAGCACACACATGTCCATATACGAACCTCAGTAACAAAATCTTGGTTTTAAAAGCATGAAGTTGGCCTCAGGAGCTAAGAAACTGAATTTGTGAGCTGTTAAATGTCAGAGCTGACCTCTGGGAGTTTGAGGAGGGATGATGTGGTGAAGGGCAGGCTTCAGGTCATGTTTTATACAAGAAGTTTAATTGTTCTGGCTAGGAAGCAAAAGTGACTCATTTACTTGAAGTGAGTCCCTATCTCCCAATGCAGATTTCAAATGGGGGAGGATACTGCTAGCAGTAATATCTTTAAAATAATTGGACTGGTTTACTTCAGTATTTTAACTACTTCCATTCAGATTCATTTGTTTTGGACGCATAATTTGATAGTGTTCCAATGATAGCAAAAAACAGTGCTTTTGTCACCCTTCTTGAACCCATGTAAGTCTTTTTGTTGTGTTTAAGTCAGAGTTTTTTTGCCAAAGAAAATTGTAAGCTAGTGGGCTCTTTCTGAGCCTTTTACTGAAAAATGTAATAAACTATTTAGCTGTATAGATTGTAAAGTCATCATGACACTGGGTTTGTGGGGTTACTCTTTTCAGTTTCACTCCTGTCTCAGAAAGCTCCCGTTACAGATTAAGCATGTGCATTTTGAGTTATGACAAAAGATAACACATACATATAAATGAATAACTTATTTCACTTTTTTAGTAGCATCTAATTTATTAATGAAGGGCTCTCATTCATTTCAGTTCAACTTGTCTGTGTCCTGCTTTATCCACTTTCATTTATCAAGCTCCTATTTCTTGGTTACCAGCCTATTCCCAGCCTTTAGAACCTCCCGTTTCAATTTTGGAAACTCCTATTTTCTTGTGACATATTTTCTGTGTAGTGTGAATGTCAAGAAATACTTTTGCCCTAGAAAATATAGATGCATTTCCTACTTTCTGATCAGCTTATAACTAGAAGAATGTAGACAATTTAAATTAGAAATTGGCTATTGGTTAGAAATTCTTGTTGTTTCAAGATGGTTTTATCAATCACAAAGGGTAAGTATGTTATTACTGAAATGTGACAAACCACTGCCTCTGAGACCCTGGCCATATACCACTGAAATAAAAGTGAAGTTTGTTACGGAGAAAGAGAAAAGACCAAAGAAGATTACACTATGTAAGGCACCCACTTTGTCCTGAGCAAGCAACACAATTTATGTTTTCAAATGTGCAGCTAAGGCTATATTTCAAGCCACCTAGAACATCTTTTCTCCTTCACAGAAAATGTGACTTTTCAGAGAAATTATTGAAGCCAAAGCTAAAAATACTTAAGCTATAAACTGGGTATTTTTAATCATAATAAATAGTAGAAATGGTGTGTGGAAGGGACTTCCAAAAAGTCCTAACTTCTTCCTCAAGTAGGATTACCAACTCTCCGCTGAGCAGAAGTACTCTTCCCATTTCCAGAAGGGGAAATAATGCTCATAAGGTTTCACTGTTCATTTAATGATATGAGCCTCAGAATTAGTTGCTGGTATTCCTTTAATGAGGGTGATTTGCAGGCTGCCTTTAAACACAAGTCCCATGACTTCTGCTGGCACAAGGTGAAATTCCTACTTCAGTAATGACACTGTGCCTGGCAAACATAATGTTGACTTAGTTAAAAATTGAGGCAATTCTCTGAAAATGAGATTTACTGATGAGTAAGATGAATAAGAAAATATAAATAGAAGATATATGAATGTATACTAAAACTGGGCCAAGCTGCAAAAGCTGGACCCACAGCCAAGCCACCCTGAAGTTTGGAAGGCTGACATCCAGTGCTCTTTTCAGCTCATTAAAGATATAATTGGAGGCCAATCACAAACATTTTATCTGCTTTCTCTGAAGTTCAGGTATTGAAAAACATCTGAAAACGGTTTTCTCTGTGAGCCCAGGTGTAGTATCAGTGTTCTTTCATACACCAGGAACCTCGACTGAAGGAAACCGAATATGCTATCCATTAGAATAACATCTGTTCAAAAATTGCATTGAGATGAAGATATGCCTTATATTAGCTCTTCTTGTCTTATGACCCTATCTGGTGAGTTCTGTTTGTGCCTGAGAACCCCAAGCATTTCACTTTCCTGCAGTTCTTTCTTACAAATATTTTCTTTGGTTTCAATAAAGACCACGCTAGCCAAAAATCTGGACTGAAAATCTGAATCAGGGTTAACAGCTCAGTGAACTAAACCCAAGTACTGTATCTGAAGGCAGGAACATGAAACCTTATAAGAACTGTGGGTCAGTGAATGCAAGCAACCATTGCACACAGTCTGCCTAGGAAACTGATCAAGTTCTTTCTGTTCCTACTAGTCCTGCTGGAAGGCTGGATCAGCACCTCACTGTTCAGAGAGCTAATAACATCTTCTCACTTTCAGCTTACTTTTATTCATTCCCATTTTAAAGCCACTAGTTTCTTTGACAACTGCTTTACTCCTTCTAAAATGTGTACAGAGTGCAATAGTATCTCCTTCCTGCTTTTGTTCTCCTAGGCTAAATTATCAATTTACTCTCATCTTCTCCCATTCTTCTAATGAGCACAATAACTTTGCTTTCTAAAGCTGTTCCGGTTTAAATTAATCACTTTTAAACATGTGTGACTAAAACAATACCAAATGAGCTCTCTTCTGAGTCAATGGCGATACTTGCCACATCACTTTCACATATCATAGCAATGTTGTGATAGGATCGCTAAGGTGTAATATAGGAAATTCAAACAACAGAATATAGCATCATTTTTGAGGTCCCAGTTTATAGGACAGGCTCAGTTTTGGCTATAAGCAGGTACAATTAATTGCAATTTGCAACCTACGAATTGTGCTGTAAACCAGACTGAAGCCTCAAAGTAAAACTCAGCAAAGACCACACACTTAGTTAGCTTGCTTCGTATCAGACCATAAGAAATCATAAATCTTCCCTTTTTCATTTGACAGATTTACGAACTTAAGCCAAGCACTCGAAATATACAGGCTAAGGTTTTATTTTGTAATGAAAAATGAAAACAGGTGAATTTCCCATTATTGTCTTTTCCTGTAAAAACTTTGCATAACCTGATCAGAGTGAGGCACCTTCTCTTCACCTCCAGATAGAATCCTTCTAGTATGCAGAGTGTTTCAAAACATCATCCAAACGTAAACCTTGCACATTGCACTTATCTTCATCATACAGTGGGAATAAACAGATGACTCAAGATGAAGCCCAGCAGGGCTTTTTTTTTCTTTTTTCTTTATATAACCAACCAACTTTTTTGATTGTTTCTGCTAAAGGATTTTTTGTAAATTGTTTTTTAACGTTTACTGTGACAATGTATCATTATTTCTCATGAATAACTGAATTCCACATAGTTCTTTCCTGACAGCTCTTATGAACACTTCCTGACAGCTCTTATGAACACTTCCTGACATATGAAAAGCACAAGCAGTAATAAACTTGATCAGATAAGCAAATATGAACGTGCCCTTAAAATGAGGGGAGAAGGTCTCTTTGTTTTTATTGCATTTCTTGCAAAGTCTTCCTGATATCCTGATGCTAATTAGAATCAATACGTGCAAATGAGCTCAAGCAGAGTCAAATGCGATACTTAGACAAGTATCATCATCAAGGGGATATGTGTAGTCCATACGCAAAGGAGGTCATGTTTTTGCACAGTATATGCTTAACTTTTGGAACTCATTACCACCTAACATTGCGAGGGCCGAAAGTTTAAAGGGATTCTTTGAGTGACAGACTAACTCACTAGAGGTAGGTCTAGTGCTAAGTATTAAGGGCAATACAGTCCCCAACTCAGCTGGTTCCCTAAGCCACAGGCTACTAGAGGGTGAGAAGCTTTGTAAGAGAAGAAGTTATTGTTTATGTCTACTGCCACCACTGCCAAACACAGTCTAGTGAATTAGAAAAATCTTTGACTTGCCCCAGGATGGCTGTTGATAAATTTTGAGATGGATTTAGGTGATCAAATGCAACAGAGTGGCTTGTGCTAAAAGAAAGTTCTAATGTACATATAAAAAACTTATCTGCAGATATAGCTTTTGAGCCTTGAACAAGATAAAAAATGCAATAAGGTGTTTTTGGGCCTAATTCGTTCAAATATCATACAGTGCTTTTGCTTCTGTGGATGCCTGCCAGCATTCTCAGAGAAGGGTAACACACACATTTATCTCCCTGGTGCATGGATTTGTCTCTTGTTAGAAACTCTAGTTAAGATACACCTTGTAAATGTTGCTCCACAAGAGAAAACAATGAGCATTGATGACAGATGGACTTGCCATAGATTGTAATAAAGTCACAGAAGTTTAACAGCACTTCTTAGTAGCAAAGAGAAATCAAAACTGGTAGAGTGTTTTGGCCAGATGAATACTTTGAAACTTCAGTGTTTATTTAGACTTCCTTGATCTACAAAATGGAGGTAGAAATATTCAGCGAACAACCTCTCTAGTGAGACTTACCAGACAGTCTCTTCCCGGTTATGCCCAAAACAGAACATTTTTCTCATGTATCGTTTAAGCACTGTCATCTGCTAGCATGAACAAAAAGGTACAAATGCCTAAAGAAAAAAAAAAAACAAAACAGTTTTTATTTATTTCTGGTTTACTTGTGATTCTACTGTCAGTAACAGAGCCACAGGTCCCTGACTGAAGGGCAATCTAAGAGGTAAACGTTTTGCTGCAAAAGGCAACTTCAGCATTTACTGGAAAATCTCTTGGCAGCCAGCATGGCCAAAGCAGTGTGTGGAGAGGTGGCCAGAGAATATCCAGAAATGGCTGGATGAGACGCTGTTTCAGCAAGTCTTTCCTTTACTCTTCATTAAAAGAATTTCTATGTAGCTGCAAATAGAAGCTAGAGCTGCCTTGGAGTCAGTCCTCAAGAAGGATAGACAGGACAAGGAGCAGAAAGGGGCATTACACTGTATTGCTCTTGGACCATAATGGCAATGTGGTTTGAGTATTGGGAGGGCTCGTGTTAGTTTTTATTTGGCAAAAGTAATTTAATGAAGCTTTAGGTTTCAAATAGGTCAAACTGGCATGCTAGTAGTCCTTCTATAAGGCTGCCCAGTTCAATTTGATTTTAAAATCGATCAGGAAATATGCATTAACTAGGTACCAAATTTTGGTATGCAGAATTAGAGCAGTTTTAACAAAGTACTCAACAGAATTTAATATACTAACACTGGAAACGTTGCTTCACAGGAATTTAACATTACCTGTATAAGACAACTAATTCTTCTCAGTTGATTATTCTCTTTGTTTTACTGGGGAGTAGGTGCTAAGGATTCATTTTAAATAACTGTTCCCTGGCATTGCTTCACAATGTTGCTTTTCATAAGAATGTGGTGAGCTATCTAAAGCCTGCTTTATATGAAGTGTTTGGAAATGCATTTGCAATAATGAATGGGTAGTGGAAATTCATCAAGTCATACAGAAGCAGATACTGTGAAGCAATGAATTAACAATAATAATAGCATATGATGCCATGGGTTATTTTCATTCTAAAATAAACTAACTCGTGTACAATACATGACACTTTCATTTTTTAACTCTTTCCCCCTTTCGGGTGTAGAAAAACAGAAAATGAGCATGCTCTTAAGAGGCAGTATTTTTAGGAAGAAGTTTTACAAATGCAATTATAGCAAGACGTAGCTTAGATTGCACGTGGGTAAACACGTGCTTTCACACCAAAGGAAAAGTTTAGCTTGGCAGCTAAGGCTGAGAAGCATGACTCCGATCTCACTTAAAGCCAAAACTGCAGAAACTCAAGCCATTTCCAAAAATAACATCAAAATTAGAGCCTTGAACCTCCTCAGACTGGTCATGCTGAGAATGATGATCCTGGGGACCAGCAAAGCTACTGAGTCCCCCGTGGAAACATTTTTGTGTGCTGATTTTGTGTTTCAGCCATGGAGAGAGAAATATATTTCGGCAACTGAATACAAGTATAAATCAAATTAATTCAGTTTCTAGGATTGTTTTGCTATCTTAAAAATATTATGAATTTTCAGGGCTTTTTTAGAATCATGCTTGGCTACTATACAAGACTAAATTCTCCTAATTGACATTCATTAGCAGACAAAGTAGATTGGAGAAGATTCACCAATAACTTTCTTGCAAGCTCAGAACAGGCTCTTGAGATACTTATGAAGACTCAGTAGCATCTCACTGTCCCACTCTATTTCAGAGATTTTTCTTTGCAAAATCCCTCCAGTGTTAGAAAGGTAGAGAATCATTATCATCTCTACATGTAAGATGGAAGGTCTGCAGCCTGCTAAGAGATCTTTATTGAGAAAGAGTGAGAAATATACATCTTGGAAGGATCCTAGGCTCTGCTTCCTTCTCAAGAGATTAAATACAAAGACAGTGCTGGGATTTGGATCCAGACTTTGCATTCCCTTCAGTCAAGCATAGCATAAGACCTGGTGAGACTCATTCTCCTGGGTAATAGAGCATTTCCACAAGTGACTCCTACAGCTTTGGTGTCAAGAGACCTGCCTGGTGGATCTCAACAATGCTTAGGAGACAGAGAGGTGCTGAGCCAGGAGGGCTTTTCAGAGATGAAATACCATGAAATACCTGACCAGGTCAGTTCAGCTAGGACATGAAGCAGTGAGAACAAGGCAAAAAAGCACAGGAGGAATACAGGTCCCAGGTAAAATTGATTCCTCTGCAATACAGGTAGGCTGGTAGGAAAAATAAGAAAGTTTGTCTTTATAACCCTTTTTCCTCCATAGGACTGCAGCCAGAATCTCTAGGCACTTGCAAAAGACCGAGCATTTTTACTTTTTTGGATCTGTGAAAGAGAGGAGAAAGAATCTCTTCCTATTGCAAGGCTATGTTAAGTGTCCACTATCTTGTCAATGCTAACGTGCACGTGAGCAAAAGACGCTTTCTCCTGGTGCAAAAGGGGTGGTGAAGGGCTCTGAGGATTGTGAAACTGGATCAGTCATAGCTTGCAGTCTCTTTCACAGTAGGAAGCAAGGATGCAACACAATTTTAAAGAAGCATTTCAAATTAACCCCCACCCAATCATAACCAGAGAATCTCAAGGGGCGCTTCCCATTCAGCAGTTCTTAGTGTGGGCTGTGTGCAAATAGCACTAGCTAGCACAACATTATTTAACCTTTAGTGTGTTTATTTGGCGGTAGAATAAGTTTTGATTTTCCCATTTATAGAGATTCTGCTGGGAGAAACAACATATTTCACACGAGCCATTGCAGTTCCTGAGCAGAGTAATAAAGCAAAGTGATGGATAATGCACTCTCTCACTCTCTGTGCTTTATTATGCATTTCTACATAAAACTATATTCAGTATTTTGAGAAGGAAGTCCTGACAATCAGCACTGGTGTTTATGAAACTCCAGACCCTATCCAAGAGTCCCCTGACACAAATGTTCTTCCTCACAGAAGGAACTGTTTCCTTAGCTCTTTCACCTCTTTAGAGCCATTCCCTACAACTCCTTTGAAGGCATTTTCCATCTGAATAGACTTTATTTAGATTTTGTGCTTTTAGGTAGCTATTTTTTTACTCCATCAGAAAATTTTAAAAAGCCTCCCAGAAACTCAGAGGATGCCCAAAGACCTTACACAGAAGGTTTTTGTCCAGGAAAAAAAAATGAAAGAGTTAGGACCGTTTTCAAAGCTTGTCCAGTGTTTCATACTTATCAATATTCCTCTTTGTGCTGGTAAGTGCTTGGCTGCACTGTGCATTCTGTTGTTGTTTTTCAAGGCTTCAGCACACAGCGTGTGTTGTTTATTCATCACTAAAAATATTGTTTACAATACTCCATAGCTGTATAGTGCTGTTATATGCACTACAGGATTTATAAGGCCACTCATATACTCACATATTACTCACATGCTTACATACTTTGCTGAATCAGGGCTTAAGTGAACGGCCTAAAATCACTCTAGATGTCTGAGAAGCCAGAACTCCTGACTCTTAACTCTGTGCATTAACCGCAAGATTATCTTTCCCCTCCTGGGAGATTCAAACTCAGTGCATTTCAAAATGACCACTACTGAATGACAGATGAATGAAATGGTACACATAAAAATAACTATGATCAGAAGTTTTCCCTAAAACTAAACATTAGCACAGACACATCTGAAGTTTCCATTTGAACATTTCCATTGCTTTAAAATTTATTTTCCATGTTCATGTACATCTTGATCCTGGCCGAAACGAGAAGGTGAAGTGCCAAAATACTGTACAAAAGGATATTTTTGTGGTCCAAGTGCAAGCATTCAATGCTGAAAGTCTTGCAACAAAGCTTGTTCTCACGAGGTCTGAAGCCAAGTCTTGAAGATTTCAAGTGCTTAGATAGTATAAGGCCAGATCCTTGACTTCAATGGAAATATACCTCTTCATGCCAGCTGAAACTCTGGCCCTAACACATATTCAGTGTCTTTCTAATCCACTATTACTGTACTACCTAAGAGTAGAAAACACCTGGTGAAATATTCCAAAGCCCGGGTGCATCCTTGGACCTCAGTCTCAGAAAATACTAAAAAAAAAGGAAACCTATAAGCACAAGTTAATGCTCTTCGAAGTCAAATACAGAATTGAGCAATTTTATCATGTTAGAAAACTTTTCTTTTTTTTCTTTGTACTGCATGGTTTAATAATCAGAGGGCAAATTGTGGGCTACATTATACAGTGCTGATGATAAACATTTTGAATGAGAAAACATCCAACCTCTGCATCAATGGACACTGCATCACATGAACAATCTGCCATACCTTTTTACCCTCCGATGCACAAAAAAAACCCCAAATCCCAACCTGGATGAGCTGCCACCTTCCCTTGTAAATTGGTATGCAATATCAGTGAGCTATGTGTGGTTAGACCAGCAATGAATTTGGCCTGATTTGGTGGTGGTAGGGCCAGGCATGGAGAAGAGATTTGGACGTGTGTGAGAAGGCAGACGGCAGAATGCCTGGGCTTGTAGTATCTGCAGTAGCTTCTTTTTACCTCTACCCTGTCCAGATTCATGACTGCTCCTAAGAGTAACGCACACACAATGTTGCTTGCATAGCTGTTGAATAATATTTGCTGCTGGTCCTATAAAAAGGTGGTAGGGAGGGTGGAGCATGTGTGCTAAATGGCTGCATACGTACATGTGCATGTGGAGTGTCCCAGGGTTAATACAGAGTTAATGACCTCCCATGGCATTTGCATCATAAGCATAAGCAAATGAATCCAGGGCCATTTCTCTTTTCCCTGTTTCAGATGAAGTGAAAGTAAACAAGAATACACAGAATCTTCTGCTAGAAACATGAATTTTATTACCTAATATTGCTAGGCATAAGAGGTGAAAGACAGACTGAATTTCTAAAACCACCCAAAGTGGATTCTGGCTACACCCTTACATTTACAGAAGCAGCTTGGCACCCACCAAGCAGAAATCACAGGCACACAGAAGGGAGTTGGTCTTAATGCTGCAAATGTGTTTATACTGGAACTCAAAATAAATAGGGAATAATGTGTCTTGTGTGTGCTGAGCAAGCCTATGACACCAACAAATTGAGCTGTTTTGGAAAATGCTGCCTGGGGAAACTTTAGCACTAAGCTTTAAAAAAAGTGGAGCCAGAAGTGGGGGGAGAAAAAAAAAAGCCACCCAGCAACAACAAATAACCCAGAATTTATTTCAAATCAGTGCGTATGCTATAGGAAAACCCTACATTAAACAGCTTGGCTTTGAGAAACACACAAATCTTCACCACTTTGTAGCTCATTAAAATAGTCAGGGTTCCCAAGAAATAGAAAAATTCATCAAGCCCTTAATAAACACACAATTTATTCAACAAGAGCTTAAAAGTTTTTTATATTTTACAGAGGTTGAGCCTGAGCTATTTAAGGATGTGTAATAACCAGGAACTATGATGGTAGTCAGAAAGATTGTCTGAAACAAACACCCTCAACTGACTGCCTAATCGATTGCTAGTCATTATTTTAGATTTAAGAAAGCATTGAAAGGCATTGTGTTTGTAGTTTCTGTAAATGAATGAATTCTGATGCTAAGGAAATTAAGTATCGATTTGGAACACTACCAAAGTTAACCTGAGCAAAATAAAGGCAGATTCTGCACAAGGGTCCTTTGTCCTTTTCTTGCAATACCTCTATATTGCAATTTTATAGTCCCAGAAAGCCACAGTGAGCACAGATAGCAATCAAACTAAAACTTGTTCATTTTTTTGACAAATGTACAGTAGACATAATGAACTCTCAAAACCATTTTTACTAAGGATCTGAGAAAGATTTTTTTTGTTCGATGCTATGAATCACAAAGATGTGTATATAAGAAACATCAAAGACTTAGAAAAAGAGTTCTGATAAACCCAAGGAATATTTGGATGCTTTGTTGAAGTCTCCACACCTCCTAAACCTATAAAACTGATATGGTTTGTCAGCCCTTTCACAGCATTTCTACTAGTGCATTATTAAGAATATTGTTCTATATTGCCCTAAAGAGTGCCCTTTTCCTGGGGCATGCCTCTTGAAACCAGCATTTGAACTAGTGTATCTTTTACAGCCACTCATAATCACGGCCCTTGAATCTGAGAGGAAAGAGCATCTGGTTAATCCCAGTGGTCAATAACAACAGAAAACATCACGAGGAAACACACTTTTCCTACATAGTCTTTTAATTGCACTATGAAAACCTGCTGTTCCCTCACTGTGATCCCTCTGTATCATTTCAAAGTACGGGGTTAGAGACTGAGCATTTCTCCTGCACTGCCACAAGTTCTAGCTGGGATTGTGCAGTTGGGTAGTGACCCCTTTGCAGGTTTACCTTAGCTGTAATTTTACAGTTTGTGCCTGGGATCAACTAGCTAGTGACTGAGACTGCTAACATATGGTGGCATTTTCCTAACCTACAGGAAATTTCTACTTCTACTTGCAGCCCAAATTAAGGTTTGTCACACCTCAGAAAGTGAGAGCCTGGTTTGTCATTTCTGTCACTATTGGCACATAAATAAATCAGTATCCAGCAATACACAAAATGAAGGGGTTTGCTATTCTGTGTCCCAGCTATCTCTTATCTTCAAAATACCGTTATACTTATTAAATATCACATTTCATAGGCACTAATACATAGTTACTATATGTCAATATATAATATGTTTTTATTTATATGGTGTTTTTATATCCTTATGTTTATTACATTAATGTTATAGTCAAAATACCATTGGTAGCACACTGGTTAAGGTTTTCATCTCTATTGTAGTTTGTGGATGACTGAATCACTGAAGTTCCTGTTGCTGTGACGGAGACAAATTCATGCCAAAGAAGTTTTTAAATATACATGCAGATGTTCACACATGTGCTGGCAAAGACAATATATCACCTCATGAACAGGTTTTATATAGCTGGTGTCAAGAAAAATTAGCTGGCATCTTTAGTCATAGCTCAGTTTGGTTATACCTACACCTATATTCCATGTTTTATGGCTGTAACTACATTCCAGGTGCATGACAGATTATCAGATACTTAGTAACATTAACATTTATGGAATCCAAGCTATTTATTTTCTTTTATGCTATGTACTGTACACATTCTCATGCTATATTGCCTCCTCATATTTTTTGCTTCTTTCTAACATATCAATCTGTTTTTTTCTGACTCTGATGTTCAAGATTTTTCAGCTGCCCGTTTTTGCTTCCTATATCTGCATTACCATTTTCTCTAACTGCTTTATAATTTTGTCTCTACAGTTGAAATTCAGTTTGATCTGGATCTCAACCTCAGTATGGCTTAGTAACCCTTAGTATGAAGTATTTAACATATGAGATTCTTTACTATGCATACTTCTTACAGACAAAGGATACAAGGCTGGGGGAGATGTCTTGCTACAGTTTTTGTAAAACTCTGATACTGCTGAATATTTAACCATAGTTTCTAACTGCAATTTCAGATTATATATATTCCTGTTCTCCTTTAAGGTGCAACACACACCATTGTTCTTAAAGATAAAAGACACAGTTTTGCAGTAAAGATAGCAGAGAACAACTCTTGTGATCATTGTTAATTGTTTATTCTGCTCTAGGATTTTGAATGACTTGGACTTCAGTGCCTGATATGTAAAACAACAGCAATTCTTCCTGTTTGCCGTTTTCCTTCTTGTGTAGTTATGATGTGCTTTGGAGTGCACACAATCTGCAAACTTGCATAAACTCCATCTTCCCCAATCTACTGGGCCCCAGCATTGTCCAGAGCTGTTGTACCACCCAACTGCGTAGGAAGCCTGTATTACTTCATAGAAGCAAATAATGATAAATTCTAACATGGGATAGCTTCTTCCTAAGAAATTGCCTCCAGAATTTCTGAAAATACCACAGCTATTTAACAATTCTTACTCTTTTACTCCAAACTAATAGATGCTTCTAATCCTCTGAACCAGCTATTTGAAGTCAGAAGTAAAAAACGTAGGAAAAGAACAACACAAACCCAAAAAACAACCAAACAAAAAACCCCAAACCAACCAAAAACCAAACCCAAAACAAACAAAAAAGAAATGAACAAAAAAACCCCAACACCAACCAAGACAAAGGGAAAAAAAAAAAAAAGGCTCTCACTTGTCCTCCTAAATCTGCCTGCATTTGTTTGAGTGCCTGTTGATAGTGTTGGGAGAAGGCATTTTTCATTGGTCAGTGTCTGTGTAAGGCCCCTGGCAGCATGCTTGTTTCTCATTAAGTTAGACATTTCACAATCCCCAACAAAATATAATTTTCTGGAAGAATTTAGTTTAACAAGAAACTACTGTAACAAAACCACAAGGCCTGCCATTTACTCTTAGGCTATATTTTACTTTTTGCCAGTTTCCTCTCTTTCTCTAAACATCATCAGGATACAATCTCTTTCCTAGAAAATACAACTTTTTCCCCTTCTGAGTGGAACAAACTTTCACACAACAAAGCAGTCAGCCACTTCAACTAGTTTTCTTATAGTAACAACAACAGAGCTTGTTGCATTCTTTCTAAGCAACAATAACAACTTTTCTAAATGACCTTCTGTTTTCTGTTTTCCAAAGTAAAGAGAGACTGCAAATTTAAAAAGGAAATATGGTATGGAACATAAAGATAATTCAAGTAAGTCCTGAGATGAATGAAGAGCAGCCTTCTCCTCCTTGCCTGAGCCCAGACCTCTTCCCAGCTACCCTACATTGTTTTCTCACATCTTCTTGATTTAAATTCTTGGCTTTCACAAGTTTCTTACCTCATAATCCCAGTGTGTTTCACCTGCTTTGAGCACCAAGTACAGCTGAGTTAAGGATTAACCTCTTGATTGCCAATGCTTTGGCCTTACGTATTGTCAGGAGAAAAATATTATTTAGCTCTTCATTTTTATAGAGGAAAAAGTAAATTCTGTGCATGGAAAATTGGAATTTCAGTGAACTGTTGTATCATGTGTCATGAAAAACTTTAGATAAATAACTGAAAAAAATATTTTTTAAGTTACTAAGAAACTGAAAGGGAAAATAACAGTTTTGTTCTAATTTGTCCATTCATTTCCAGTGGGTTTAAATATTGTCAGGCTGATAGCTATCACTAGGGATATAATTCCTCTTTATTATCCAGACCACAATCATTACAGAGACAGGCTTCCCCTGCTTGTCTCACCAAGGCCCTGCCTCTGTTTAGGAAGATAATCTATGTTGATAAAAAAACTGCACTCCCTGCTGAGCCTACAGAAATGAATTAGAAGTGGATATCTGACTCCTGAAGAAGAGGAAAAAAAAAATCCCAACAACATAAGTCTCAAAGGATACCCATGGAAAATATTACTTAATTTCCATTCAAATCTAATGAACCTTTACAAGACAAAGAGAATTACTAAAATGCATAAGCCAAACTTCATGCTTTTTGAACCTGTATGGACATTATACCTTGCCTTGACACCGTAAGTCTGTACATCTTATGGTCATGCATCAGGTATTATGGCCAGGATCTAGTATGTAAGATCCATTCTCTCCTCCGTACCTACAGAGAAAGGGTGAGCATGTTTTGAGTCCTTGACAAAGTCATACACCCTTGGGATGGCTGAAACACTGAGTGATGTGGGGCAGGTTAGCAGCAAACCAGGCAACCTATGCAAGCTCTCACTTGCAGCAAAAAAGGACTGGAAGAGTTTTAAGGTACTTCATAGAAACAGTAAATTAAGAGCACACCTTGAGCCAGCTGCTACGAAGCAGAGGGGCCGATGGCATACTGCACTTCATACCCCTTTGTTGTGATTTAACCAGACAGGCAGCCAAACACCACACAGCGGTTCACTCTCCTCTCCCACTCCCCCTGCAGTGGGATGGGGGAGAGAATTGTAAAAAAATGGTAAATCTCATGGGTTAAGATAAAGACAGTTTAATAGGACAGAAAAGGATAATAATAATAATAGTAATAATAATAATAAAATAATATATACAACAAGTGATGCACAATGCAATTGCTCACTGCCCATCAACTGATACTGAGCCAGTTCCTGAGCTGCAGTTCCCCTGGCCAGCTTCTCCCAAAATATATACTAGGCATGATGTCATATGATATCAAATATCCCTTTGGCCAGTGTGGGTCAGCTGTTCTGGCTGTGCCCCCTCCCAGCTTCTTGTGTACCTGGCACAGAGCAAGAAGTTGAAAAGTCCTTGACTACTTAGCAACAACTAAAACATCAGTGTGTTATCAATATTATTCTCATTCTAAATCCAAAAAACAGTGCTAGCTACTAGGAAGAAAAATAACTCTATCACAGCTGGAACCAGGACAGCTCTGTTTACGTGCTGGGGGATTGGACTAGATGACCTTTGAAGGTCCTTTCCAACCCCAAATATTCTATGATTCTATGATACCTTGTGTGTAGCAGCAGTTTGCCCAGTTGTTATCGTAACCTGCTGCAGCCATTCTGAGTTTCCCAGGCAGCACTGATGCCTTCACTGCCTGTTGGTTACATCTGGGGTCTGCAAGCATACCTCAGTCTTTTGGCTGCCACACATTTTTATGAAAGAGAAAAACTCAGCTAGACCTTTGCATCTCAAGCTAAATGTGGGAAGCTGATTCGGGGGGAAGGGAACAAGCTACGGATTTTGTCTAATAGACTACATATGATATGAAAGTCATGGATGGACAATAAACAAACCATTCCTTTCCCTCCCTCCCATTGTTATTAAAGATATTTTACACAGTATAAGTAAGGGCTGCAGGGTCAGGCCTTAAATCTAATCGTAAAAACCACCTGGTGCCTGAAATGGTTAATACCTCAATGAACCATAAGAAACAGATGCTTTCTTTAAAAAGGGGTGTGGGGACTGTGGAGATTTATAATGTTTAAGTCAACAGGTGAAGCAAAAATCTCCAGGATCTTGAGTGCAGTCTGTTAAAACAGTAAAATTTCCATTTAGAGCATCTGCATTCTCTGTTTAATACCTAGTTCACAAGCTGACCTTAATTCCAGACTGAGCTTCATAATAGGATGGCTTTCCAGGCAATGTTGTAAGCACACACCATACTTCATCCTGACTGCCTAGGGCTTAACTAAGCGCTTGGACCTTATGCAAATGTCCCCCTACATTTTGTTAACAACAGGTAGTCTGTGATTTTCCCCATATAAAGACATAAGGTTCAAAAAAAAAAGCAAAACCCCCAAACAAACAAAACAAAACAAAAAATTCAACAGCAAAAAATGACAAATAAAAAATCAAACAAAACCCGCCAAAAACAACGTTATTGTTAAATTTGGGTAGGAAGGCCTCAGAGACAACTCAGTTGGGAGAGCACTTCGGCAATAGTCTTTGGTCAACTAAGACACATTCCCCCACATACTCCACCTCAAGAACCTGGTTACAATATGTGCTTTCACACATGGCACAAGAGCTGTTTAAGAGTAATAATCCCCCAAATCAGGTGCACCAAAACAACAGACTGCTTAAAGATAGTAAAGATCAACAGAGATTGTTGTCAATTCCTTTTATGAGAACATTCTATTTTTGCAGACAGCTTCATAGCAGGTTAGAAGATGGCAAATATGGTTAGCTGTATTCAATGAGCGTGAAACCAATATAGCAAACAGAAAAGTAAAAGTGCCTCTCGCCAGGTTTCCTGTCCACTGTATGTTTTCCATTAATGTCAGATTATGTGTATCTTCACTATGGAGCCATAAAATCTTCATTAATCAATAACCAGTTCCCAAAGCAGCCCAAGGTACTAAATAAGTTGCCAAGCAAATATTAGATAAAAATAATGTCTGAGTTCATGATTCATAAAGAAAAAGAGAAATGGACACAGAGAAAGGGGAAAGAAGAGAGAAAAAGAGGGAAAGAAAGAGAGAAAGAGAGAAAGAAAGAGAGAAAGAAAGAGAGAAAGAGAGAAAGAGAGAGAGAAAGAGAGAGAGAAAGAGAGAGAGAAAGAGAGAGAGAAAGAGAGAGAGAAAGAGAAAGAGAGAGAGAAAGAGAGAAAGAGAGAGAGAAAGAAAGAAAGAAAGAGAGAAAGAGAGAAAGAGAGAAAGAGAGAAAGAGAGAAAGAGAGAAAGAGAGAAAGAGAGAAAGAGAGAGAGAAAGAGAGAGAGAAAGAGAGAAAGAGAGAAAGAGAGAAAGAGAGAAAGAGAGAAAGAGAGAAAGAGAGAAAGAGAGAAAGAGAGAAAGAGAGAAAGAGAGAAAGAGAGAAAGAGAGAAAGAAAGAAAGAAAGAAAGAAAGAAAGAAAGAAAGAGAAAGAAGGAAGGAAGGAGAGCGACTTCAGCAGACTGACCACAATCTTTATCATTTATTCTTTTTGTGATACAGAGTATATAATTTAATCCTTCTTTTTTGAAAGTTCACCACTGAATGGATGCTTAGATGTTTAGCTCATATCTATGTTCTCTCAGGACTGAGTCAGTCTCCCCTTCACTACAGGATGCCACACATTTTTCCTCATACTTCGTGAAAAAGTACAGGAATAGTTTACAAACTCCAGAGGAGGAAGCATATGAAAGACAAGCCTTCCCACAAGCTAGGGATGCAGACTTAGATCTCTGAAAGAGTAGGGGAATGTAAAAAATATATATCAATTATACATGCAGCACCGAATGTCAGATACTCACATGAGTGGGATACAGGCACTCTGGAAGGAGTTAGGAATATTCAGTGTCTTAATTTATTCATTAAATTTAACTGAGAAACAGTGAAACTTGTGCTTTAAATTATAACAGCACTTCAGAAAACTTACACTAGCCATCAAATGTGAATATCTGGGAACAGAGAGAAAGCTTAGAAACATGTTGAAGCCCAAAGGAATAGTTCAGTCTCTGGAGTTCACAACCAGATGAAACACAGGAAATTACAGAGATGTAAACAAGCCTTTCAGCCAGGTTTACCATTACTTTCCCTTTTTCTTTTCTGTGTTTCAGTCAACAGTTTAATCCTATTAAAAAGAAAAAAAAAAAAAAAAAAGAAAAAAAAAGTCATTTCTTGGTCTTTCCTTGGTAATCACTTCCCTTACAAATACTGCATTCAGTTACCTTTGGCTTTATCAATTAGATTAATAGGCAGAAATGAGAACTGAAAGGCTGTGATATTCTTGGTTTGGTGTAAAAACAAGCACCAATATCATGAACTGTTATATCTTGGCAGTTGTTTTATCACCATCTTGATGGACTTGTTTTCCTTTGTCTAGGGTACAAATTGAATTTCATCATGTGTTGGCCAGTGATATAGTAATGGAACAGGGAATTTTTTAGCCTTGAGGCTTTGTTATCTGGTTCTTTGTGTACTCCAAAGAGCCAGAGTTCTTAAAAACAACACTGCAAATGTTCAGCTAGAAAATGCCCTTTTGTAGTCTTTGCAGATTATTGCCCTTCCATACAATGTATTCACTTAACTTTCTTCCTGTTTCCCAACCAGTTAAATTTAGAACTATTGTCTTGATCTATTAATGAGATAGAACATCTAGGAAAGTCAATGAATGGTTACAAAACTGGCACCTACCATGTCTGTGAAATTCTCAGCCAAACAAGTATGCCCATCTGAAAACAGATAAGTTCTTTCCTTAATTTTGGAGACTACTGCCACATAAACAATCTTTCCCTTTCCATATTTATTTTGCAGTGTATGATGCAAATAATGAAAAGAGTATAGGAAAAATAAGTAGAGTGTCCCCAGAGTGGAAGGTGAAAAGGATACTTTTTCTGAGTCACTTTGATAAATTTCTGCTATTTCTGCTGTTTTCCACCATGACTGGCTTCTTAAGTTGTCTGTTATACAGCCAGTGAAACATGGAAGGTTATAGACTAAAAGACAAACAGGACATTGAAGAATATCTCCATACTCTTCAAGGACTTTGTAGTTCATAAGACCTTCTATTACTTTCGTTATCATGTCTTATGCATTAGTTCTTACAGCCCTAAGCGTGCTTGCAAATGCAGAAACACAGACTTCGCAAGAAATAGTCATGACTTCGAAGAGTTTGCTATCTGAACAGATAAGACAAAGGCTAGAGGAAAGGAACGTTCCCCTGAATAGAATGAGACTAGCATGTACAAGGTGAGGTATGCCATGTAGACATTATTTGCTTTCTTCTCCCAGCCCCCCCAGATATTAACAATCAGACCAGAAAACAGATCTCAGGCTCTTTGCCAATGCCCAGATTGGAGCTCCTTGAAATTAAAATTGATTTTCTTAAGTTATTTTTACTAACTGTTTTTTAAGCTTGGTCACCTCTTTTGCTTTTTCTACTCTGCACTATTAATGAAATTTTGCCTGAACCTTCAGCAAGTTCTGGCCCTGCCCGTCTGCAGCTACACAAAAATAGGTTTAGACATCATGCTTGACTGAGAGGGACCAGCTCCTAATAAACAAGTAACTTTTGATATTTTCTCCTTTTCTATACTCTTGGAGACTTATTTCAGTCCTCTGTGAATCAATTGTCTCTGCATCTGAAACATATATTTCAGTCTCCATGTTTTATTTCAAGGTGCTGTCACAGTGACAACTTAGGATAGGATGCTCAGATACTGATAACTATCTTCTTCTCCTTACAGACATTCAATGTATTGCAAGTCTTAAGTTAGATTACCATGTTTGTCTCTCTAACTGCTCTCACCATGAAGAACCCATCCTCCAGCCACAGTATTTTTAAACAGAGCAATGTTCTGGAACGTGCGTGCTGCCTGGTGGTTATTTCTTAAACTCCTAGGTCACTTTTTATATGAAAAATAAGAGGCTACAGGGCCAAGAGAAAACCACTCACTTGGCTTCTTATCACTTGGCTTCCTATCACACATGGTTGGCAAAAGAGTGAAATACCATAATGTATCCATTTGGCAGTATTATTGGCAATATTATTATGACTTCTCTTTTTACCTCTGAAAAGGTAAAACACAAGCAGCTCAGAATCCCAATGTTATTTTGCTGGCCTCCCTTAACCATCATTCACTAAATCTTCACCACTACTTAAAACCCGGTGTCTTTATTATAGTAGTAAATAACTGCACTCATGTCACAGAGGCATCCCAAAAGTCAATTTCAGGCGGACGACAAGTTCCGAAACAGACTTTATTCTAGCTGGAAAAGTGTAGCAAATAAACTGACTAGAAACAGGATTTATACAATTATTTAGCACTCTGACAACATAAAATACAGGTTCAGATATCAGTTGAGGAGATTGTTGGGGTACGACATCATAAGAACGATGAAGATCCACAACATGCATACTTAGAATAAACAAAGCCAGAGGCCTCTCACTCCAGGGTACCCACAAGAAATAATCACTCACCTGGGTTAGTCATTCAAGGATACATCATTCAAGGATATATCCAGTAAATAACCACTCACCACAGGAGGAGGTGAGGTGCTCTCAATCCCAGGAAGTCTCCTTAGACGGCGCCCCAGTCTAAGGGGAGGGCTTCCATTCACAGACCTGCTGCTCCAAGAAGATCACTCAAAGGGGGTCTTTGATGGTAACCCCATTTTATAGCCTGGTCAGATCTGGCTGTGGGCATTACAAGATGGTCCAGAAGCTTCTCAGATTCTCTAGGCACTCCTTTGTTGAGGACCCTGTCCATCGACTGAGGGTCCCACCCCCCCGCCACCCTAGCTGGGTGGAGGTGAAGTCACCCTGCCCCGTGGTAGTGGAGGATATGACTGTCAGCACCTTGGCACCTACGTTGGGACAGACACAATGGAGCACAAAAGCTGCTAAAGAGCCATCAACTGCCCTTCAGATCTCAGGGAGATGTGCAACTGCCACAACTCACTAATGCAACATGCCATTTTATTCTGCTTATCCTTTGAAAAATTTAGTGAAAGTACCAAACTCATCTCACAGGGCTACTGAACAGTGAACCACCACATCTAAACAAATATCAGTTGCAGAAAACCTAGAATCCATTGAAACTGACTACACACAAAAGAAACCCCCACTTTTAGAATCAAACATTTGAAGTTAAATATTTTCAAAAACTATCTAAAAATCTACTGTAGCCTATGGTATCTGCTTGGATGTGTAATATATCTGCTCTAAAGATGGTCAAAACATAGGGTTAGAACAAGACACTTAGAAACTATTAAAAATAAGAATAAAGAAACTCTCTTTTTTCATGGGAAGTATTTTTTCTAATGCAGTAACATAGTTTCTAGTACAAAATACTGATTTTATTTGCTTCCACAATGTTTTTGCATTTTCCATTTTGCTTTCTGGAGCAACAGAACCTTACTGACAAAAATCTCTGTAGAAGGCAATTGTCCAAGTCACAAACACGAATACTTGTCAAAAACAAAACTTAGCTGTGCACATACAGACTCCAGAAAATAATGGTTGGTTGCTTGTCCATGCAGGGAGCAAAAAATTCTCAGGAGATTTAATCTGTCTGGCAAAAGCTACCCAATCCAGCTCATATTTCTAATATTTGTCACTTGTCCAGAAGTTAAAAATATTGAAAATATTCAGCATTAAGTTAGAGTACAGAAAAAGTAAAAAGCAACTCCAATCTGTTCTCTGAGAAAATGCTGTTGCATGAACTAAACCATTACTTTTACAAAATGATTATTTTAAAAAAATATATGGAATATTTAATTTCATTCATAAATCCAAGTAAAAATGATTAATGATAAGTTCATAGAGACTAAGGAAGCAGTAAAAGGGACAAGATGGCTCACGGAATTGGTAATGTGGTACTATACCTTTTGGGTTTCAATTTCAGCTTTCCAGTTGCTGTTACTAGTGAATCCCTCATGTTTTAAAACTGGCTTTTATGTCTTAAATCTAAGTTCTCCAGCCAAGTGGCAGGTTGCCTGAAAGGTCAATAAAAGCTGTGGTCTGGTTCCCCACTGCACTGATCCAGTGTCACGCCAGTATTGCTCCGTTGACTTCAAGCAGTGCACTGGAGCAGCAGCACCCAGGAGTGCAGTACTCAGCAGCAAATAACACTTGCTTGGAATTTGAGTTCTCTTAACTATAAACTGGGATGCAGCCTTGCCAAATCCTGAGATTTTATCATGGATCTCACAATATGTGATGTTTTCCTTACAGTTCCACCTCCCCAAATCTTACGATTAAAAGAGAGTCTTAGTTTTCATTTAAAAAAATTAAGTTTCTAGAAAGCCCTCACATTGTACTGACAATTTTGTGACTCAGGTCTACCTTTGAGGCTCAAAAAAGGGGAAGGGTGTGAATAAAACACCCTAATGGATACTGCTCCCCCCCCTTTTTTTTTTAATGTGGCTTTTTAACCTAGTCTCTTCCTCTCTAGGTGTCTGCCTTCTTCTGTTTATGGTCAGCAGTGTTCACGACTTGCTAACATGGTGGCTTCCTTTTCAGCCCGGTACATATCTCTGTTGACCAACAGTCAGTTCTGCATTTTCCTTGAAAATCATAGATGTTTCCTATTAACATTAACAAGTGTTTACATGCCTTCATAAGACTGAGAATAGGCCTTATACTACATATTCATAATATTTTAAAAGTGAAATAAAAATAAAACAAAGCATTATACGTGAGGCAGCATTGTTACGAGCTGGAATACGTTATACTAGCTTCTGTTCCCCAACCAATTATGCCTTTCATAAGATTTGTGTTGTATTCCCTGGCTGAGTACCATCGTTGCCTTAATCGGAAAAGACATTTGAAAAAACTGATATGGAAAATCTGCATTTGACCTTGTGCCCTTGCTTCATGTCAACAATTTCAACTACATCTGCTCTCGCACTGTGAAAATGTTGGCATGTTTCTCTGAGCTCTGCTCCGACAGCTGCAGGCACTCTCTCTTTTGTACAGGATAATTCCACTCCCAAATAGTCAGAGAGTAGCGAGTGCGAATCTTTCATTGCTCTCTCATTTAACTTACAGGCTTTGCAAAAAGAATTCAAGAGAATTTTTCACTGAAAAATCTCTTTGGTTCTGGGTCCTTGAGGAAGAATTTATTCTTACTGTTGCCACCAAGTAGTGGTGAAATCATGCCTACATGATCAGTAGAAGGTGGAAAAATATTTGCAAAAGGAATATAGCAGTATCCATACATTAAATTTATTATAGCATGGCCAATAAAAAGACAATCAAAGTATCAAGTACAGACTTTCAATTATATTTAACACCTGTTAGATCAGAATCTGATCGTGTAAGGCTGAGGGGTTTTGCTTGCCTGATTTATTGATCGAAGTGTATATAAATCTGGATAATAAACTATCAGACCAGGATTGTGATTAATTCCTCCATGCTGTGGAATCTATGTTGCTCTCTGGAGTCCTGCTAAGATAGCAATGGCAATATATGCAGTACAATGCACAGAAGTTTGGATGAAGTGGGAAGTCTTACTTGAAATTAGCCTAAGGTAGTTTACAATGTAATACCTCATGATGATTTCTTGACATGGTGCTAACCGAAAACAAGTTTCCTACAGAAAACTATTTGTTTCCCTGACTGTACATATAACACTCTCCTTCACTTGTGTTCCATCTGTACTTCATTTTAAGAATGTAAGTGGCACCCTTTTTAACCTTCTGCTTGACTTTGTACAGATAGTATTGCATTTATTCATCCTGGTCTACTGTTACTTATACTATGATGAACAACTTTTTGGTTTTATATTTAAAAGAAAATGTTGAAGCATGGTTTTGATCCAGGGTGAGATGAGGAGGGGAACAGGGCAGAGGGTCAGTTTAGCTTCCTCGTTCTTATGCTCTTTAACAGCAATCACACAGACAAATGTGTTTCAGAGAAATTTCAAAATGGAAAAGCAGAATAGACAAAGCTCTGAAAGAGACATTAAATAGAGCTTGGAACATATTAAACAAAGGTTTGAAACTGTGTGAGAGACCTGTGAGCTGGGATATGCAATTCCTCTTCTGTATCTTCTCCATGGGACGGGGGTCTCCAGCATCCTCTTGAATTTGGAACAGGTCCTCTCTATGTTTTCGAATGTTTACATTGCAAATCCCTTGCTTTGTGGTTCTATAATGAGCAGATTGATGTACCTGGATATTGTAAACCAGAAAACTTTAATGACAGTGAAATGCTGGGATCTTCTAAGATTCATAAGAGTGTTTAGCAGATGTTAAAGTTTTCTGGTTTATGATATCCAGGTACACCAGCTGACCTATGAAGTTCTGAGTGTTCTACACATGTGAGTAATATAAATACATTGGTTCATGCCACTAGTCCTATCAGAAATTACATCTCACAAAGTAATTGTGGCAGCAAGTATTTAAATTTCCATTCTGTTAAATGGTTCTGTCAAAAAACTTTGGAAAGATATTAAATTAAAATGTTTTCAACACAGTTTGTCCATAAAATCCTGAACAAGTTATGACAATGAAGCAATGAGAAATTAAAAGTATTAATTTTTATGAAGATGGAAAATACACGGGGTTTTTTGATATATACCAGATCATGCTTTTACTTCATTTTAGAAGGATGGCTTCATGAAGACAGTAATAACATAGTGGATAAATATTTAGATTTTGAGTTAAGTACTTCAGCAATAAGTTGTTATCACAACTTGGAAAATCTATCAACACATATGATTAGTTAGTAAAGTCTAATATTTATTTTTCCAGTTAGTAAACTGCACATCAGTAGAGCATGGATTCTTCCAAAATAATAGTTGGTTCCTGCACCACCAGCTTGTTCTTGGGCAGTGCCCTGTGAGCTTTAGGTGCCTGGATTTCAAGTCCAAATTCTACCTCTCCAGTGTGAACTATTAATTCATAACTTACTTCCTTCAAGCATGATGTGATAGTTTCTTTGGCGATAGTTTCTTCCTCACTTGAGTATTTAGGGGAACAACTGATTCATCTACAAACTCTGAGGGAAATTTGGCAATTTTCACATAATAAAATAAATAATTCTCGTAATACCCTTAACTTATTTAGTGGTTACACTTATGGACATCGACAGGCTTTAGGAATGTTAATTACCTTAGTCTCACAATTCCCCTTCTAAGTGAGTGATTATTATCATCCTTCTTCTACAAAAAGAAGAAAGTAAAGGAGTGGGAGATTAAGTGATTTATCCCATGTCCATTGGAAATCCATGACAAAGCCCAGACCAAAATTCAGGTCTCCAGACTCCCAGCCACATGGTCTCACTTTGCCAAATAGTCCCCTACTGTTGCTCTGATGGCTCTGCTGAAGTTTTGGTAACAACACCAGAAATTTCTGCATCAAAAAGGGAGCAAAGAAAGTGGTCAAATATCCACACATTTTGCTGGACTGACATGATTTCTGTATAAACAGATGTAGGAATAATTAAGAGGTTCATCAGCCTTACTCTTAAACATAATAAAATGTACTTTGGGTGCGATAATGACTATGTTAATTTGTCAGCACTCCTCATGGGTTAGGCAAGACCAAACTAAGATTGTGCCTTACTATTTGAAATGACTGAAGGGTGCTAAGGCTTAGCCTTGTCCTGAGGCAGCTGCTCCTGAAGGAGGTGCAGTTTACAGACAGCTTCTCTTTGACCACCCAGATGTCACATCCATATGTGCTCAGCCCTTTTTTCTGCTTATTTAGCCATGTCTCATATGAAATAGAAGCAAAATCCCATTTCACGCTCCACACTTTGGCAGATCTCGCCAGACTTATGGATACAGAATAACAGAGTATTGTACAGTGACTTTATACAGCACTGTTAATTTGCACTAAAAGCTTGGCTCTGTGTTCTTTCTTCTTCTTTCAAGGAGTCAGTGACTTTGTCTTCTCTGCAGAAGATCTGAACCGAAACCACAAGAAATGCCTGTGTTGTTCACGTGCCAGGAAAGCTTGTATGAGAACACAGCTGCAGCAAGGCTGGTTCCCATTGTGCCCTGGTTCCCAGGGGAACAGAGTCCCCATTCGTCTGCTTGTCCACATATGATGGCACAGGGCTCTGCGAGCCTTGGGCTGAGGCACTAAAAGGACATGTGAGGCATTCCCTAGCCACAAACATGTGTATGTGGGTTCTGCTGTAGGAAAAGGGTATGGCCATGTAACAACAGGATTCTCTTCTGGACTCTGTGTCTTGATCTGGGGTACAGATCAAAGGGAAGAACAAATTAACCTGGAGAACAAGAAGAAACCAAAATAAATCTTTTTGATGGGCTACAGATAATTCCCAGTACTGCTACTCTGGTGTGCATAAGCACAAGCCAGTCCATCAACCATTGGGTTGATCATAACCCAATTTAGGGGACAAAGAGCAGGAGTTTGAATGAGCAGGAAAGGTCACTAATCCTCCAGAAAAGCTCTTTTTCAGCCTTGTATTGATGAGGCATGTGAGTTTACCTTGTTGCTAATGCTTCCTCAAGACATCTGGTGTCTCTTTCTTCCTTATCCAAAGCCAGAATTTCCTGTATGCCGGTCTCTGGTCACGCACCTCTTTTTCTCCTGGCAGCCCTAGTTCTTGTCACTGCACCAGCCTCCTTTGCAGTACTGTTAATTTGTTTGTGTAGGTGGAAGTGTGTCTGGATTTCCATCAATAAGGGAATTTCCTTCTCTTTCTGTCCAAAACATTTACTACATGTGATACATAATCTTTCTGCATAGTCCAGCTGGTTAATTTATGAGTTTAAGACATTAACAAGCTCTAGTGCAGGTAGATGCAAGGATTTAAAACATTTTTTCTTTACATGTCTGGTTGCAGGCAGAAGTTCGCAAAAGCAATCCAGAAGACTTACAAGTCAGAAGGGAAACAGGGGAACAGAAAAATTCATAATGCATTTTTTTAAACATACTTTTAAAGCAAATCTTCTCATATTTTGTGTTCAAGGTTTTGATCATTTGTGTCTGGCATCTCAGCAAGCATAATTATTCTGTGTAAGGCCTTGGCTTTCTCATTACCTGGGATTAACTAAACACCAGAAGAAGATGACTGATTTAAAGGTCTGCCAGCAAGTCTGTTGGCTTGGACAGGACAGTGGCTTCTTATTCTGGGCTTGTAAAAAAGCTATTACTCTGTTTATATTTGTTAACTTTGAAGCAAAATTTGTTTCTTCCCTTGTGCACTGTCACCAGTCTCAGCATGTGCTCTTATGAATGAGACTGATACAAATATTAATACTCTTATGTGCCTTATCATCATGGTTGAGTGTTCCTCAGGTGGGAATCCCTCTCTGTGTCAGCAGCAGCCTCTTATAGCTGTCTGCCCATCATGGCAAAGGCAGTAAGTCATGGACAAAGTGCTCTTGGAAGGGGCTTCTTTGCATTTGGGAACCCCAGTAAGCTTTGTGCAGATCGTTTAGCTAAAACAGTTTAAGATTATTTAGTGGCTTTTAAACACTGTTCATGCCCATTCTGAACCAGTCCACAGAACATCTGCACAGTGTCTGCTAGCTGTGCTCAGGGAGCCTTTACCAACAATCCTATATTGTTCTCAGCAAATATATATCAGTCCAGATTTTTTTTCCATGGCTTAGTATCCTCTGCAAGCATTGAGGAAATTGTGACCTTTCATTGATTCAGGCATGGAAACTATAATCACAATATTGGGTAGTGATGTTTGCTTTGGAAAAGTAATCCTATTGTTCTCATATTTTAAAGCTTAAACTAACAGTCAGCATGAATTTCATCTTTATAAAATGATAGGAAACCTATGATGTCTGGTATTAATAAATACCTCTGTGCTCAGTGTCTGAACGGGGTTGGAACTGAAAGGAGAATGAAGCCCTTATGGCATTGCTCAGGAGCCGTCTCTCTTGTGAGCATTTTTATGAGATGCAACTGCCACAGAAGGGCGTCTTGTACATTACAAAGCAATTGGTTTGTACTTCAAGGGAGCACAGCAATGATTTATTCCTGACAGGAGAGGAGAACCCATTATGGTGATCTGAACTGCCACTGCTGTTTACTGGTTCCCTCTGAGTGGACTTCGAATTACTGACTGTATGATCAGAGGAAAAATTGTCCTGCCAGGAATATATGGGAAAAGATAGCAGCTGCACTGAAATCAGTAAGTCTAGCACTGTAGTGCAGTCAGTCTCAAACATTCCTGACTTTTAAGAAAATAATCCAAAAGCTCTAAAGTGTTAGCGACAAAGATTTTATACAGGTGAATGTGAGAGCAGAGAGTTATGCACTGACTACAATTGTAATTGTAACTGTGGACTACAATCACTTAGAAAATTTATTCAATTTGCAATACTATTTTTCATAGGTGACTTGCTGTTGTAATGAGTGATAACTGAAAAATCAGTGGTGGAAGATTTGTCTTAAGGTTATTATACAGGGCAGGGTCTCAAGTGAACTGAATTTGGTTAGTGGGTCCTCCTTGGTGTTTCTGCATGGTTTCAAGAGTGTCACTTAATCTCTGTCAGGTTCTTTTCCTTGTCTTCAAAATAATGATGTTTTTGTCTATTTAAGTTGTAAGCTTCTTAGAACCAAATTGTAAATGGATTATATGTTTATACTGTAGAAAACACACAGGGCTTTGATCTCAACAGTGGCCAACATGCGATCATTAACAAAAATAGTTTCAATTAAAAGTAGAGACTGCATTATATTTTAATAGGGCTGCGTTAGATAATGATGGCTGTACAAAGTGAATTCATGCAATTTTCACAGTTGTGCTCAGAGTAGGGAATTATTTTGGCTGGAAAACAACTCAAACAAGCAATGCCAGAAGTTGTGAGGTCAGGGTTTTATTTTTCAGCTCTTGGTCTTCTTACAGTGAGTTCAGTAAAAGAAGGAGGTGAGAAATATACAGAAAGTTTTAATAGTGTCCAGCACTACTTTTCTGAAGTTGGTCTTTTTTGGTCAGCAAATGTACCTTAAACTCAGTGCTTTTAAATGGTCCCAGCTAAAAATTGATTGAACCAATTTGTATTATGATAAAGTCACTTGCTGAACAGTCAAAAAATATTCAGCTATTATACTCTAAATCATAAAAGTTTTCTTTTGCAAGTCACTCACAGAACTATTTTTCACAACCTACCTGCAGTATACATAAACCTCAAAGCTTACAAAAATGAAGAGACCTAAAGTTCAGCTTGTTTATGTGTGCAAATGGGTTTTCTGGAAAATATTGTACACAAAAACAGCTGACAGCAGACCAAAAATATGCATATGTCAATGGATGCCAGTTCTGGAGACAATCTAAGTTCATCTTTCAGCTCTGAATGCAGGCTTTACAGAAAGGCCACGCTATTGCAGTTGCAAGAAGGGAGAGATGTGGAGCCATGCTCCCTTCTTGACAGACTTTTCAAAAGACTGTTATATAAAAGGCAGTTTTATAAAAGAAGTTGTACATGTCTTTACTCAGGCTTCAAAGAGTGCATTGTGACTGCCTGTATCTTTCTGAGAAGCAATTAGGGAGGATCACAGGTATTTTTCTTTCTTTTTAATAGCATACAGAAATAATTTTCTGCAGCTTGAGGAAGAAAAAGAAAAACATAAATTCTATAAGAATGAACACGGGTGAATAAATGAGCAAATGGGAGTTTCAGGGTGGAGAAGGATAAAAAAAAGCAAGGCCAGCAGAGAAAAAAATATTTTACTTGATGAGACAAATAAGTACACAAGTTCTCCTTTGGACCTGAAACAGAAGAAGATATAAGAGAAATTTGAAACACCCTCAGTATGCTGGTTTTCACTCCTTAGTCTGTTGAGTTTGGAGGGTTTATACTTTAAGTATACTTTAAGGGTCGGGGTCATTCTGATGTTATTTTCCTTCTTCTGTGTGAGTGGAAGGGTGTATGGCCTTGAGATCGGTGGGTGAGATTCTATTTCTGCATAAGGGGCCTGTGACCCATCTTCACTTTTTTTCCTCTTGGATCCTGAGCACATTCCATTTCCCACAGCTCTTGTTAATGCATTGACTTTGAACATATTTCATATAAGTTTTCCAAACCAGATTACTGCTAGCCATGGCAACAAGGACCTGACTTCTCCAGGAGTAAGAGATCCATGAGAGAAAGAACAAAAGTTAAGCTTGTGGGACTAATTCTGGATGCACTGAAACTGTCCAGATGTCAGCACAAAAAATGAAAGAATGGAAACCAGTACCCCCCTCATATACATTTACCACAATGATATAAGTATCATCCATTTTACAACATGGGAAAAAAAGTCTTTCATTGCATGGAAATGTGTTGTATAACTACTGTGCTCTACTGTTTGGAAAATGCTGGGACAAGCCAACACCAACACTTCCTCTCATTCTCATATTTGGTTAATCAAATTACTTTTTACCAGACATTAGCCAGAACACTAGATAATTGTTTTCTATTTTAAATAATGGCTTGCTTGATTCAAAGGGCCTTGTTTGAGTTTGCAAAACCTGGCATTAAGCTCGAGTAAAACAGTACCCAATTATGCCCATTACCCCAAGGCAAGTACTTTTCTTAGAAAAATCACCTGTCAACAGCACAGCATTCTGCCAGAGACATTTTCATTCCCTTTCTGTTCCAGAGGCATTTTATTTGCTGATCTATCAGTTGAAAAGTCCCTGTCAAAGAGGAGGAAATAACAATAATGTTTTAGTGAAGCAACACACTTGTACAGAGGTAAAACAGTTGTACCAGCCCAATACAATGCATTATTCCCATTATTCTGACTTAGACACGCAGACTATGAAATAGCCAGCTCTGGTCCAGGAGTGATTAGGAATACATTTAGGGAATTTCTAGGAAGATTGTGGAAGTTCAAAAAGCATGTTCAACATTATGGGCAGAAGACTGCCTCTCCTTACCTAGCTTTCCACCCTGCTATGGGTAAGAGGCAAAAAACCTCCAACAAACCACCCCAACATCCAAAACCAAAAGCTCAAGAAAACGTAGCTTGTGAAAAGTTTTTCTTTGCCAAAAAGGACAGTCTATAGTATCTCACATGGAAAGGGATAGTGACATCCAGTCGATGTTACAATAAAACATAAAGTTTGAATGTTGGGAATCCTTATGAAGATCTCCATGCCTTTCTATCTAATAGTTTTTAGATTGCTCCAAAGTATCCATCTTATTTCCAAATTCATTTAAGTGGGCTCCACAAAGAAGCTATTCTGTGATTTTAAAAAGTATAGTGAATACTTTGCAACATAAACCACGGGTTGCTTTGGGAGTTCCTTTTCTGAAGTCTAATGGAAATAATTTTTTATATTGGCAGGCCACAACCAGAGGATGGTAATGTTTTTAGAAGAGGCACATTAAGAGGAAAATAAATTAATCTGAAAATACCTTTAAGAGAAACAGCAAAACTGACTAAATTTGCTGCCTGTGTTTCATTCTTCAAAACAAAAATGAAAGAAATTCTGTACGTGAAAGCATTAAACTGTTTTAATCTAATTCAGTAAGGTATATTAAAGAGACATTTTCAGCAAAAGTTTATTGAAACCAAATCCTAGGGAGAAGTAGCCAGCTGTTTCAGGCAATGTATGATGAAGTTCTAAGATGATTAATTTTTCACAGTGGTGGCCCTTAAAAACTTTCCCATCACATTTGATAACTAATGTGTATTTGCTACAGATGACTGCTTTGTTCCGTGCTTATTGAACACAAGTCCCTTCAATCTGAACAGGTAAAGTTGAGCAATCAGATCTATTTTTCTTAGCCAAAATGACATCTACTCAACAGTCACAAAGATTTCTTTTTACACTTTCTTTGCCAATTCAGTGTCACACAGAGAAATAAGAAAATTGGAGGCCAGGGCAACTCTTGACTTCTAACACAGGCTTTGTTGCTGATTCCTTGTATGACAATGATTAATGTTTTAGTTTTGCCATTTGTTAATTAGGAATAGCAGGAGATAGAGTTGTATTAAAGTGCCTGTCCAACAAGGACAGGCACTAGCTAGCAAGCCCTTAAAGGGGCTATTCATACAAGTAGATCTCTGTCTGAGTTCACATATATGACTGGTGCACTGAGAATTTAAAATGATACAAACTGCAGAGGAGTATTGTTATGAGCAGAAAGCCTGTGAGCTATGGACACTCCCTGTAGCTCTATTTTGGCACTACATTGGCATTTCTATCCAGGCAGGAATCGGCACTCAGACCCCCAGGAGAATCAACAGACCTGACACAAGGAATAACGCATATGGTGAGCTTTACATGCCTAAGAGCATAGCCTCCAAAAAAAACGGTGTGTTTAGTTGGAAACCCCAGTACTGCCCACTGGTAAGCACTAACAATGAAGAGTGATTTAAATTTCACTTGAGTTCTAGGGAGGTTTTTGCCTTCTTTTTTTTCTTTTCCCTCGAGTGTTTTTCCTGAGAATTCAAAGTCCTGAAATGTCTTGTAAAAAATATGCATCTGAATTCTTTTGAAACTGATGGAAGAAAGAAACAATGTTCTTTCTTTCAAAGCATGCCCAGAGGAGTATATAGTGATAGTTTGTCTCCACCATCCCTCAGCATTTACTGTAAGAAACAAGGATGTTGTAAGCCTGATGAAAGTTAAGCACATATTTCACTTTCTGCTGGAATATGCATTACCGCCCAGTCTCTGGGGTTCTTCAGTCAAAGGACTTTCTTACCTTTCCTTGAAAGTTTTTCTGTTTGCCTCAGAACCGAGGAGTGTTCACTGTGTCAGAGAAAAGTAGCGGGAATGACATGTGTTAGGAAGATTAAGAGACAGAGCCTTTGTTCCGTGCTCCAATTAGTGTGTCATGCTTGGTGAAGCAATAAGCATTTCCTCTCCTTTCTTTCACACCTCTGACCCACTTGACCAGACATACTCTTTCCAAAGCACCTCTTACACCCTCACAAAATACGATCCTCTAATGGTGAAGATCATCTCTGTGATATGGTAGGTGAGGATTCAAATCTCCTCCATCTGAGAAGAAAATGGACTCATCCCTTTTGTAGCACAGGTGGATGATTCTCTCACCTAAGGAGCAGCATCAGGGAGGAGAACCATCACCCGCTTCCTTCATTCCTTTTTTTCGGTGGCGCTCAATCTGTTGGTGGGTACCCCTACAGCACCTCCCAGCCTGTAAGGAGATCGGTGAAGGTTAACCCAGTTCAGCATGGGAAACATGCTAAATTCTCAGGGCTAACAAGGCAAAGAGACTTGCTACACTAAGAAGCAGAACTTGAAGCCCGTAGAAAACTTTAACACTGAAAGCTTAGTTGCCTACAACAAGTGTAAACACCCCATACTTAGGAGGCAGCTGAACAAGGATCCTGAGGGTCAGAATTTTTGACTAGGGGCTTAAAGTAGCAGGTGAGCATTGAAGTAATATCCAAGCTCTTTCATGGAGTTAGCCCCCAAGTCCTATTAATGATGCAATCACCTTAAACACACCTCAGGAATTGCAATCTGTTGTTTATCACTTCCCACAGGCACCGCTTTAAACACACACATGTGCATGTATGTGTGTATTAAAGGAATACCTGGAGAAATTTAAAACATCTTAATTAAACTTAAGATGTGTGGTTCAGACAAGATTGGCATGTGGCCACTGCATTCCAAGATTCTCAAATAGCATAATCTAATTAATTTTGTTTAAGAACACAGAGGTCATAAACATACAGTAATTTGAAACACTTAGTACCCTGCCAGCTGGCACCGTCTCCTTTCCACTTCTTTGCACTGTAATTTCACTTCCATTTGTGCCGAGCCTGAAATCTCCTCACTCCAGTAGTAGGCTGTATTATGTTACACAGTATTCAGCTGAGGTATTTTTTAATGAACTAATTACATGTTAGTTAATAATAGAACATTTCTTTAGTAGTCAACTGCTGAATATAATTCTGAGATAACTACTGCACGATGGGATGCTACAGGAGTGTTTAGGAAAAGTTTTCAGCTAAAAGCATTTTGTTTAGTCTTTAATAAGTTATAAATAAATAAAAAAGGTCTCCCTGAAAAGCCTAATATTTTGTCTTTTCACTGCTGGGTTGTGCACTGGGCACTGATGTTTTCCCACCTTTGTTGGCAGATGATTTTCAAAAGTCATTCAAGGAATATTCACAAGTATTTATACAGACCCACCATGAGAAAGGCGTATTTGGATTTCTTTCTGTTTGCCATCCGCTCATGTCCAGCCTGTTTCTGCTGAAATGCTGTAGACACAGTCTATGCACTCATTTCCTAGGCAGTCTCCAAGTGCCTGGAACAGATAGCTTCAGCGAAGTTCAGACCCTCTTTATGGCTCTCCTGAACAAGGCAACATGATGTCATGTAACATGATGTTGTGCAAATCTTTCAAAATGTTTCTCACCACTCTGCCCACTGGGGAACCATCTGGCTGATGCATTCAGCCAAATATCCAAAGAGCTCAGTGCATTTCTAGTTACTGAGATGCAATGCAGATAAACCTCATGACTTTAGAGCTCAAGTTTGTAATTCAGAAATAATTTTCTAAGGAAGCATGCCCTTAAATGTTGACTTTTGACCACTGGGTTTGGTTTTGAGATAGCAGGAGCCAGAGAGCTACAGATAGAGTTTGATGACTATGGATATTATTACTTCAGAAGTACATACTTTTGAGAATGCCATAGGTCAGATTCTCATCGGCTGATGTAAATGAGCACAGCATGATGAAGTAATATTTAAAATACACAGATTTATATCAAGAAGGGATCTGGCTCTGCACACAGAGACACACGCACATCATACACAGGCTTCGCTATTCTCCTCACAGCACATGTATAACTATCACTCACATTAATGAAAGGCATGCATTGAGGGGTTATGTTCTTACATGTATATTAGTGTGTAAAGATCTCCATCAAAGATTTTCTCTGCTGGAAGACAGGGATACAGTTACAAAGCTGTTCTCTGTCTGGTACTGCCAGCAGTTCTGTAAATCCCCCACACCCCATATCTAATGTACTCAGATGCAGAGGAGGCAAAGAGCTATGCCAGGGGAAAGCGAGAGGAGCACAGTCTGGTTAAAAGACAGCTCTCAGAGATGAAAACCAGACAGAACTCCCTACAATCCCAACACTGAGCTCCTGAGAACTGCTCAGCCTTAGCCAACTAGAAAATGAAGGAGAATTACCAAAGTTTATTGTTAGTGAGAATATGAAGCGTGTATATTTAAGCATGAAATGCTGTGTGATGTGGAATCATTGGGTATTTTGAAGTGTTATACATAAGACATGCACACATCCCTTTTCATACCTTACACTACTGTTGAGGAAAAGGACTTTGAACTGCAGAATACATACAGTGGACAGGGATCTTGGGGTTTTCTAACCCAACCTCCTGCTTGGACTAGCTGCAGTGGGAACAAGCAGTGCAGAGCCTTGCCCACCCAATTTTTATAATCTCCAAGGACAGAGATGCTACCACTCCCCTGGGTAACCTGTTCCAGTGCTCAACTATGACTTATATTTTTCCTTATATTGAGCCAGAATTTCTTGTGTGGCAACTTGAGTCCATTGTCTCACATCCTGCGTGAAGTCAAGATTGGACCATAGCTTCACTAATCCCATTGAATTCATTTGAACAGTTCTAAGTAATTTTACTGTAAATTGTAGTGGAAATAGAACTCTGGGGTACAGATGACCAATAATGCTGTGTAAACCTTTCCACTTTAGATTTAGCTGGATCTGATACTTATTAAATGACACTTTCGTATAAGTGGTTTGAGTAAAATAATTGGTGGTGTAAGATCAATCCTTCTTCTACTGTATATGTTTCTGACACTGCTTAGTGATCTCAGTCCAGTTCTCAGAGAACTGTTCTTCACATCAAAACTCACCATCAAAGTTGGTGGTCACATATTTCCTGACAAGGTTCCAGATTCTTAAAGGTATTTTTCTGCTTGGTCTTGCAAGGCCTAAGTGATTTAGACCAGGTAAGAATAATTTTCAGAGTTGCCTGACTTAAGACTCCTTGAAAGCCAAGATTTAAATGAAAAAGAAACTGGAATTTACCCCTTATCCTTAGAAGTAGTCTTTCCACAAGAAGAAGGCAGGAAGGAAAATAAGTAGGGTAAGTTGTGGAAATTTATTGCCTTTATAGGTGTTGTGCATGTTAAGAGAACTTCACTTCCAGCAACTGTGTCACTCAAAACTAATAACTACATTGCTTAAAATAAATTTATATGAAGAAATGTTATTGGCTAAAGGCCAATTTACATCTTAATTTTTCATGGATATTAGAACAAAAAAACCCACAGATTCCCTTTCCTGGACAAGAATACAAAGAAGAAAAGACCTCACTGGATTTTTTCACTCCTCTTAAGAAGAGTGTCCCTTGAATAACGTCTTGATGAAAGGTACTCTACAGGAACATAACTGAGAAAGACCAAAGAGGAGATGTGTTTCACATACTTATGCATATGAGATCAAACCACTGCCTTGCATCTGGTGAGTTTACACTGACAGTTTATTTCCAAGGCAGTCATCAATATAACTGAGAGCTTAAACCTTCTCCCACTAAGTCAGTACCAAGACTCCCACTGGCTTCTACTGTGTAGGTTTGAAGGCTGTATATCCAGTGCCTACAAATGAAGCACTACTTACCAAAGAGCAAAGCCAGGCAGAAAGTATTCAAATACAAACATTTATGTTTAAAGAATTGCCTCTATTGAAATCCATCACAAATGTGATTGATTCTCTATAATTTTGGAGGGTTTTCTTTTTTCAAAATATGTTTTTTAAATCAACATAGCTATTGAAATAAGAATAGTCTATTTTATTTTAGGTTTTAAATAAACCAGGAAATTCAATCTTATTTTCTGAGTAAAATAAAAACTTATTTTTATATATATATACATATATATAAAAGGCTGATTTACAAAAACCTTGCTTTGGATAACTGAAGAGCAAACATAAACATCTCATCATTTTGGGGGAAAGGTCAGAAAATATGACCTGAAGTTACACTTAATCAATCAGATAGCTCTGTTTTATATCTTGAAAAATAAAGGCATAATTGAGGTTTTCCTCTTTTCAGTGTTGATTTTTTTGACCTGTTCTATCAGCTTGGAAACTAAACTCAAATTCCAGTTGGAGCATATCGAGATGTTCAGAGCAAAAATACAGCAGATACGAAAATCGATTTTGTCCAAGGGACAATGTGTTTCTCTGAGCTGCTTTAAAATCTGCGTCTATATGGTTCAACAGAGCTGAGATTTTGGGGATAATTAGTTTCAGTACTTTAACAATACATCATTTACCTTTACCCATGCAGATCTTCCAGAATACCGAACGTCATTTTATGTAGGATGTGGTGTTAATTGAGATTGAAGGAACAGGAAAAGTACAGCCTCTAGTTCATGAAGTCTTTCCTTACAATGCATTTCTAATTCAGAAATCAAACATTGCAATTAATGAGTTACTGTCAATCTCAAAAAGTGATAACACTTCCCTTCATTGCCTTCCTGATTTTCATGAAAAGGGTCTACAGACAATAACCTTCCTCCATGAATCACAATGAGGTCTGTGGTGCAGGGACTGTGATTCTTGTCCTGCTGAGCAACACTATACCACCAAGTGCTGAGACACATGAAGTTTTTGGCTGTGCTCTGTTATTTTTTTTTCACTTCTCCAGATTCCTTTGCTCTGTTCTCCAGTTCCCAGAGGTAGGCATTTCTGTAATTTCGATTCACTTCCAAATATCTTTAGAAAATGCAAAGCGCTCTTGGCTTGGGTTTCATACACAGCCCAGTGCCAAAAACCTATCTGCATTTTTTCCCTTGTATATCCTAATTCTAAACTTAGTTTTCCTTTTACATTCTGCAGTACTAGGCAATCCTGGGGGGAAATAGTTATTCAGGGTAGCGTTAACCCTGTGTGAAATACAAAGTGTGAACATTTTGGCTGCCCATCATCACTCAGCTGAACAAAATGGCTTTGTGGCTGGCACTTCTTCCCCCTTACTTCTCCTCCTTGAAATTGCTTAAACAAAATCCATCTTACTCCTTCTTTCTAGAACCATAGACTCGCATTGTTTAGCCTGTCTAACAGCCCCCTAATCCAGTCAGAAAACCCAACCTGTTTGAAATAACCAAATATGCATGTGGAATTTGCATTAGAAACATAATAAACCTACTAACCACGGTTATTACAGTCTGCTCAATTGTTCAAACATGCCTCCCACCTGTTGCTGCTTATAATGTACTCAAGTGCTATCAAGTGCAAAAGTTATGGTGCTATTTATGTGGAACCTTCTTAGCCATGCACGAGGTGCAAGATATATTTACAAGAGCCTTCTTTCATCTCTTCCGCTAGGCACAACAGGAGTCTCATCTCCTCCCTGGATGCACATGTGACTACAAATGTCATTACTGGAAATAAAACATTCCCACCAAGCAGAGACCAGAACCCAGGGAGACCAGGGCAGGAAATCTCTCAAGCCTTTTATATGGAGAAGGAGAAAGAGGAGGGAAAAACAAAAAGAAAAAAAAATGCCCCACAGCTTTGCTGGTTTAATTGCTGTGTTGTGGATGCACATGAGATGAAAATGAGGAAGGAACCACAAGCATTTGGGTGGGAGTCATTCCAAAATCCTACAGGAAATTTGTGTTGGCGTAGGGGGCCTGAAATTAATGGAAAGATTCAGACTCACTCGAGTGTGCTCTGGATCAAGTCCTTAATACAGAAATGTGTCCTAAGAGGTGAGGCACCTCTTGTGCATGGCTACAAGGCACAAAACAGTGAAGTCCTGGTTCTAATTAAGCCAGCTAACATTTTTATCAGTAACTTATTGGAACAAGGATTTTACTCAAAATTTCAATACTTTTAAATTTCATGAGACTTAGTTAAGACTCTTTAAGGTTAAGTCATGTCAGGGTGGAAAAAACCTCCCTAAATCAATGTACAAGCAAGTGTGAAGAGAATCAAGTTTTAGAAATGGAAATGGTGGGGTTTTAATTGCTTTGCATGTCTGATAGTTTTAGGGCAAGAGAAACAAAGTCGGGGGAAACATCTCTCAAATAGGTATTCACACACACTTTTATGAAGTCTTACAGCTTTTTTTATTAACAAATTCGATCTTTTTAATATGGTCTCTTTACTTCTTTGCATTTTAATTAAATTATTTAATGTTTCTAATGCTTCAAATCAGTGCCTTAAGAGTGCAAAACAAAGATGGAAATTATTGGCAGAGTTCTGGCTGAGGACCCTGTATACTCAGCCAGTTATGAAGTGAAGCACCAAGCCATTGTGCTTCATTGCTTCACTCGACAACTAGAAAAAAAAAAAAATAAACCACAAATTTTGTTTCAAATAATCCTGCAGAATACATGAGATTTCTGTCTTCACAGCTTTCTCATCCTTGATTCTGGAAAGCAGGAGCCACTGTGAAGATGTGGATAAAACTTCACAGGAAAAATCATTCCTGCAACATACCAAATAATTACCCATGGAAGGATACTGAGACCTTTAGGTATTTTAAATGACTGTGGGGTTGTATAGAGAGACCTGCAAATGGGTTTGCTTGGGCAGCTGCAGACTAGCCATGGGAACATGGAGCTCTACACAAGGAGGCTTACCTTATTCTTATCTCTAGCTGGGAGATTTGCAGTGGTTAAGCTATCCTTAGCACATGCCATGATCTCTCATTCATTTACTCTACCATGAACCACACCTTTTTATTCATTTATAAAAGTGATGGTATTATCCCGTTATAAAATTAGATTATCCTGTGGATACAGAACTTGCAGATCCTCTAAGTCCATCTGTGGGTTTGCTGCCACTGTGTGTATCTCTGTGGACCTCTGTGTAAGCAGTATTCCAGGCACAGCTGGCTGAAACACTGCTTTATAATCTGGTTTGGAAGGAAAATTAGGTTTTCAGCTAAACATTTTTTTTTCATGGATTGTCTGCTTTCCATGGTAAATTCCAGCTTCTGGCTGAAAACCCAAAGCATTTGCAATAAAATGCCCTGTGTGTTTCTATGAGATGGTGCATGGCACAGGAAGGTAGAGGTACATTTTCTGACAAGTACAGTTGATATAAACTCATATTAATGCTGATGCTTTTTCATGCAGCAAGTCGTTGGTGGAGCCACTGGAAATTACAGACAGATGGAAGATACAGGTTGATGCATGAAGCTTGTTCAGCATGCTGAACAACACCACAAATATGTTATTATATGCACTCTTCTTTGAAGTGTGATGGATGTAGCATGTGTGAGTTGCTGTCTCATTTTTCTATTGAATTATAAAAAAAACAACCCACAGATCTAGCTGGGTGGTAGCTCCATTTTTCCCAGTAGCTTCTGACAGTAGTTACATTTCATTTAAAACATACGCTCACTTTTCCTGCGTTCCCCAATGTAAACATGTAAGAGATGCTGGAATTTACTGAAGAAAAAGAAACTTTGCAGTCCTGTACTGCAGAGGGTGGCACAGGAGGGCCAGAGAAAACACATCTGTGGGTGAAAGGCTCACACTCTGCCTTTCACAGCCAGAAAGCTATAAGTTTTGCCATGGAAGCACTGAGCTCAGCATTTGCTTGCTCTGAAGTGGATCAGGCTGTGGCCAGTCCCAGTGTGTGACTTTCAGAGAGACACGGGTAATACAGCTGTGCCCAGCTAAGTGAAGGCAGTTCCACTGGCCTGGTCTTTCTCCCTTCCCTCTGTTACCTTGTTATCCAGGACCACCTAAATATTTTCAGCATCTTCTGTTATCAGAGAAAATGAAGTTTTAATTTTTTTTTTTTTAATTTATTTTAATTGCGAGCTCTGTGTCACTGGGTTAATTCGCTCTGGCTGCAGTTTGAAAGAATGCCATTCACAGAAACCATAAGAGGCTTAAAGAGTGGAGCAATTACTGCATCCACATTCTTGGAAAAGTCTGATAACAGCGGAGACCATTCCTGCAGCTCAGAGGAAGGCCGGAGTAAGAGAGTACAGCACAAAAAAATGACTCATGGGCCAGCACGGCGTCCTCAGTTCTTGCACACTGACATCAAAGCCTAGGAACTTGAGGCCTCCCTTGAATGAGCTCAACTGCATTTAAGGAGATTCTGGTAATCAGTCTAAAAAAAGCACATTAGACATGTAAAAGGAAGCAAAGTGCACAATTCCTTTGTTATCTCTGGCATCAATGGAACGATAGACAGGAGGTGTATTTTCCCAGGGTGTCCATCGGATAAGAGCCCTGCAGGGTTTTAGAGGTGCCCATCAATGAAATTAGCATATATCAGGGAAAAGTACGTATGGCCATCCTATTTGAAAAGAGAATGTCTTATACCATTGTTAAATAGTGAATTGAGTTCTTACAAAGTGTTGATCCTGAAAGTTTGTCAAACAGATTATTTGTTTTATGATACCGACATCTTCATACACATCTCCTTACTATTTTGTTGTTCCCTAAATGTTTATTGATTTTTTTACTGTTTACTGATTATGGTCACCCTTTTCATCTACCTGTAACAAAACTAAAGTCAGTTCTCTCCAGAAACAGTAGATACCACTTTGTTCTGGGAAGCTCTGACTGAAGGGTGTTGAGGCACCTCATTTTCAAAGTCCTGCACACCATTATCCTCTCACTTCTAGCCCAGCAATTTTAAAACTAAGCAAATCTATTTTTATTTTCCAATGGTAGAGAATTGTCTTATTTTCTTATTGCATCTGCATTTAATTTCTTGGTATTTAACCTTAGATACTAACAGTTGCAATTCAGTTTCACACTGGGTAGTTGTATGACGAAAGTTCATCAACTGGTACCGGTGCAGAGAAAATCCTTTATAGGTTCTTAAAGGTGTTGGAGCTCAGGCAAACTGTTTTCAGTTTCCCCAGTGATACTGTTTTCCATACTTTCAAGGGGAATAATAGTGTTTCCAGGTTTCCACATAGCAGCAATTTTGAGTTGATCCTAATTTCTGGCCACAGGTATTAGCCAGTGTGCAGCACAACAGTGCTCTAAACCTGGCTGAGATCTCTTTCTAATGATCATTAGTGATTCTACAAATAAACATCAACACCAAAGAACAAAAACACTGTAGGTCCAGTCTCTAAAATCAATACATGTTAGAGACAAAAGACCTTGTAACACCATCTGCTAGCAAACCTCTGCCGAGAACGTTGTTCGGGTTATTTTTTCTTCAAATTGGCCAAATTCTTCAAGTTTAAACTGACTTAACCTTTTTTTTTCTTTTTTAAGAGTGTGGGGTGAGCAAAAGGAGAGGTACACAATAACATGACAGTACAAGGAATAATTACAAAACATATAGAAGAACATATGGGAAAAATAAAATAGTGACTTAAGAAGAGGCAGGAGGAAAGGTGGATTTGAAAAGAAAGTATTTTCTTGTAAACATTTCACAAAACAGCAGAATGAAAATTTTTTGAGAGGTAAAACACATTGGCTTAGTGCTAAATTTATGATGAACACCTGTTGTGGCATATGGCAAGTACTGTCATGATATTGTGGCTAGCAGCAGCATAATTCTCCATACATATAAGCTTATGGTCCTGCTTTATTATTCCCTTGCAATGTTGAGGATATTTCCACACTGAAGTTTCAGATAAGCCCACATAAGTGCTCATTTTGTAAAAGAATAGTAGAACTGATTCAGACTAAGCTTGGCAAATCTCATTTCTGCAGAATGGGACAATTACCGGAACAACAGATGTGAATAACAGTGGTGCATCTTTCAATGGCAGCTCTTTGGCACAAATACGTACGTGTTTGAAGAATACCAAATGTCTAATTGTAAGTGGACTAAAAAAGTCCCATCTGTGTTTTACACTTTCCTAGCTGGTGACCTGTGAATTGCCACCTCCAAGGGAATGCCTCTTCATCTAGGCCATAAGTTTCTTGAAATGGTCAAGGTTCTTATTAAATCATACTTTATATTCTTCTTCCTGTTCCAGCAGTTGTTCATTCAGGTTTTTTTTTTTTTGGGGGGGGGGGTGAGGGTGTTTTCTTTCAAGGGGGGTAAAAGGTAGCATTAATAAATTAAGGCTCTTTCTCAAATGAATTTCAGGCTATAAGCTTGTTGGTCAAAAAGGTCTCTTTAACCTTTAGCATCATGAAAATAAGAATCTAGTCAAACTTGTGGAAATGTCTCCTCTCATCCTGCCAGTCACCCATCTACCATCCATGTTAAAGCACAAGGATAAGCTCCTTCTGCACTCGCACAAAGTGAGGAAGGGAATGAGGAGGAAATAAATTCTCCTTTTTTCAGATATCATTATGATTGCTGAAGTGATAGCAATTATCTAAGACAGAAAAGTCAGAAACTGAAAAATCAGTTACTCCTTTTGTAATTCTTTCAGGGCCAGGCACTAGTTCAACCCTAGCAAGACCTTTTGGCCTTCCCAGGAAGGGAAAGAGACAGAGGAAAAACAAACATGTGGAGAAAAACAGCAGACTGTGGAGCACAATGAATACAAATGTCAAGGGCTGTAGGGAGTTACAGGACTAGAAATGAATGAATAGAGAAGCAGAGGAGGGACACAGAGAAGAGCACCCATGTCAGTGTCCTGTGCTCCCAGGAGGGATGCAAAGAGCTGATGGCAGCAGGCCACTGGACACAGGACCACTGGCAATGTGGGTCTCCCCACCCCATTTTGTTGCTGCTTCTTCCTGGTCACGTGAATGGCCAGTTAAGGCAAAGCCAGGAGAAAGCTGATGGAGATGCTCTGGTGATTTGAAGGATTTTATTCTGAAATATTAGACACGTATACATTCCTCTGGTTGTCAAAGGTGGTGGCCCAAACTGGACTGGAAGGGTAGCTTAGAAATATCTTAAACTGTAGTCACAGGCTGGCTTATAACGTCCCCAGCAGAATAATGAGAGACTTTCACCAAGAGAAAACAAACAAACAAACAAGAAGTCAGAGAAAAAAAGCTGTTTTCCATATTTTGCTTGGAGGCAACAGACGTTTATCATACCTCTTTTGGCAGGACTAACACTTGGCTCAGGGCAAAGCAAAACTTTCCACAGAGAGTGAATGTTGCTACTGACCCAGACACAGAGGTGTGGGAATATACCGTCTAATCCAAGCTGTCTCCAGCAAGGATGCTTTACTGAGGAGGCAGCTGCTACTTTGTCAGGGCTTTGTGGCAAAAGGATTTTTTTTTTTCTAAATTCTGTACAGAGGGGTTTTCCTCCATGCCTGGGCCTCACAGGCACAGCCGCCACATGATTTATAAATGACAACACTGATCACTCTTGAAAGCAGAGCCACAGGCTGGCTGTGGAGCTTCTGCCAGCACTCTGAGCCTTGGAAGGCCAGAGGATAATGTTGGCTGAGTCAAATGGCTCTTGAGGGATTTACAGAGTGGATTATACTTGAAAAGGGAATCCTCTTTTATGTCTATTCTTGGGAAATAAATGCTAGGAACTGTTCAAGGTTGTTCCGAGTTGGATGAGTTCTCTGAAACTGAAAGCAGAACCTAATTTTTGCCATTCCCTCAGGGTATTCCAGTGAAGTCCTAAACACCTGATAGGAGAAGTGAAAGAAACCCAAGGTGTTTATCTAGTGTAATAGGACAGGATGGAACCAAGCCTGAGTTAAATGGAGAATATCCTGTTCTTATCCATATTCCTTTTATTACACTACTTGCCATTGAAGTATCTGCATGGCTTTCAGCAGTGCATCTATAATGCGATGAACTTTTGTCCTGTCATTGTTTCCTACTTTAATCTTCTCTTTGAGGGAAGAAACATTTAGAGTAATGTAGTTTCGGCAGAAGTTTAGTTTAAGGATTGTAAGGAGGAGGCAGGGGAAAAAAGTATTTCTTTCTTTTTAATATAGCTGCTTCATTGTATTTGTTCCAGAGAGGAAAAGGGCAAAGATTTTCTATCTAATACAAAGCATACGCACAAATTAATTTTATCTGGAGAGTACAGCAGAAGAATTGACAATGGCCTGTTTGTCCAGGAGATACCTGGAGCCTAGATATATAAGCATTAGAAATACAATTGTATATTTGGATGCCACAGAACTGTGACGTTACTGAAAAACACCTAAAATGAAACACGTGAAGTGAGCTGCCATTTCTCAAATACCTACAGTTTTCATTAGTACTCATAAAAAGTAATTTTCAATCTGAAGTCCATCACATTCTCTTTTGGTGTTTACACCATAGTTAAAGAAAATTTTCAAAAATAATTGTGGATTTTTAGACCTGTTTCTAGAAAAGTCATGCTTAAATGTGTGATCTTTAAATTGCATCGGATTTTTTTTTTGTTCTGCCTATGAAGCTGAATTATATGTTTTTGGCAACCCTGAGTAAAATTTTCATAATCTCTGCTTTCAAGGAGTTCGGGATTCTTTCAAGTCAATGAAATACAATGACAGAAAACTTAACCAGCCCTGACATAGCTGTTTTACCTGTCTACCAATTGTCACTTGAACTCAAATGTAATATGTCAGGACTAAGCTCAAGAATCCTGCACTTCATCCAGTTTTAATGAACTTATTTGGCATTTTTGCTTTTGTATTACATCTAACTATATGACTTCAACTATATGAACTATCTACAAAAGACATTAGGGACTCTCATGAAGTTAAGATCACACCTGTATGCAAATAACTTCCTGATTCAGTGTGCAAGTGATTTCCCAGTTGCATAAAGAAAGTTTTGATGAATCCAGGAATGAACCTTTTAACTTGCAGTTCTGTTTTGTTTCCACACTGCTATCCTATCTTCGCTACAGAGACTGTTATTTCATGTTAAATATTTATGTTGTAGCGTCATACACTTAGGATATAACTCTGATACCTAATATGCAAGTACTCTCTGAAAAACTCTACATCCTGTACAATATTAGACGTCTGTATTTTGTTTGGTTCAGGTTCTCACACAAGTGTGAAAAGGAATTTGAAGCTATAAATCACTGTCGGTCAGTCTTTACCTTAAGTGCTAACCACATCCCTGAATCAACAATATGTTTTCCTTCCTTTCCACAGATGGGCTGACCCTGTGGGTTCACCATGCGTTATTACACCTAGAAATTCCAGCCACGCTCACTGATTGCATCACTAACCGCTATTCATTGCTGAGCTGAGGAACGTCTTCTCAGATGATTTGCAATCATACAGCTGAGAGCTTTTTCTCTCCTACCAGAGCTTGCTTTCAAATAGAAAACCCCAACCCTGTTTATATAATCCTAATAGTTAAGGTAAAATATTAAAACACTTTCTAATTACTTCCTTCCCATTTCCTATGGCTTTTCTTTTAATAACATGGATTTTTAGCATTACTGCTTTATTTCAGACTCATTTATTTTCTGTAATAGGTCTGCTCCATTTCCTTGAACTTTGAGTATGAAGGACTTGAATATTCAACTCAGCTGATAACTTGAGATTATATGAAAATGAGATGACCTAAAAAAGCTTGAACACATCACTTGTTTGTGCAGTGTTGCTACATGGGTTCCCAGGAATGCTTGCTTTCCCTTACAGAGCAACTAGCCTCCAAATAATTTTAAATCACGGTTAAAAGCACTGATATGAGTTTATGCTTCAGACTGAAGAGTGTCAAATATTGACTCAGCTGATGGTTTGACGCAACATACAGGTATCCCTCAGAAGCATCCCAAATTAGTCCTCATTTTCTGCAATGCAGTGTCCTCAAGGAAGGCACAGTTTAGAGAGGCAGGTTGGACAGGATGATGGCAAGATCTAAAGGAACAAGAATATCTCAGGGGAATTACTTTCCAAGGGAATAACGCTGGTTTGCCAGCAACTCGGAAGTCTCAGAACAATTCCCCTTCCTAAGCAGAGCAGGAAGGGCCACCAAAAACTTTATCTGATGGCAAACAAGCAGACAGGCAGGCAGACAGACAGACAGCAACTTTCCAGCCACCACACTAATAGAGGTGAGTCAGTTGTTTTCTTCCTCAAAGTCTTTCTGGGTGGTTAATATGAAACACAAGCTCCTTTCATCACTGATTAATGCTCTTCCTCAGCAACTGATTGGATGAACCCTCTTTTCAGCTGGTGTAATTCTGTCTCATCTCATTGACTTCAGCTGAGCCGAGGATCTGATCTTTGAAATACGAAGTTTCTTTTCTGTTAAGGCTATGTTTGATTTCCTTATTTAACTGTTGCATTGTAAATTTATGTTTATACATGTAGTTTTGGAGGTCCTTACAAGAAGGTATTTTATGTTTCTGACACACATCACTTTCATTAAACCACTCGGTAGCTCCTTTCACTCCCTCTAACCCTAACTCTTCTTTGCATTCTCCTGAGCTGCTCTCATCATTTCCCTGTTCCTTGGCAATAGTATCTTTCCCACAGTACTGTCACTGGCACCCTGCACAGGCTCTTGCAAATGGCTAACACAGAAAACGCATTGCCTGTCTTTGCCCTCCTATTCTTTGGCTACCAGAAACTGGCATTTTGTTTGTATTTTTCACCTTTTTTTTTTTTTTTTGTCATCTCTTTAGCACAGCTGTGTGGCTGGCGGCTGGCTTCTGGCTTCAATTATTTTTCCACAATAACTCCCAGGTCTTTTTCCAGAGAGCAGTGTTGGATGACTATTTAATTCAGCATATACAATACTTCTTGCATCAGTTTCTTGCTTGCAGACAAATTACTTGATGTGTGCTAATATTGAACTACATTTACCACCTGCTGGCTCGGATCGTCTCAAATGATCCAAAGACTCGTGAATTCAGTTCCACTGCTCCTTGTACTCTGTCCTCTTCTAATGCTAGTATTATATTCCACTCCAAAGGTTTATTTTTAGGACACCTCTGCCAAATTGTTTACACATGTTAGTTCCCTTAACATTTCCTCATTTCCAACAGCTTTTGACCCCAGGGACAAACTGAAGGCCTCTGTATGTTAGTTCTGAAGGGTATATAACCATGACAATGCAAAAGTGTGAATATAGACCAAGACCATACACACCTTCTCCCCTTTGGAAAATGGAAAATAGAGAGGGCACAATTTTCAAAGTGGCTTAAACTCAGATAAGATGAATGAGAGCAACTGTGAAGAACTGCTCAGAACATGACACTTAGTGGCTTCAATGGGAATCCACTTTATCCAAGTCATTAGGACTAAATGATTCTGAAAGTGTTGGTACATCAAAACAATTACTTCTAATGTGCAATTGTATTTTGGAATTATATCAGTCCCTTTAAGTACTCTGAAAACAATGGCATCACTTCAATATTTTTGTATGCCAGTGGAATGTTTTTGATGGTGCCTCTCACTTCTTCTAAGAGTTTTCAGTGAAATCAGATCTCATCATGTTTCATCTGTAAAGAGAATGACAGTGGGTCAAAACAGAAGTCCTCTCAGACAACAGAGTAGTGATCCCTATTCCCTAGGGCAACCTGAATTGAGGCAGCTGATTTCAGCAGTACATGTACAATCCTTTTGAGTGGGATTTGGCCCTTGCTCAAAAGGTAAAAGCCCCTGCTTTGTTTTCACTTCAAAAAACACCAAAACAACCCAGCATAAGACTATCAAAATGTCAAAAGTATGAGGGAAGAAAGACGAAGACTAGAGATATGAAATATTCAGTTAGAAGGGGAATTTTTTTTATATAGAATTACCTGGCTATCAGAAAATACAGCCACTATTTCAGTCAAGTGACAGTGGCTTAAAGGGTTATGAAGAAATAACAATCTGTGACTTTAATATCCCAGTTCCATGTTAGACCTTTTCTGGCAGTGCTGCGAAAACATTTCCTACATACTTTCAGCCTTATCATGGAAAGTCAGACAGCTCGGGATCACATGGGCTGATAAGTTTTCAACCAAATAAGAGTCAGAAATGCAAAAGAAAAATACCCTGGGAAAGTTTTCTTCAGCTCATATGTATGAGAGAATATAGTACATTCCCCTGTCCGGCCTATAATTAAGATGAAAGGCATATTTCCATATAATTTGCCATTCAGTGGCATGGTTTGCATTCCATGTGAATTGTATCATCTTGATTCTTCTAATGCAATGAAACAAAACAAAAAATGAAATCAGGCTTAGTAGTTGAATAGGATGCATTATTATGGTTCAGACTATTTTTAACTCTCAAGAAACAAAGCCATTTTAACTGTTATATTTTTCATAAGAATTGAAATGTACAGGCTCTACAAAAGTGTGACTTCTTTGCATAAAACCAGTAGAGTACCCTGGCTTGAAAAATCAGTTCATATCACTTTCTCTATGAACAGATGGCCAGGGGAAGGCAAAAGAAAAGCAGTAAAGATATCCTTAGCCTACTATGTCTTCAGCTACTTTTTTAGCCCTCCATGGCTGTCTGTGGGTCACAACCTGGATCTGTGGGATTAAATTTCTGAGCTCTATGACAACTTTTCATGTATACACACAAATACATATGCATACACACAAATACATATGCATACACATTTAGCTTTGTGTAGGTCGGTCTCTCCATGCCTAGTCTCATCAAAGTCAATTAGAGCCTTTTTTTCTGAGGTCAGAAATATGTTTGAGTAATAAAAACTTGTTAGCTCTGACCAACTCTAAAAGGTTTACAAACTGATTTTGCTTCTGCTGCAGCTCTGCTGACTTTAGCGGAGTTCAGGAAAACATGAACACTTAGGTAGATCATAAGTGATTTAGGAGTTCTTGAGAAGCTCTTCCCTTGTGAGATATCTAGTACTTCCTAATTCCATCTGTGCTAGAAATGGCATAAGAACAGTCTCCCTCATGGTAAATCAGTATATCCGTATTTTGTCTAAACTGGGATGAAGAACAGCAGAGGACACACACATGTAAACAACTTAAAAGATAAAATACATTGAGAACTTTTTTTAACCCCAAACACAGTTTGGTTCAGGTTTTATGCTAGGGCCTGTGTTGATTATTCTTTTATATAAATGTGGTTGTCCATCTTTATTAGAGTTTGAAACCCAGGGAGATATATGGTCAAAGTCAGATGGCTGGCCATAGATCTATGGAAAGTAATTTGTCAAGAAACATCTGGAGAAACCGCAGAGCCCTTCAAACATGGACTCTTCTATGCAGATATACCTTTTACACAGGGATCCCAATGAAGCCACTGGAAAATTGCCAGTGCATTGAGGACCAGGCCCCTGACAATAAGGCTGTGCCCTAGTGTCCTTATCTGGGCTTAAAGCAGTGCTGAGTGTGGAGAGAAATGAGAAGACCTCTCCCCAAGTTCCCTCTTGCACAAACAGAGCAAGCGCCCAGTGTGCCTTTCCTTGCCTGCACAGCAGCTGTTCTGGAGTTTTAACACTCCATTTTGGCTTGGCAACATCCCCAGCCAAAGAGATTCTCATAGTTTAGTTTTTTACTTGAGAGTTATGTGTAATTTCCAGAAGTTCCTTGTGCACTTCCTCATTATTACTTCTCCTGGAGATCTGCATCAGTGGTGGGCTATCACCACCGGGACAAAATTTCCACTCAGGGTGTAAAAAGCCAAGATAATGCATCATTTTCTGTTGGGTGTGTACTGAGTGGATGTTTTCTTCTGGTGGTGATAGCCCACCATTGACACTGAAGCACTAGGAAAAAGAGTAATGGGGATGTGCATAGTGCTCTGGAAATTATGTGTAATTAACACATCACCACCTGTTGGGTCCCAGGTAAAGGACAACATGGTGCTGCACGGCTGCAAGACCAGGCCAAGGAATGAAAAATTTTAGCACCTTCAACTCCTGTGTCTTTCTGCTGAGAAAGACAAAGTTTTTGTGCTTATCCTCTCTTGCTGGCTATTGTGGCCAGCAAGGGTACTCTCATTCCTCACTTATTTCCTATCCTGCTCTTCTCACGTTGAGGCAGGACCAGAGGGATTTGGGCAAATGGTTCCCGCGTGCTTGCTGGGAACAACCTGGGAGCCTGAGTCTCACTAGACACCCTCTGTATATCAGAACAACACCAATGGTCTCTTTGGACTTAGTTCTGATGAAGAATGGTAAAAAGGAAGAACAAATGCAGGAACAGAGGGTTGGAGGAGCAATACTTCTATGCCATTTGGCACGTTGCTTTGTTTTGTTTAGATTTTACACCATGTCAGTGTCTGCGACAGATAAACCTGAGAAGTTTCAGAGTTCAGATTTGGCTTGTGTAAGTATTCAAAAGTTTAGATGTTTATCTGAACCACATCTGAACTGTGCAAAATAACTTCTTGAGATCGCTCTGTTGGGCTGGAAATCTTGTAAGAACAGGCTTTCTCGTGACATTTCCAACACTCCTGCTTCCTGTCATGGCAGTGAAAACAGCCGTCCTCGTGGTATTTTTCAACAATCCTTCTTCTAAATGGAAACCAGAAGTGGAGAGGGGGTGGAAATACATGAGACATCTCTGAACTTTGGAAATCTGCTGCTTGAGTTTCATTCTAGAAAAATTTAGGGTTCAGAAGCTTTCAGATTTTTATTCCAAACCTATTCTACAGAAGAAATAGCACAGAAGAGGAACTGGAAGTGGTACTGGCATAAAGGGGTGAATCAAGCCATGTCCCTTTTTGTATTTAAAAAACCCAGAGATATTTGATGGAGTTGAAAGATAGCATAATTAAAACAAATAAAAGTAAATATTTTTTCACATAGCTTATACTTAACTTCTGTGGTACATGGCCACAGGATATCACTGAGGCCAAAAGCTTAACAGGATTTAAGAAGTGATGGGTTATTTATATGGATAATAAAAATATTCACTGTCACTTTGGATACAGTTATATTAAAATATTTGCAAGGGATATAAACTCATCTGCCTCATGGTATAAGCCAGATCCTAAGTGAATGGCATTAGGGAAAAATTTCTGTTATTACATGCCTTTTAACAATTGCTTTTTTATTGCATATTAATGTGACATATCTGGTATTAGAGAAAAGAGAATGTTGGAGTAAAATAAATAAATGTATGATGTTCTATCGCTTTCCATAACATTCCCCTAAATGTGTTGCATTAGAAGACAAAGATATGGAAACTATTTGTGCTGATAATGGAGTTGTTTCCTCTGGCCGACGTGAGGTAAGACCTTGTTTACAATCAGTATAATACTTATCACAACAGCTTCATAAAAACTGTGAATCCTTATGTCTTTAACATGGATTTAAAAAAAAAATAATGAACAGACAAACAAAAAACCAAATCAAACCAAAACATATAATTTATTTCTACCTAACTCAGTGTTTTACAGGAGATCGGATTAAATTATAATAGAGATGCTTTCCAGCCTGTAGTATTTCACTCCTTCAAAAGGCACTGCAAAAGGTAGCTTTTTGACCTTCATAATAGCCAGTGAGTAAAACTATGATATATTATCCCAACTACATTTAGGGTACATGAAACGAAACAATTAATAAGTTTATAAAGAGCTGTGTGGTAAATCCATAGGAAAGCAGAATTACAACTGTGGTATTCAGAATTTCTATGCCTACTAGTAATACATTGAATTCATATAACTTTTCTGTATCTGTAGATGCATATAGGTGTGAACATCTGTAACAATGATTCTCAAAGGGATAATCTATTTATTTGACAGCAAGAACTGGTCAGAAAATAGAATTTCTATCCCCAGTGGAAATGTCAGTATTTCAAAGCTGGTTTTCATTTGAATCGGAAATAAAAACTGAAATGTTCATTTTTCCCCGTGAATAAAAGTTTACTTCAAAATGACTGAAGTGTTTCATTTTGATAGCATCAACTTCATGTGACATTAATTCCCTTGTTAATACATTTTAAATTTACTGTGTTGAAACACCATGGTATATTACATTTTAATAACTGAAGTATTGTAAGCAATATTATATAATTCACTGAACACACTGCATAGCTTTAATATTGAAATTACCATCCTAATACAACTTAAAAGTTAGAACAAAATCAAAGCATTATTCCTTGTCTAAATGAAATATTTCAATATGATGTTCAGAATAATATCTCAGATTTCTCATCAACAAACATTGCTGATATTGCATGTTTCCTTTAAAAAACTTCCAATTAAAAACCCCCAGTAACTTGTGTTTTCTATCAGAAATAATTTCTACTGAAAAATTTTCATCCAGCTTCCTGAAAATTCTGAACCACTTCCCTTATACAATTGCAACTGATATAACTCAGTGGTGAGGAAAGCTACTTCTCTTGTTGTAGTAGAAGTAGTAATGGAGAAGCATTCATTAAAGCAAAAGAAAAATGGAAATGATGATTGCAGATAGCCTCAGGTTACTGTCTGGTACAATAACAGAGTTCCTCTTCGCACAGTAATGAGCAAACCAGATGTATCCTGTAATGAGGAAAGTAGGGATACAGTTAGCTCAGTAACATATAAAGAAAGCTGCCTTTCAGTTATCTAGAAAGATTCTAAACAAAAATATCCTTTCTCTAGGTCTAGCTGATTAATGAAATCTCTTTAGATTACGTATTAACATTTGCAGCAATAATAAACTATAATAACAATTTGGGGTTGATTCATGCTCTCACCCCTCCCAAGTGCTATCTCATTCCCAGCCAGTCCTGTCTGGGGGCTGAAAAGGCTGTAGCTGATGCAAATCCTTGCCTTAGCTTTCCTCCTGTTTCCTGTATCTATATATCTATCTCTAGCCTATATCTATCTATCTATCTGTCTGTCTGTCTATCCCTGTGTATGTCTATGCCTATACCTCCATCTATGGCAAATTTACATGCAAAATAAGTATTTGTACTTGTCTCCTTTTTCCTGTGAAAGGATGCTTGACAAAGACAGACTGGGAAAACGGCTGGCTTTTTTTGAAGACTCCTTCCTAAAATCCAGGGGCTGAAGGTTTATCCTGAGGCAAGGCACAGCTGATGTTGGTCCTGAGGGGTAAGCAGGGGAGGTGCTACCCTCATGGCTATCTGTGAAGCAGCTGCTGATGCTCTGTGACTCTTCAGTCTTTTTGGAGCATCCTGAAGGTCCTGTCTGCAGGGCTGCTGCAGAGCCCACCTGTCTCTGCAGACCCTGGGGCAGCAGCGTGGGTGCTCTGAATGGGGCAAATCTGGGCTTGCAGTAGGAGAAGAAGGAGGTGAGGGCTACCAGCAAAGTGAAGGGGTGGGGAGAGGCAAATCCTGTTTGGTTTGTCAGTGCAGGTCGGAGTAACCTGCTGGAGTTATGTTTCCTTATGGTCATTGGCCATGACTCTTTTCAAAAAAGAGAAGCGAGGCATGAAATCGACATAAATGGACAAATCAGAGTCATATGGACTATATTTTGTACAGCACCATGATGCATTTGTAACAACAATTTGTACCATAGCAATCTAGTGCATACCTTTAATTAACTCCTTCCTGTGACTCTCAAGCTTTTAATTTCATACTTGCTTTGTCATATGCCTCTGCCATCCAACAATTCATTACGTTCTTCACATTCATTTTTCCTTTTGATTTCCACTGGCACTTCATCTTAAAGAAGTTAGGTATTCTTTGGCATCTACATTTAAATATTTTGCCTCTGTTAAACAACTGCGTTCTCATGATGACATTTAAAAAGACAGATTATGAGCAAAAGTAAATGCCACTGTATGTTTCTGTATTTTGTAATGCACAGTAAGACTAATGTGCATCTGAAAACAGTAAAATCCAAATTGAATTAAGGAAGTGATATATGAACATCTATACATACAGGTGTGTTTCTTTGGGGTTAAACTGAGTTTTGAAGGTGGTTTGATGGAATTAAGTGGGATAACGACAATATAGACAGGGAAAAATATGCACTCTTTAAATTTTCTGTTGTTTAGCAATATTAAGGAGAAAATAATCTATAGAAATCAAAGTAGTTACACCAGCAATGGTCCTGTCTGTTGTGGTAATGATATTTCTTGTTAAAACATTTCAGTGTGATCACTCCATAAATAAAAAGACAAAGTAATTGCACCAGTTCTCAAGTCTTTCAGGAGTGAGAGCAGTTCAAGGCTGGTCTTTACTATGGCAGTGAATAGAGGCCTCACAGTTAAGGCTGAACTGAGATTTGCAGTCATAGCAGGAGCTAAATCTTCTCAAGGAGTATAAAAGTACAGCGTTTATCCCCCCAAATTACATCACTTGCTCTAAGTACTGAATGTGTTCCCTGATAATTTTCTGTCATATCAGTTAATTTGTCATTAGTTACAAATATTTTTAAGATTTTCCATAAGAAGTATGTTCACCTTTCTAATAGCCTCCCAAAAAGCTTCCCGGTTATGGATCTTTAAAAATAAAACAGCTCCTAAAATGGTACAAAACCTAGAGCACCGGTTATCTTTTCTTTTGCTCCAGTAGACAGAGAATAGAACCCCAGGTTCTCCATAAGAACTGGATTTTATTCTTGGCCCATTGGAGACTATCATCCCAATTTGTGAAGTGCAGGGAATGATCCATCCTTTCTGTCTTGATGTACTGAGAATACATACAGTTCTCAAATGTAGTTACCTCAACAGGGTTTTCCTTTTCATCCAACCAATATGCCACTTATTTAAATCTGTAGCCATCTCTAATGAGATGTAAGGCACCAGGGGCATCTCTTGCTTGTCTATGGATTGACCTTCCAGTTTAGTTCATCCAGCCACCATCTCAGAGTACCTCTTTTATGCTGTGCCTCTGAACCCTGCTCAACCCACCTGGAAACCTTCATTGCAAGACACCCCATTCACTCTGTCTGGCTCATGCACATGCAGCCCAGCCAGGAAACCAAAACCAACATGGAGCCTTCCCCACAGTGCTAAAACCAAAGTCAGTACTAGAGGTTGGTCCTGTATGGTGTAGTTCTCTTTTTGGTGGCAGTTAGTAAACTGTCTCTGTTTTCCAAAAGCAGATCAGGACTGGCAGGACATGATGTGCTATTCCAGAAATATTGACTTATGCCTCAGCTACTTTTTGTTGTCCCTTGTAATGAGTGCCTTGAGTCTTGGTCCCTACAATGGAGTGGCAGGAGCAGAAATGAACATCTCTACATTCAAATGCTTTTCAAAATGGAGTTGTAGTTCCATGTGAAATTGCAAAATGGGGGAAAAGTGAGTGAAAGGGGCAATCATCTTGATGTAGAAGAATCTGGCAGGCCTGACCATACCAATTTTCTTTGCTAAGTTAACAGGTCGCTGTCCGTAGGTTCAGCTATATAAAGTTCAGCCCATCACTTTTGTAGAGAAACTGACATCCACCCTGGGATAGCATGCATCTTAAGAAAAAGTGTTTTACCATGACTGTTTCACCTATCCAGCCTTAGGAAAAACAAATCTGGGCTCTACTCTTTCATGACATAAACTACAAATAAGCTCTACATTCAGTTCCCCATTAGGAGTGCCATATCAATAAAAATGTGCATACATTCATTAATGTCATAACTCATAAAGAATTTCGAAAGCAAACCCCCAAAAGCTAATGTTCAGAGGTGATACTCAGACACATAGATGATTCCCATGCAGCAACAACTAGTGACTTCACAGTTTTGGACACTTTGAAGGAAGCTATAATCCCCTTCTAGTGAGAACTTGTTAGACACCATCTGTAATAGTAGTAATTACTACTCCTACATTTATACAGTCCTAAAAGTACATTTGGCCCTTTGAAGGCAACTGTGAGGCTGATGTGGCCACCGTGAAAATGAATTTGACACCCCTGATCTAGAACATTGCATCTGGTTTAGGGGGACCCATTATAAGAAAGACATTGATAAAGAGAAATGAGTTTAATGGGGGGGTGACAACATGATCAGAGTACTACAGCACAGGCCCTATGAGGAGAGGCTGAGAAGCTGGGCTAAAAGCTTTGGGAAGAGACTGTTTTGAAGGACTTGATTGCAGTCCCCCATTACCTATGAAGAGGTTATCAAGAAGAGAGGGTGGTAGTTTTGACAGTGGTCCAGGATGGGAATATGAGACAAGACATGTATGTTGAAAAAGATTATAGCCTGGTTGTAAGGAAAATTTTTTCACTATGAGGTCAGTCAAGCAGTGAAATAGGCTGCCCAGTAAGGTTGTGCAGGCTCCATCTCTGTAGGTGTTGAAGATCCTACTGAGTAAAGCCCTGGGTAACTCAATTTAACCTTATCAATGACCCTGCTGTGTGCAGATGATCAAACTAAATGATCTTCTGATGTCCCTCCAACCTGAATTATCTTATGATCCTATGGTAGTATGACAGAGCCTTTTATATTCAGAACTGTTTCTTTTATTCTTTGAGAAAATCATTTTTATAAACCCAATTTCAGATAAATCTCTTTCAATGAGGAATGACACAAGAAGAAATTAATTTTGCTGAAGTAATATTGCCTGAAAATGGACTACACTTATGCACAATGGGTGGAAGTTGTTCTGGTTTTTTTTGCACTACTCTTTTTTACTCAGAACACAAATCCTAGACAGTTATATGCATTTGAAAACTTCTCTTAGAAAGGAAATTATTGTACTATTTTGACTCTGCCTATAATTTTTTTTCTAAGCATTTATTTATCTATAAGCAAAAAAAATGTTGAAACTCACAGAAGAAAAGAAAGTATTTTACTTTTGGTGTGTTGTACCCGCATTTCATTTTAGATGAATATGATGAATATTTTTTGCCTAAACCAGGTAGCTTCCCTGCATTCAGAGTCTTCTTGTAGAATCACATAGAAGTTGTGCACACATTTTATACCAGATTATGCAAAAAAAAAGAATTGCATTAAAAAGATGAAGCCATGTACTGGTTTTGTAGCCATTTTCTTTAAATTCTGGCAAGATCACCTAATCTTTATCTGAAACGTCAACCTGAGAAGCCCTAAAGCAGAGCTTTACAGGAAAATATAATACTCTAATGGAGAGAAAATGGACCCAGGAGAAGGAATGTGCAAACAAAACTGTAGGTTTTCCGAGCCTGCAGAGAACAGAGGAGCATTCAGAAATCACGATCTGTTTTCGGTCATGGATATCTTGTAAAACTGAAGTAAAGCATGTTATCTACAAGCACATGAAGCTAGTGATTTTCTAGGGGTCCTTTCTTCTCAACAATGGAGAGTAAACTTAAAGAAGGTAAAATAAGAAACAATTAAATGTGTTACAAGGAGAAGAATAAAGTAATTGAAGTTTACCCATTCTAGTTGATAGCTTTTCTCTCTGACTACGGCCAAGAAAAATGTCTTTCTTAGGACTTTCCCTTGAATGTCACTGTAGGTATCCTTTGAGCTAAAACAGCCCAAACCCCCAAAGGTCAGTTAGAGTATAATTTGCACAGACTGCTAGGTAATGCTGTAGCTTATTTATTTAACTCTGTCTTGATGTGAACTTATTGCAAAAAGATGCTTTATTGTCACTTTTCAAATGGGAAAAAATGAGGACCGATTCACCCTTGAGTTTTGGAGTGGTCTCATGAAACTACACAGATGTCTTAAAGGTGACCTCCTGAATACTGAAGTGAGAATTTTTCCATTAGTAATGACAGACATTTGATTTGATGCCTTCTCCATATACACAACACCAGGAAGAAGAGAAGACCTCCAGGTTCCTAAAAAAGTGGTGCAGCACTCCTTTTCTATACTTTATAGCTCAGAGTGGGAGTATATCCCATAGAAACACCATCCATCATCCCCAGCTTCCTGGGAAGCTGTGCTACTCCACCATCTACTCAGAGCTGTGGTTATAAGAAACAGTGGAGGCTAAGAAATTTAAAACCGGACCCTCACCTGGTATAAACTGACAGATTCTATTGAAATCATTGCCAATTTCTAGCCTATGATTTATTTTTTTTAATGCAGAATGTTTAAGTTTAAATGGGGCATTTGAAATTCAGTGTTAAGTTTCAGGGGCACCTACCCAGATGAAAATGTTTGTGTAAATTAGAAATAAACAACTATGCAAACTTGCATATGTTGTCATCTGTTTGTCTTTCCATCTGTACATTTTCAAATAAACTCTTTGGAATTTGAGGACTCATTAACAGCTGAGAAAAACTGACACCCTGAAGACAGATCTATTTAATCTAAAATCCATTATCCCAAGGAATTTTCTTCTTTGCATGCATCTCTCCTGAAAAATTGAGTCTATGTGTCAGAATAGGTGCAAAGTTTTTGTTGGTGCTGTTTAGGTGGTTTCAGTTTACAGAGGGTGTTTCTAGGGAAATAGCGCCCTGTGTGCTCGCCAGCAGGCTCATTTGGCTCATCCAGCCACAATTCATTTAGTTTATATGTACGAGATTACAGCAGGGGGAAGTAGCAGAATTTAGAGAAGCACAGGAAAGGAGAAGCCGCAGCAGAAGTGACTTGGTACCCTAAGCAACACAAACAACAACAACTGAAGAAGCGGAGCCAGGCGGGAGTTGGATAGTCCAGGATACTCTCCTGATGCTGCGCGTAGCGAACTGGAGCACTCAGGCAGCAGAACCGTCCTCGTGCAAACAGTGGAAAAAAAATAAATAACAAGCACTTCTGGAAATTGCAGGGCCGAGGAGAACTCTCTTTCCCATGGTGAGGGCTTCTGCTTACCACACCCAGCATCAAGTGTTTTGAAACCAACAACAAAGCCCCGCGCTACAAAAGAACAACAGTAATAACACTAATAATGCTAAAATAAGAAGGGTTTGGGACCTTCCACTGAGAATCTATACAACGTGCAACGATGCCAAGCAACCAGTCATCTTGGCCAAAGTAGTTGATGGCAAGAGCTGAGTGAATCATTTCACAGCAGAACACCTTCTGCTTACATTGGGCTCTTTTTTTGTTTGCCAGTGGGATATCCAACAGCACATCACAGATTTCTCAAACACTTTTTCTCTTTGAATGTATTTTTGTTATTCTTTCTATATTAATCACTTTTACTTGAAATTAGAGCTCTGTTGCTGTTAGGCTATTAGGAGACACTGCACTTTTCAATTCTGAAAGTGTGCTGCATAAACATACCCACAGTTATTTACATATTAAAAAACTAGCTGATGCAGAGATTCACTTGTATAACTTCAGAAGCCTTTTCAGCAAGCTTGCATAGGTAGAGATTAATTTGTATTCATGTGCATTGCAAGCAAGCACACAGAGAGATGTGACTAAGGCTGAATGGATTAATTACAAATGCAAATTATTACGTCCAGAGCAGGAAAACACATACTTCATTATTTAGGGTTAATCAAATGCTTTAATTTTTTATAGAATTGGGATAGAATTACACTTAAAACTAAGCCCATGATTCAGTATTATATTGAATCAAGGCCCATTTCCATTAGTATTTTGGGGGGCACTTTTTGCTTTTCAGCCAACTCTACTTATTAAACTATAGTTTCTGCATGGCCATATTTTTGTTTTCTTTATTTTGGATTCATTTTATAATGAAAGGCCATAAAAAAACCATTCATCTTTAGAAAAGTCCAAACCCAGCAGCTCTCAGGAGCTGTTGATTTATGGTGTCCTGCCTTCATGATCTTGCAATGAGCATTTGTTCTGATGATGTGATGTTTGTGATTTCATATCCTGCTGTGGAGCTTCAGTGTGAGAAGGCGTATTTTGGAACTAAGATGAACTGGAATGTTGCCTCACCTACTCATGCAGTTTCAGGTCCAATGAATTGATTTAATCTCTTGCTCTTAATAAAAAACAGTTGTTATTTTTCTTACTCTCCACTGGATTCCTAGACCACATCTACAGTGGTGTCAAGAAAACAAATATGAAAATCTGTGTTTAAGTGTAACTTTAAGTTCTTTGTGGCCAAACTGGCTTTCAACAATGTTTAACTCTCAGAATATGAAATAATTCTAATATCTAGTCATATCTATTTATCCTTGAATTGCTCCAAGCATTGTTTTAACTATCGATGACCACTACAGCTATCTGATCAGAATTTCCCTCATGACTGTTGGCTCTCAAGCTGTCGCTGTGCTCCTCTGAGAAGAGTTGACTGTGCCTTATCTGTACCCTTCCGTTTCATAGTTGAAGATCACAATAAGACATTCAATCAGCCTTTTCCTAATAAGGCTGAATGAATGTTGTTCTCATCCTCATCTCATAAATCATGTGTTCCAGACCCCTGGTCATCTTGATGGCTCTCTCCTTGACTTACCACAGTACATCCCTGCTTTTTGGTAGGGATAGCAACAGAGAACATATTTTACACACAGCAAAAAGTAGAGAATATAAACAAAACTAATTGGGCAATTTGCAGCACTTGGTAGGTTTAATTGAAGAGTACTGGCTCCGGAAGCCTCTTGTGTCAATTATCCACCCCTCTTCCCATCACAATTTATTTGCTTAAAATAATACTGTTGTAAATTAGCCTCCTCTTTGCTCACCACTATTAAAACAAACCAGGCAACAAAGAATAAAACTAATAGATGGCAGTGCCGTGTGGAGCCCTTCTTGAATTCAAGAATGGTCAGCCTCTGATCTTAAATGAACACAGAGTGAAAAGTAACCCTCTTCCTGTCTCTGTATTTGCCTTGTGCAACACCTGTAGATGTCCTACTATCGATCACTGCCTGATGCCTGACACTGTCTGGTTTCAGGAATGTGTTGCCAAAGAAATAATGTTGCCAGAGATACAAGTCAGCAAATGAGGAGCTGGGTCCAGTGGCAAGGCAGACTGAAACCCCTTCACCCAGGTGAATACAGCTGGATATGACTCTGAGCAAACAAGGGGAGAGCATCCCACAGGGTCAAGAACTGCAGAAAGTGCATCTGAGGGGCAGCAAAGGACAGGCAAAAAGCTTCTGGAGACAGTTTTTGCAGTCAGGTCAGAGTTTTTCTGGGTCACGTCTCTTGTGGAGACACTAGTGTGGACTGTAGTACAATTCCTTACACTTGCAGTGGAATATAACACACTTACTAGGGGTCCTCTTGCATCAGATATTACCTTTTCCATGTCTGTCTCACCATCTTTGGTGTGTTTAGAAGAGAAATAATAGAATTTTTCCAGGTGCAGCATCTAGCACTGCCATGGGATGAAGATGCTGTTCTGAACACCATCATGCTTAAAGACATTGTGATGGAAACAGCTGTGAAATAAGGTGCTATGCAGTGAGAATGAGAAAAATCTAACAAAATACCTGTACCTCGATACATTCTGAGGCCAGAAATTAATTCAGAATCAGGCATTGTCAACCATCCAGTAGCTGATAACTCCCTGCTCTGAGATCTGCCAGTCCTTCACCTCTGTCTCTCTATTTTACACTCCCAACATTACACTTTGACTTCTCTTCATCCACACTTTCCCCCCAAAATACACTTGGCTGCATTTGCCCATCAAAACTTTGGCTTTCATCACTTACTGAATGATATTTGGGCTAGAGGAGAAGGCAACAACTTATCAAAAATGGTAAGTGGTGGAATAAGTTTGCAGCAAATCCATGCATTATTTGCAGTGTGGTTCCTTTCCTTTATTTACTGGCATGACCAACGCTACTATAGAGATTGCAGAGGCAACTACCTACAGCAGGGGCTGGCAAAAGGCAGCAAGTGTACCCATTAGTGCCCATAGCACAAAATTGTGTCACATTTTGTTGTTCTTTTAGGCCTCTCTTCTGGGTGTAGGAGCCTCTGGCAGAAAGCAGAATGATGTCTGTAGACCACAGAGAGTAGCTAGAGTTCACACCCTGTGCTTCTCTCCTAGCTCCTTCTTCTCTGCACTTTGTTGTGGGGACAGCAATGCTTGGCGAAGTGTAGGCATCCCTGTAAAGAAAAGCTTGTGTCATTTTGACCAGTGCAGAATCACAAAAGAACACGTCAAGGACCCGTATTGCACTCTGTCATGGCTCAGCCGTGATTTACTTGCAAAACACTTTTGCATTCTTAGCACTCTAGAAATACTAAAGTTCTTCTGCTTGTTGTTACCATAACATTAATATTCCTGTAAAAGATAAGCCTGAATGCATATAGTGGGTAATCTGAGAAGGTTTGCTCCTAACAACTCCTATTGTTTCCTTATCATTCTGAAATACACTCACTGTTTGCACTTGAGCTACCTGCATATAAAGTAGCCAGAAATCTCCCTTGCTTTTAAAGGGTCACAGGTTTTATCCCTCATTTTTTTTTAACCATTTTCTCTATTGTTGAAATAGTTAGTATATGTAGGAATGTGTTGGTACAGAATCTGGAGCAGAAACTACAATTGGATATCAAAAAGCCATATTGTACCAATAGGTCCTGCAATGGGAGCTGCTGGTGCCTGCAAAGGAAAAAAGGAAAAAAAACAGCATGCAATGTGCTCCATTAATTGCAGAACTGTATATTCATATTCAACTTGATGTTAAGCTTAAAAACAATTGTTGGTGTACCTTATTGTTTAAATTCTATGTAAGCAATGCAAGCTAAATTCAATGATGGATACTTGACACCAAATAAAATTTACAAGTAAATAAAGCATTAATCATAAGCTTTAAATATCAAGTTGTTTTTATAGCATTTTGCAGACATTTTAGGAATAACCACAGCTCACAGCCTAACAGCCTATAGGAGGGCAACTACAAGCAAGAAGTTGCAATAACCTTTGCTGTGTGTTTTTTTAATCACTTAATCAGGTTATACAGGTCTTTTCTACTACTGTCTCTAGAATATTTCTTATAAATGTTTTTTAAGCCAGTTTTGAAAGATGTAGATTTAACATACATTAATATTATGGTAAAAAAGTATTTTAAAAATATTTCTAAACACGTCTGGATCTAAGGCACATATTTAGCAGTATCTGTTCCACTTGGTTATCTCGTTGGATGAGTTAAACACTACTTTGTTTTATTCTTGTGTACAGTATAATAAAATAGAATAATAATAACAGAACAGTTACATCTTTCTGTCCTTCTTGTTCAACTACTCCATCATTGCTCTTTTCTCCTTGTATGCATATATCACTTCAAAAGTCACATTAAGACTTTGTTTGCTCCAGCACAGAACTGATAAGAAAAGCAAATGTTTACATTGTAATTGGATGCTGGGAAAGCAGGACTGCAGAAAGCACCAGGAAGATAATGGCATCCTTTCTCTGAGGAAGTCTTACCATATCATCAGAGAAATGTCTTTGATTTCAATGGAAGAAGAAACTGCTGATTTGGTTTATATTAGATAGGACATAGTACTTTTAAAAACAGCTGCCAATAGAGAAGATTTTTGTTATAGCTTGAGCTTATAGTTTGAAACACTGCCTAGTTTTTAATTTGTCATGAAACACAATGAAATTACAATTAATTCTCTCTATGAGCCACAAAGTCAGGTTGACACTGTGAACAGTTAAATCATCCTTGGCAAGAGCTTTATTCTGGCATAAATTCTATAATGAGAAATCCAGGTTACTAGCATAATTTGAAATGTGAGTGCCCAGCACTTAATCTAGTACCATTTGTTTTTGCACTGAATAGTAATGCCTTTAATGCAGTCATTAGGGATGCCTATGAGTTTAATTGGTTTGACATTAGATATTTTCCTTTTAATTGCACCTTTTGATATCTTTTGTTTTGGTTTGGGTTTTTTTTTCAACAAACAAGCAATTGCAAAGTCTTTCCAGCTCTGCTTCTTCAGCTCTTCTGTCACATGAGTAGAGGGGACTCAGTTCAACTGGCTTCGCACACCAACTAAAAAAAATGCATGAGCTGTCCTAAAGGCCTTAAACCACATTTCATTGAAGAAAACAGAAACACAAAATCTGGCCTTTTCCCCCACAATGGTCCTTGGATTTTCAGTGATTGCCTAATTTAAGTCTTCAACACTAAGATCGTCCTCTGATGCTCTGACTTAATAAAACCTTCCTCTGAGAACCAGATTAGAAGTGCCACATGGGACAGTTTATGAAGTAAAATGCTACTGACTGTGAGTAAGAGTATTACTATCTGATGTTATGCTGTTTGGGCCACTATCTCATCTATGATTTGTGCTGGTCTCTTCCTACACCTGCAGCGCTCAGTCATGGCTCTTTCAGTGCGAGAAAAAGTGAGATTCTCTATCGCCTCTGGAGCATCCTTAAAGACACAAACATCCTGAAGTCAGTCCTGGTCCACCCAGTGTGCTAGGAAAAAGGTTTTGCTGGGCTAAAACTAGCCTCGTCTCAGTGTACGCTTGCCCCAGGTGACAGCTACAGCCGCAGCACAACATGGTGCTACATCTTCTCTGTCCCTTTTGCCCACCTGCCACACAGAAGAGGTGATGCAGCTCTGCAGAAGCTGTGTCATCCCTGCATGGCAAGAGATGGCACAGGGAAAGGAAGGGCCAGATGTTTCCCCTTAGAACTCCACAGCTTTATGTGGTCTAGTTGCATTGACATACGCACATTAAACATTAAGATTGTGTGGCTGGTATACTTAAAGCATTTAGTCCAATTAAAAAATAGGGTCCTTCAAAGTCTTTGTAGCTGTACTAGTCTCTTCACAAAACGTTGACTTGCTTTAAAGTTTTGTCAAAGGCATGAGCAAAGAACCAGAAGGCTTTATGTCCACAAAACAAGTTCAACTTAGCTGTTATCCATGTCACACGCATGTAATATCTTGGAATCATTTGTGCTACTTTTTCATTCTGTATTTCAAAACAATGCTGTACTTATTGTTTGGCTTAAGGAATAAAACAATTAAGTGCATTTATATACTAATAAAAGGCCAGAAAACAATGCCTCCCATTTTTAATTTGACTCTAACATTACAGCTGTGATTCTTTTGCACTCCCATGAACCATCAATGTCTAGCCAATGAATTAATTCCTTAGTAATATGCTTTTAAGTATATGCCTAAAAGTGTTTGCAAAGTGAAAGTAACTGCTGTCTGGGTCAATCCTTCAGTGTTAAAATGTTTCCCAAGGGTATTGTCTGTTCAAATTATACCATCCTTCAAAAGTTATTGACCCTATGAATATGAGTGTCTAATCCACCAATGCCCTGCTTGAGTAAAATTTTACTATTGTCATTAAAGCCAGAAATGATATTGTGTCAACTGTAGGGCGCCCTGAAAAGCCTAGGTGTTGTAGGGTGCAAGAGAAATGATAAAGTAAAATGCAGATGGAGTACAGAGAAAGCAGCCGACCAGTGCTCTTACACTCCAATGGACCCCACCATCTGTCATACTTATGACTGTCACAACAGTGAGTTTTTAGACAGTTCATCTCCCAGACAATTTATTTGGTAATTAACCAGTCTGATGTGCATGCTCAGGCTGAATTCAGCAAAAATGGATATGAATAGAAACAGCAATGACATTTTTTGAAAAGTTGAAAATTACATCTGTGGGTTTTTTCAGGTTTTCCATTTTTCATCCATCTGGAAGTTGCTGAAGGTGCCCTCACCCCAGTACATGCCATGAGCTGATCTCGTCGAGGCTTATTGCAGCTGTTTTTGCTTGCAGGTCCAGGGTAACAGTGTGACATGGATCTGCCTCTTCTCTTACCTGCCCTTCAGTCCAGTGCAGCAAATGCCATCTACTAGGATTTGGAGGAAGGGGAAACAGCTGAAGCAGGACCCAAAAACCAGCAGAAGATTATTTTACCCAAGATCATTGTGATTTCAGAGGGAGCTATTTTTTGTTGCTCACCTAGTCCTTAACAAGCTGCAATATAAACCTATGGGACAGGCAATATGGTTTTCAAAGTGATCACACCATACATCAAATGTTCTTGATGAGACAGATGTTCTTGTGATAGATGGTCCAAAAGTGCTGGAAGCATGTAAAAGGTCTGTACACGTGTTTTATGGACCCTGAGCACACATACAACTAAATGTAAAGAGATGGTGTCAGTGAGTTATTGACCTCCATGGAGCAGCTAGGAGCAATCACACAGCAAAAGCAGATGTTCCATGTGTGCAAGTACAGAGGCTGAACTATGACACGTCTCAAATTCTCTGATTTTTTGGGAGGTTCTTTTTTACTGCTTCTGCAACAAAATCTTATGGAAAGTTTTCTGCTAAACATCTAAAGAAATGTCTTGTCTTTGGTTTTCCACTTCTTGTTGTTAACTAAAATTTTAAGCTAAAAAGCTTTTGATTTTCAAAACTCTTCCTGCTCATGAATGTGAGTGTGTGTAACAAAGCTGAAAGACTGTGTTAGGACAGTGAATCTTATGAAGGTCCTCTATTAAATATGTCTCCTAATGTTATCATTAATTTGTGGCTAAATAAGTTATTGTGCTCGAAACATCTGACTCTGAATCAAGCAGTAAATTTAAAATATGGGGAAGTTTAAATTATAAAGGGATGATGTCTGAGGTCTCAGCATTTTGCCTCTGTGGGTGTTAGTAATCCCATAACAACAGAGATTGAAATTTTCTTGAAAAACAACTTTAGAAGTTTTGCTTGAGACAAGAAATCTCTGTATCTCCTTCAGTGAAGATCAAGTTTTTCTCACAATTTCCTTCATGGTCACATCACAACAGAAAAAATCTGTGGCAGAGGTCACCTATAGGTAATACAGCCACACAGAGAAGTGCAGCAGATGCTAAAGAGCTGTGGGATCAGCAGGCATTGACATTCTTCTGTGGATATCAGTACAGACCAGGAGGTCTTTAAAATACACTCACTTGCATAATGAAAGTGCAATGTCTTCAGACATTTCCCAGTAGACAATGGTAAATGCAGTTCACAGTTCCAGTCCCATCCTGCCCAGCTGCCCAGCTGGGGTGGTGGGACAGCCCTGGTTGTAAGACCCTGCCCCATGGGAAGCGTCCTCAGTCCCTGTGCCCCAGCCTCAGGGAGACACTGGCCCACACTGTGCCCTGAGAGTTTTAATCATACATGATGCTTTTTGTAATCCAAACCCATCCAAACCAGGGTGTATCCAACCTTTCAGGGACTGCACATGCAGAGTGATTTGCCTGCACCTCCTCTTTTCACGTCCCTAGTGAGTTCCCCCACCTCTCAGTCAGCTGCTCGCTCTGAAATGTCTGTGTGGAAAATGTATGGAAAAGGCAATACCAAAAGTATGTGTGTTAATATAACCCATCACATATCATGATTTCACAGGTGGAAGTCAGCATTACTCGATCAAGTAGCTTCAGGCAGTTTTTAAACTGTAGGTGCTTTTCAACCATTTAGGGAAAAATTACTGTCAAACAGCAGGAGGCAAGTTCAGGTTTACTAAGTGGTGCAATATGTGTTCCTCGCTGGAGGATCTCACAGCACGACAGAAAAAATATGAACATGTTGTAAGTATGATCATATAATTGATGCTACATGTATATTATGTATGACAGCAGTAGCGTATAACACTACTTAAGATCCATCCTAAGGTGGAGTTTGAAGCCATCTCAAAGTATTTGATGGTCATAAACACCATGCAGGTAGACAAATTACCTAGGATAGTGTAATACACTTATAACACAGAGAACTAGGATGCAATGGAACAAAGTAAAATTCAGGCTGCATATCAGGAAAATTTTCCTAATAGTGAAGTCTATTAGCCTGTGGAATAGCCTCCCAGGGGAAGTGGTGGAAGCCCCACAGCCTGAGTCATTTAAAGCTAGACTAGAAAACATTCGAGAATAATCCTGAATTGGCAGAGAATAATCCTACATTGGCAGGGAGATGGAAAAGATGACCTAATAGGTCTTTTCCATCGCTAGCTTCTATGATTCAACCAAGGTATGTTGCTGTGTGTTATGGCATGCCCAGCCCATTAACTCCAAGTTCCACTTCAAAGTGGAAATCTTGAAATTTTACTTTGGCTGCAACTAACTTTGCCATTTCAGCAGACAGTGAGAGCTTTGTGTTCCTAAAGCATTTGTTCATTTTTAAGTCCTGCGCAGAGAATGAGAATATTAACATTAAATTTAGAACAAACTGTGGTTTCTTTTAAGTGAGAAGGATCTTTTCTGTTTCTTTTAATTTTTTTTTTCTCTTTTCCAGCATGTCACTATGAGAGACAGCCCTCTGACCAGGTTCCCGTTCTGTCTATATATTTCCCATCTGTTCCCATTTTTATCATGTTTGATTATCTGATACATATAGCATTGCAAGGAGCAGCACTTAGTTCACAAAAAGGCCTGAATCTTGGAAATGGATGACCACTTATGGGCGTATGAGTCCACATATAACATTACTGTTCCCAAATCTGTGCCGGTTAAACACATTTACTCAATGGACCAGACTCTCAACTTGGTATGAATCGCTACAGGTCTACTCACTGAACTATTGGCATGTTTTTATTGTAATAGTGTGACTTTTGATGTGCTGCTGGTAAAATATACTGGAACAGATCCTCTAACTGGCCAGGTTTACCTTGCATCGCTCGTGCAGCACAATGCGAATGTGATCTGCCTGGAAATGGCTTGTAGAACGTTGTCTCCTGCCAGGAGAGCTCTGCACTTCCAGAAAACTGGCAGATGCATCAAAGCTGCTTCCCAAGCACTCTGCAGAGTCGGGGAAGGGCCAGGGCCAGGGCTGGCACCAGCAAGCAGAGCTCCTCCCCAGTAACACTCATCCACTGGCTCAGCTCACTGCTGTGGAGCAGTGGGACGTGGAAAGGGCAGAGGACCAAGTCCATGAAGTCTAGTTGTCGAAGGCACTCTGATATTGTAAGAAATAACCCCTTTAACATCTGTTCCTAAGGAGATGGGTTCAGTGCCCAATCTTGATTTCACCTGTCTCTCACTATTGGAAGATGACAGGAGAAATCCAGTGCCCCACAGACCTGATTGTATCAAGGTCCTCAGCTTGATAAAGGAAGGAGAATAAGTTCTGACACTGATGCTCTGTTCTTTCCCTATTTGACTCAATATAGGGCACTTATTTTGGCTGATGAGGCCAGCTTACCATGAGAAACACTTATCTAAGTGTTGTGGGTATTACTAAAAATTCTTGATGTCAAAACTGGATAGCTTCCTAGCTCAAATCAGAGTCACCTCAAAAGAGTGTCTGCAAGGCTGCATTATCCCTGCCAAATCCATGGGCTGCCTGAGTATGAGGACACTTCATAATTATTTACAAGGCTGAATGTGTCGTGCTGGAGGAATGAATACCCTGATACTTCTCTAAACATCCAGATCTTCATTTCACTATTTTCAACCCATATGCTTAACAAGTGACATCTGGCTCTTCTTGTCTTTGTAACACACATTTCTCTCCATCTTTTTCCAAGGAGGTCCTTAATTTTGGAATAGCTTTGCTGAAATCACAGCATTTAAAGATCAAAAAAAAATATTGCTTCCGATATCGCATGAGAGTAAAATGGATAAAAGAGAGGCTAGACTGAAGGGAAATAACTTTTCTTCCAGGAAAAATATGTGTCAGTTCAGAGATGTGCAAATTACTGCATGATCTTCCTCATTTTCTGGGTAGCACCATAAACACTACATATGGCTCCCAGTTCCCTCACCAGGTATTTCAATGTCCTGCAAGGGTGGGATTTTTTTCAACCTCTTCTAGTTTTGGCAGTGACTTCAGTGGGAGAGGGGTTATTCCAGCACTGAGACCATTTGAAAAATCTAATCTATCTAATATATCTAATATACATTAGATATCCAGGATATTATTTGCTACATTCAACATCAATTGTAAATGGATCAAATTTAAGTCCAAAATAGGAAATAGTAATCTGGAACACTGCTTGCTCTCAAAGCAAGCCTCAGTGCCAGGCCTTGACTCAACTCCAACTGCCAGGTCAGCGGTGGTAACACACGAGCATTTAGGTCTCTGTGCCACAGAATAAAAGCTTCTCCGTGTGTCAGACTTTTACTAGTTAACCTCTTGATGCTGGAAACAATCACTTGTTAGTGTTAGAGTGACAACTTGCACCTTTTGCATGCAAAGAAATGTAACAACACTAGTGTTTAGACTATAAAGCATTTCTATGCATCAATGATGTGAAAGAATTGCTTGAATTAATGCAATAACATGTATTTTTGAAGTCTGGAAGTGGAAATTCTACATAGGGCCGGCATCTTTCCTAATCTGTGATTAGTTGCAGTTACAGTGTTATGGCACCAAATTGGACACTTATCAAGGAAGAGGGTAACACTAATTACTCATAAATAACACTAGAAAAAAGCAAAATCAGAACAAGTGCCATGCATTCCTGTTCTCCAGCTATCTCTGAAAAATTTTCGTTGTGCACAGCATTGTTACTTGACAAAAGAACTGAAGGAAGAGCGTAGACTCTCCTCATTTTTAATTGCAATTCTTACTGGTAATTAAAAACTGTGAAGGGTGGTTTCCATCATACTAATTTACGATAACAAGCCTTTATTAACACAAATATTTAATGAAGACATTAAAAAAAATACATTCTGTCAGACATTCAATGTTTTGGGGATCTATTTTATAAGATATTTTACTGATGAAAATGTGTCTTAAAGCCTTAGAAATATGTTTGGCTTTGGTCTTTGGCAGCAGAAAAGCAAGAATCTGAAAGCCAGAAATGTCCCCAGAGCATGCATCTATATTCCTGCTGTAGGTCTTTAGAGTTCTCCTTTTACAGACAATTGGAAAAATGTTTCAGTGGCTGTTTTCTGATACATTTTGATTTGTATATGAGCAGCTCTCAGGTTTCCACTGTCAGACATTCCCATGTTTTATCACATTTTCCTTAAAGAGTTTTCAAGAAATTGCTTTAACTCTTCACATTGACAAGAGTTAATATTGGCATGATAAAAGTTTAACACTGATTTCATAGATATCACCATCTGTTAACTTTCTGGGGACTTTTGTGCTGACTAATGAAAAGACAGAAGGGGATAATAATTTATACTCAAAGTACATTTTACTTTGAAGAGAAGTTCATGGAAGACATCATGTGCAGTTGCAGAGAATATTTGGAGGTATATATACACATTAAACTTCCTTGAAACTTCCCATACCTGAATACGTCTTAAAATAAGGACACATTAGATAGCATCCTGATTAAGCATGTTATGAGTAAAGCTTAGCACTTTAATAAAAGTTTAATTTAATACAGTGCCAACAATGAATGGCAAAAGATTTATTTTCTACAGTGAATTTGTGTTAGAAATTTTCTTCTATGGTAGAGCTTTCCAACACTTACTTAGGAGAATAGCTTTCTGTACTTTTGATAAAATCTTGTCTGAAAGTTGATGTACAATTACTGTAGTATAAAAATCAAGAAAGGGAACTAGTACTCAGGGGTTGTCAAAGCAAACGCGGGAAGGACAATGGGTCAAAGGCCGGGAGAGTTCATCCTGATTTTAACTCTGTATTGATGTAGTGATTTGGATTCGCCATTGTACATACCAAGATTTGGTAGGCAGGCTCACAAACAGCAGGTGTATCAGTTCCCAGTTTAGTGAGACCTGCTATATTTTGCTGAGGAAGCCCTACACCTGTAGTGTAACTAGTCCTTTTGTTTACTTATTAGTTTAATTGTTAAATTTTGTGGTATAAACAGCCTTCTAATGTGACATTAAGGTTTCTGACATCTAATTGCCTAATATATTTAGACACTGTTATTCAAAATTCTGCTTTAAAATATTTTTTTCATATTTTTTTCTGTTTGGATTTCTGATCTCTGACTTCTGCTCTTTTGAGGACAGTAGTACCGAGGAAATTTCTGCAAGACAACATTTCCAATCTCTTTTCCATACACAATCACCCAGAGCCCTAAATCTTGTTCCATAACAGGAAAGGAGCTTAGGGACACCTCTTTAATTATCATCAAACAATATTCTAACTAGCAAGGCATGTGCTGACTCTTAGCACTCTGTTTCCATGTTACACCCTTTCCTCTCACAGTTCTGTTTGTTTCCTGGACAATATATTCTCTGCAGCAGTGTCTTTTCCTGTGTTGTTAAAACACCTATCCCATTTTTTTTTTCATTCCTGCAATGTAAAGAAATAATACTTTTTTTTTTTTTTTTTTTTCAGAAATAAGTAAAAAGAAGACCATTGGGAAGACAGGGAGATGAAAGGCTATTTCTGTGTGCTGGAGTGCCTTGCAGCCTGTGACAGATGTTCTTGCAGCAGCTGAGAAGAAACTAAGAGCTAAACAAAGAGGTATTTAACTTCACAATACATATGCTTGGACAACAGGGCTTTAAGCTTCACGTCTCCAGATACCTGAGTGTATTTAAGCAAAACATTCCAAAAGATGCATTACATATAATTTGAATGGCAGGTAGAATGATATACAACCCAGGCTCCCTTTTTCTACAAGCTGAAGTAAATATTAATACTCAGGTGTTCATGCCAACAGTGCAGAGGTGAGAAATAGCAGGTGTCTGGATAGGCTACCCAGCACAATAAACCCTATTCTGAGCAGGAAAAAATATGCCTCCTGGAAAATACTAACCGTGCTAAAATCTGCTCAGCCAGATTGCTGATTTTTGTTATAGTGGCTCCTGCAGAATATTAAGAGTTTCATTCTATTCTGATGGTAGCTTGGAACAGGAGAGTTTGAGCAGCATTCAAGTCAACAGAATCTATCCCTTACCTTTTCCAAATAGGGTGCAAAAGTCTTCATGGAGACCTCTCTGTACAACAGAAGAGTGTGAATTTACACCTCAGCCGCAAAGCAGACAGTGCCTGAGACCCATGATGTCTGTTTTAGTAGGCGTGTGCACCAAATCTTACTCAAAGGTACTTAGCTCCTTGATGACATAGTTAGTCTGGCCTTTCAGAGTTGATATTTATCAGGTATTTGATGTCCTTGGCTCAGAAAATGTTCTTTTATGTAAAAACTGTGGTGATGCTGAACCAGGTCACTTATTTATATGACAAGCTTAAAAGGTGAGGAGACTATGTCTAGCAATTGCAAGAAATGTTGCTTGACACTGGTCTGTGGTGTTAAGCATTTTGTTAAGACAGTCTCTGTTTCATTTAGTCATGGAGTAGAACTGAAGGTGAAAATGAAGGAGCAGAGTTGTGTGCCAAAAAAAAAAAGTTAATATTCTTCAAACATATATGATCTGAAATATGTCATCATCATCTGAGGCATTAAGTGCTTGCGGGAGATTGCAAATCTTCAGGTAAGTGCTAAATGCTGTTTTCTGTTTTTCTCTAAGTCACTTATAAGAATTCTCTGAAGTGCGGGATATAAATCTCATTTACGTATGGTAGGAAAATTTGTATTGGCTTGTGTTTCACAAAACCACAGAATCACTTGGGCTGGAATGAACCTCCAAGTTCTTCTAACCCACCCTCAGCTCCAGCAGGGTCAGCTGGAGCAGGTGGCCCAGGCACGTGTCCACTCAGGTTTTTAATATCTCCATGGAGACATTCATTTGAATAGGCTCAGCCATAAAGTAAAATGAGCCTAAACCTGTGGAAAGCAAGACACTTGGCAAGGAGTACGGTGAACTCACAAAAAAGGGAAAACTACTGCGGGCAGAAAAAATATGTCTTCTGTTGTCATCTGTAAGGACAAGGGCAGACAAGTTTCTGAGAATCACATCTATTTCTGTATAGAAAATCTGCCAGAGAGATATCCTTCATCTCTTAGGGGGTGAGGTATGGCACTCAAATGTAACCTCCCCAACACAAATCCTGGGAATGTCTAAGATCACAGTGAAGGGAGGAATATGCTCTTCAGCGTTTCTTATTAGGATGGCATGTTGCTATCAAGAGAATTTGTCTTGTGTGCGCCTCTCCCTGAAGACGCTCTGTTTTACTTATCTCGCACCTTCAGCATGGGTTTTTCACAAATATAGAACATGGACGTGGGCAGAGGAGGGGACTGCAGCTGTGCAGATGATAGGGTGGTGTTGAAAAATTCTAGGTCAGTTCCTCAGCGTGGGGCTGTGACATTGTCCATTGCTCCCTGCATGAGGATTTGGCTGTGTAGAGGCCTAGCTGTGGAAATGTGCATCTCTGCAATGCCCTTCATGAGCAGCAATCACAGAAATCACACTGTACCTTGAACAGCTTCTTCAAATTGAAGTAATTGGGCGTTTGGTTGGCTTGTTGGTTTTGTTTGTTTTTGGTTGGTTGGTGTTTTTTATGTTTGGTTTTAGATTTTTTTTACTCTGAATGTAAAACCCTTTTAGAAGTATTATAACTCCCTGTGAAGGGCATTTTCTTAGCAGAAAAGTCTTCTTGTATTTTACTTTAATAGGAAACACATAAAAGTACATGATTTCACATTTCTGCAGCTATGATATAGTGTTACAAATAACTTTATGGAAGCAATGTGTCTGAGATTAAAGTTTGCATGAAGTCACACAAAAGGTAACAAGCACAGGTCCCCAGTCATGTGAGTTAATGTCTTCTGACATTTGACTGTAAAAATGTGAGTTAACTAAATACGTAAATGCCTTTATTGACTAAAGTCAATAAAATCATTGTCTTGCAAAGTGTACAGGCTGGCAGATGACATCTAAAAGGAATCCCATTATGTCTGAAGAATATCTTCCAGCTAGAGTGATGGTGGCCCTGGCATGATGCTTTCTGCCTGAAAGAAAAGAAAGAACTAAGAAAGGGAAAATGGGAAAGTCCTCTCTGTCAAAGCCATGGAAAGAAGGCAGTGTTACGATTGAAAATAATATAAAAATTGTTGAAAAAAGCACTGTTTTTTCCATCACACAGATTTCAGTAATCATGGATCATACTGTTGTGCAAACATACATCTGGTATTATTTCTCTCAGTACTGAGTGCCCGCATACATCTGAGTATATGACACTCTGAGCTTGTCAAAGTTCCTCAGATTTTTTGTAACATGTCAGATCAGTGACAGCACAATTGGCTAAAGAATAAGCATAATTAACAATGGCATGTTTAATATTGTTTTATAATCGCTTTGTATTAAAATAGGATCTCAAGAAAGCATGACGACACTAACAATCATAATTACCAGCTTAGCTGGACATACTGCAAATGTTGAACCAGAAAGAGAGATCACTTCCAGGTGTGACAGGGGATTGCATTTCTTCCCGATCCTCGGTGAAGAAAATTGAGGTTGCATGTGTCTCAGAAAAGTTGCATACAAAACTCTACTGAATTTTCTGAAATAACGCTGAAACCATAAGTCTTTGCAAGTGTGTGTTTTTAACAAGTACAGGAAGGCAGCAACAGTAATTTGTGTGAGTTTATTGTGTTACTTATTGTCTACACAATGACACAATAAAAGGATTGAACAGCTCCAGCCTTAGTGGAGGCAATATGCACTACTTCACTGAACTGGTCCTCTGAAGTGTTCTGGAAACTTCTTAACTATAGGCAGGGACAAGGGTAACTAAAAGCCTTACAGACCATGTAACGGATAACAGCTAGTTCCTATATGCTAACAGCTTGTATAAGACTTCTGGGGGTGCAGGACTACGGGGAAAACACAAACCTCATGTCATAGCAAATAAAAGTGGCTTAGAGGTGAAGAAGTAAGATGGAAATTATAAAGTGCTATTCATGGTATTTCTTCTTTCTGTATGTCTATTAAATAAAAATTATGTCATCAGTAAGGATGACTGGAGGTTTCTCAGTTGCATGAAGGCACTCAAGTTTCTCTTGGTGGCCCAGAGAGGAGATTTGTGGGAGTGAGGACAGGGAGGAGACAGCTGTGGTCCAAAGGCATGTGGGGATGTGGGTTGTGGGAGAGCCCTCTTTTTCTGGGATTTCCTCTTTATTCTTCTTGAATCTGCAGCACAAGCACTTCAGTTTCAGCCTCCCACTGTGTGTGGCCTCCTCCTTATCTGGTGACCTTCCACCATCTCTGCCATACTGTTCCTTCCTGCATTTTACCTTCTGCCCGGGCTTCCTATCTATCCCATAGGGCAAAGAAGGAAGGGGGAGTCAAAGGGGAAGAGAAATGGTGTCATACTGCCGTGATGCCTGAACACTGGATGGAGGAAAGGTGGAAGGAGAGTGGGTGCAGAGAAGAAAATGCAAGGGGAGAGGAAGCAGCATCCCCATGGGAGTTTAGCCACTGGGGCTAGAAGAAGGGAGTGCCGAGCCACCAGCCCTGACCTCTTGCAGCAGCCCCTTTTGGCCCCCATCCCAACCTTTGTGCAGAAGCAGCAGAGTTTGAAGGAAACTCACACACAGAGACACACTCATTCAGCATAACCCTGTCTTCTTAGGCAGGCTACATCAAGGTTCCACTCTTGGCAGCTGCCTCCTTCCATAGTTTACAACACTGCCTAGTGAGGTTTCTTACTGTCTGAAAGCCTTTTGGGAGTATTGCACCACGCTGTAGCAGAAGAACAGCAATCCAAAGGTCAGGAGGACCTCCTTGCTGAGGAGCCTGGGTATGAGCTGTGGTTTGTCTGCTGGGCAAGTCCCTTCACTCTTCTGTTTCCTGTCTTATTTTTCCTCTGCCAAGTCTTTCAGCCTGATAAGCTTCTGAGTCAGGGACTGCATACTAGCACAGTCATCTCAGTTCACGATGGGACTGCATTGAAAAATAAAAGGTATTATCCAGCCTGAATAAAATAAGTACACAGCAAGTAGATGCACTGGCCCCCTCCTTGTCATCAGCCAGAACTGGGGTCCATCAGCTGGAGTCCTTGGCAAGTTTAACAGATGCAGGTAGGAATTAGTCACTGATATAACAGAGATGTAGCCCATGCAGAGCTTTGTAGAAGAGGACAAAGAGTCTTAGAGTGGACCCTGATTGCCACAGTAGGCAACATGACATGGGGACCACCCGTGTGTGATGAGGTCCTGTCAGGGACTCTACGTTGCCCCTCACAGCCGCACCTGCAAGGCAAGATTGATTGGTATGTGTGTATTTTACACGTTAATACAATGCAAGAACAGCCTGTGTCATGTTCCAATACCTCAGGAGATACTGCTACCAAATAATCAGATAAACCACGATGCCTTAGGTAACAAAAGATAATTGTGTTATGCAGTAAATCATACATAGACAAATCAGGTAAAATTAGATACCCATTAACAAGTGTATTTGGCATCAATTAGCCAACTTCATTTTTAAGATATAGTATTAACTTTAATTTATAGTTGTAAAGAGCTAATTTCTTAAGGAGATGAATACATGAACTTGCATGTGGCAAGCTACAGGATTTGTCTTATGCATTGTCCCAAGGATGTTTTAATTCCTCTTCAGTTCATTTTTCTTAAAAAAAAAAATCTGTCACAAGTTGCCAAAACTCTGTGCATTTCTAGAAATTCCTCACTTGCAAAACATTCAAAACTACCCCCATTCCCACTGAAAATCCTTCTGGGCTGAGGAAGATGAATTTCTCTGCAGGTAATTAATGCTGTCCAAAAGTCTAATTCTACCAAAGAATTAGAAATTCTCTTTCAGAAATTTTTAAATGAAGAAACGTATTCAATGTGTTTATGTTGAGGAATTTGAAAACTTTTAAAACTCTATAAAAATAAATTTCCAAAGAGTGAATTTTAGTGTTTCAGAAGAGGTATATTTGTGCTTCTGTTTCACTCCACAAGACACAGCTAGGAAAGCCCCACAGTATGTCATGAGACCCCTATTGTCAGTAGTTCCTCAGGGTTCCCCAGTAGTCAAGTCCCTGCATTTTTGGAGCAGAATAATCCAAACTCTGTTGCATATATTACTGGTAAATGGCTCTTTTGTACAGTGAAGTAATCATAGTTCCTGCAGAGCCATAGCTTTATCAATTGGCTGCAGAATTTTAGGTTTTATTTGTAGGGTTTTGTAAGGTTTTTAATAAACCTTAAGGTCTATGCTAGCATATTAGTGCATGTATCTATACACATACATCTACTCCTACCTCTAATTCTACCAATGTCTCTATGAACTATACATCTATCTGCACCTATTAATATATTCATCTATATAATTTGTATCTAAATCTATATCTAATGTATATGTACATATGAGTACACCTCTGCTATGTGGTTTGCAAAAGCAAGTGTGGCTGTGTAACTACGATGCTGAGCTCAGGCTCGTTAGGTCTTTGGAAAGGTCTAGCCAAAAGGTCAAGCAAAAATGTGTAATTCCACTGACTCCTTAGATACCTCTGTCTCTGAACCATTAATGCTGTTTAAAAGCCCAAAGCAATGGAGTCAGTGGGTTTGGAGAGGGAGAAGCATTGTGCTGCAGGCTAATTTTAGATAGGCAAATGTAAATACATGAAACATAGAACAGCCAGGACACTAGGGCTACAGGCCTTATTTTTCTGAAAAATATTAATAGATTCTGGCCAGGATCCAGTTTTCTGTGTCATGAGCACAATGTCCCTACCTCTGTACTATGTGCCCTAATACCACTCTGGCCGTCATTTGTCACTGTCTTCAGGAGGTGGATGCCACTTGGAGAACCACCAGCAGACACGGGTTCCTGCAGCACCTTCCTCTCACCTCCTGACAAACCCTGACCCGGCCACTCCAACCCACTCGCCAGCTCCTCCGCCTGGTGGCCACCCCCTTCCCCACTACATGTGGTTTTGTTTTACAGGAGGTAGACAGCTGTCAGTCACTATGTGACTTTAAATAGCCTTTTTAAAACCTAAAGTAGTCTGATAATGTGCATAATAATTTGAAGACATCGCTCTTACATTACCATTTAGAGAAAACTACATGAAAAAAGGGTTAATAGAGCGAGCCAATAATTTAGTAAATGTTATTTGTTAAATTTTTCTTTGCAACTTTAGCAAGAATTCCAATTCTTCAGTTGCCTGACAGAGAGCAGACAGAGTTCCTTGTGTATATTCTTTTGTGCTCTGAATATATTACAAATTAACTGTTAGATGTTTAGAACTCGCAAAACAATCTATTAATAAAAAATTGAGTATTATGTTTTAAAACCAGAATCTTGTTGGCTTTTCTTTAAAGTCAGTCATAAACGACTTGACTGAAAAAATAAATAGTATTTGTACTGCACGTTTGGATACAGAATGTCACCCACAGATCAAAGTTTACATTCACATAGATTTGCAAATCTAAATATGAAGTTATATTCTGAATTGAGAAGCCAATGTACTCACATGTGTGCAATCCATATCTTTCAGGTATTTAACGTTAGATGACAATTGTTTTTGATGAAGCCTTCATAAAACAGCTGAAGGACTTTGACTGCAATGAGTATTGATGCTGAGTTATGCCTATTGTTCAGACACAGGACATTAAAAGACCTTGAACATACAGGACAAAAGAGTCCCTGTGCTGGGAGACATTTAGCCTCTGGCAAACTTTGTGCATACGAGCTGATCATGCTGTCCACCACTGGGATGTGACCGAGCTGTAAATGAAGACTGGATGACAACTTGCTATGCCGTCCTGTAATAATTAGAGGGGGCTAAAACTGAGTCTCTACATATTATTCACAAATCAGTTGAAGTGCATGACTGTTGAATTCTCACCACATATTCTTCCAGTGTGGAAACATAAGCGCCAATGACTGATGAAACCTAGAGATATACAAATACAAGAAGTAAAGGGAGATGATGTCCCAAAGACTAGATTGTGATGGCTGGAAAAAAAAAAAAAATAAGAACTAGAGTGTGGGATTCTCTTTCACATACAGTATGGATTCCTGAAGTACTCCCAAGCTGTCCAACTGGCTGAAGATTAAAGAAGACTGGATGGAAGTTCAGTCTCTGCAGAGTTTGCCTTGGGTATTGTTTACTTCTATCTGTGGGAGCTAAAGCCACAGCAGACACAGACACAACAGTGTCCAGTTCACTGGCGCCCATTAAATGGAATGTAATATGAAGGTGTGTACTACTGCTTGTCAGTTTTAGATTTGAATAAACCACATGATATGTGATGGCAGCAGGGAGTCTGTGTATATTTAACATATATATATTTAGAGTGTTACTACCAGAACCAAAACTCCTTCTGGAATTGGCAGGAGAACAGTGTAAGATGATTCACCTAAAACCCAAAATTCATGGAATCTTTTTTTTTTGGCAACACTTCCTGAAACTATAGGAAAAAAAAAAAATCCAGTCAGTTGAACCTATATTTTAAAGTAAAAACCTTCACAAATTCTCAAAATAGATAGACTACAACATTGCTTGAAGTTGCAAAACTAAGGTGGAAGTTTCTTAAAAACTGTAAAAAATACTTCCAGGCTATCTTTTTCTTATGAAATTTTGGTGATTCTGTTCTATAGGACTGTTAACCCTAGCTAGCAACAGAGATTACAGAGTTTGATGATTCAGAACAGAGTGACAAATATTTTCATGGAAAAGTATTCAATCATGCTTTACATTTCTTGGAAGATCAAGGTGTGACATGTTCATACAGGATAGGAATGATCTATGCATTAAAAATCAACGGAAGAGCCTGCTGAGGAGCTACATTGTGGCAACACATCGCCAACATAATTTCTATTTGTCTACATTAAAGTCTAACTTCCTTTCATAAAAAAGTAAAATATGTGGATACTTACTGCATAGTGGATAAATTACCATCTACGTCTAACAATTTTATTTACTACTTTTACTTATCAAGCTTAAAAAAATCATTCTTCAGTTTCTTTTTAGAGAATTGCTATCTGTTTGTCTATTAACATTGCAAAGGTTTGTATCATAACAAAGGTCACTCTACCTGCCAGATGTTGTCCAGCATATTTTTCATCTTGTCTTTTGGCTCTTGGGCAGAAAGAGTGATCCAGCAAGAAGGCATTCAAATAATGACTTCAGTTTATTTTCAACAGAGTTAGCTGCTTCCCCAGGTAGTTCTTAGGTTTCTTCACTGGAACTAAGAGCCCAAGTAAGTCTTCTTGTTTCATGGTGATGAGAGTTGCAACTTAAAAGGAGTGATGGTGAAAGAAAAACAGCTCTCCATTTGGAGACAGTACGAGGTACAAACAGCAGCACAACATAGCAGAACAGGGACTTTTTATTATATTAGTTAAGTTCCATGAACCTAAAAAAAATTTATTTTGGTGCATGGCCTCTCTAAATGCTACCCCAGAGCAAGAACAAGAGCGCGTGGAGCTGTTTACAAAATTACTTAACTTGATCATTGCAGAGTGCTTTCCTTCTGGAGTACTTACTTAATTCCTGGATCCAGAGCAGCCAGGGACAAAAGCCACCAATACATGGTGTACCATGGAATTGTACCTACTTCCCTTGGGTCTGAGCTTAACTCTTTCCTTTAAATGTGCAATGGATAGTAATTAACTGGTAGCAATACTTAGGTCAACAGTGAGCAAAGTAGCAATGTTTTACATACATCAACAGTGAGCATGATAAAGGCTTTCAGGAGGCACGAAGGTCTTGGTCTTCAAATGCACACTTCAATAACTGCAAATATGTAGGCTAGCATATGCAATAACTGGTGCAAGACAGGAAGGGAGATGTTTGTCCATAGACGAAAGCAAACAGTTGCTTGTTCCTGGCCACTGCAAACACTGAGATGCACACACACACACACACATGAAAGCACACACGGTGCTGATACGGAGCTCAAAGCTTTGCTTAAAATTACCAAAAGAAAACACTTTAGTGAACAGTAAAATACAAAATCCCATCAATACAGGGATATTAAAAATAAGTAGTAAATGAGGAAGATGATGTCTTATGAGTACAGTAAATTCCAGAGTTTTAAATATACATTGCATGAGTACTAGGAAAGCTAATAACTAAACATTTTTCTCGCTGTTACTAAGCAAGAGACGTGAATTAGACTGTGCACAGCCAAATAAATAAATACGTCTGCAGCTTTTCACTGTGGTTCCTGATGAAATGAATTGCTACTCCTATGTGCTCTGACAATCAGGTGCACCGCCTCTAACGAGCCATTGATATTAGCTCCACATTCCAAGAGTATCCCTACCGTCTACACCAGGGGACCGATCCTGCAATAGCACTGCGCATCTGTGAGATGTAGCGTGCCTTACATTATCATGGTTTTAATTGGCAGCTGAAAGTGCACAGCTCCTCACAGAACCAGACCCGAACAAGTGTTTATAATATAAAACACGGGAAAGCAATTTGCCTCCAAAACATTAGTATGAATTGCTAAGTAATCTATTACAGCAAAAAACACAGAACATTAGCGCATGTTGGAAGGAACAAGCCAACTACCCCATACCTTCTAAATCAAAGCGATAGGTTCCTGAGGAATGGTGTGCACATGCAACAAGACTCATCACTTAAAGCTGTCATCTCCTCAGACATATGGCTATCTATGGATTACATGGTTCAGGCTGTATCTAATTAAATAGTATTCTTTTGTATGACTTGGGTTTTGATTTTTTTTTTTTTTAGGATACTGGGCATACTAAGCTGCTGAGGTGAAGCTGTAATACAATAAGGGGTAAAACGGTTCAGGGAAAGTATGGTGTTCATAAACTGCTGACAGACTGTATGGATACACCAATCCAAATTTTTTTGTTGTTGTTGCCTCTTCTAACCATTGGCAAGGAATCAAGGTAGTGTTGCTCTAACAGTAGACAGTCTGGGACTTGATTGATGGGCTATTGTCATTTTTCCACCCTTGATCCAAGCGTGCCCCTAGGAAGGCATGTTCAAATGTGATGACTGTGAAGAGTGTTGGTGAAGTTGGTAATGAAGGGTAGGGAGAGGAATTCATACTTTCACTAGTTCCTCTTTCTCTCTTACTTTTCTGGTCCGCATTTGAAAGCTTGGTACTGCAGTCAGCATATTGAATTTGTTCTTGTACAAGCACCCAGGGGAATAACCCAGGGGAGAAAATGTCTGGGTACACAGTGAAAGAATATATATTATCAGCTTTAAAAAACCTGAAAATTATGAGTTGAGCCCAAAAAGTCATGACATCAGTGTGGAAATTACATGGGCTTTTGTCTGTATGTTAATAATATGTTTGGGTGCATTGCATCTGATGCCTTGTTTCTGAGATTTTAAAATTACTTTTTCAGACAACTCTTCTCCCTATACTTCCCAAAAGTACTCAACTCAATGTGTTTTTTTGCATATAGTATAATGTGCATGAAGCAGAGCTGAAGACAAGTAGGTTGGTAAGGGACAAAGGCTATGGCTACAGTAAATCTGCACCCAAGCAGACTGGACAGGCATGTGTTTCATCACAGCAGCCTCTGCTTTCCATTCAGAGTTCCTGCAACACCTTCGTTGGAGATCAGACACCCCTTCCACACTCTTCTCCCTGGCAAGTACTGAGTTTGCCAAGATGCTGGGAAGTGGCATTTCAAAGCACAGATGAGAAGATGAATTCCTGCCTGCTGCAGCAGCTGGGTATGTGTGTTTAGAAAAGCTTCCAAGGAAGATGAGAGAAGCTGAGGCTAATTCCAGAGGTGCTTATATTGCAAGAGCTGGTTCTATCTGTCTCCCCTTAAGATACTTCATGCACACACTTATTCAATGTTATGGCGCTCTGGAAATCCTATGGGTTATGCAAATGAGAATATAGGACTGTCCTTGGAATGAAAGCACAAGTCTTTGTGCAACACCATGATTCCAGCACCTGGAAAGAGAGTCAGTACCATAACACCCCAAATAAAACTGCGATACAGAAAAAACAGTGCAATACAGGGGGGGAAGGATCTTCATCACTATTCAGCCAGGGACAGAACAAATTAATTAGGATGACACTGCAACAGCTAGGACTGCTGCTAAAGCATACGTGAATGGTAGTCCCTAAGGGTGTCTGCAAAGGGGACATATCTCTGAGGTGCCACTGGCATGTGCTGTTCTTTTCCTGCTCAGTAAGGGTGGCCCTTTAAAATCAGCTCGTACTGGTAGTTCTTGACCTTTCTAGGATCAGCCAGGATGGCCAGAGGTTGGGAGGGAGCCAGGCCTACACCCATTCCCTGACTTTCTTGAACATCTGCTGTGAGGACAAGTCTGCTTCCAGTAATCAGGGTCCAAGGCCTGTTTAACACACACACAGTGTAATAAGGAGATTTCCTAACATTTCTTACTCCTGCAGTATTGCGGTCCAAGTCACAACCAAGTCCCAAGAGCTGTCTTATTAGAAAGCTGAACTTATTACTGACATTCATTTTATTGTAAAAGTTTAATTCAAACAGTTCTTTGCAAAAACCAAGTTTTCCCCCTTCAGTGTAAAAGTGATACAACATGATGCACAATAAAATAACTAATTTTAGAAAATTAAACATAAGCAAACTCATCCATGTGACTACTACATAATCCAGCACATCAGCATGTCCTGATAAGCAGAGCTGTGATCTCAGGTTTTAGACCCATTCATTTTAGAGACTAAGCATTTGTTTCCTTCTCACTGAGCTCTATAAAGAGATAACTGACATCAGTTTTCTTTGCCTCTTTGCAATTGTTGTAACCTCATTATTCTTTGAATTATCTTGGCAGTTGGTCATTTTTCAGGTTTAGTTGGTGCCATCTCGTCTGTAGAGCTCTACGGTTGAAAGTACAAAAAAAAGAAAGGTCACAGCACAAAGGCCAGTCAGTCTCCATCTTCTAGGATTTGTAGGACTCTTTTTATTCCAGAATTGTTCCTTTTCTACTACTTGCTTTTGTTTCTTGGCAATTGTGTGATTTCATCCGGCCCATGTAGCTCATGTGAATGTCCCGTGAATGCTAGAGAAGTTCCTTTACTTCCTTCATACTGCCTGTTTTTACCATTTCTACTGGAGCTCTGTAATTGGGGTGAGGTAACACACCCTCATGACTCAAAACAGCTAATCTCCAAAAGTACAATAATCAAGAAGGCTAGCGTACATTGGCTTGTCGCTAGAAGTTGAATATTCAGCAATGAACTATGAGAGGATTTAAGTAAAAGATTTTGCCCTCCTCCCCCACCCGTCTCTCTTTAGAAAATAAATGTCTGATTCATGCAAAAATAATGTATGAACCATTTGCACTGCATTAAAAAAAATCTGCTTGTTATTCTGAGACAATTCTGCCTTCTTCTGCCTGGAATCACACTGCTCTGCTTCAGATAACTTAGGGGTGAGCCAAAAATATAGGGTGGTATTTGCCAAAATATAGAAGCTAAAATTACACAAATGTTGGGATAAAAATGGGAAAACGCAGTTTCTAATAGTCTTTAGAGCAACTGTGAGAGCAGGAGCAACATTCCTACAACAACTGCTTCCCAGTGGCAAGTATCATTTCTATACATGCAGTAATTGCCATTAAATGTTATACTATCACTTGCCAACAGCCTCTACAGAGCAGTATCAGTGTGACCACAGCATTCCACTGCACTTAAAATAGAAATTAGTAGTGGTAGATTCATCCTTATGGTCTAAGGGTGGGTAACAATTACTGGCTGTTGCAAGGTCACTCAATGCGAGATGGCTTCTTTGTTCCGTGTCCACTGGAACAGGGAGGAGGGAGCTGCACTTACGTTCTCTCAGAAATTTACATTGCGGCTTCTCCTTTTGCAGCTCTGCTGCCTGACAGATGGAAACTGTACTATCGGAGCACTGGTTAGTCATCAGCATTTGTGAAGCACTTTTTTTCTCATGAGGTTCAAGGAACTCCAGAAATACAAAGTATTAGGAATACAAATTACTGAGTAGATATGCTCGACCTTCTGTTGTTTTCTGTGTTTAATTTCCATCTCCAGCTGAATTCAGTGGGTTTTCAACATATGCTTAAGGTTAAACAGGCTTAAAGGCCACTTCTGAATTGTGATGCTTTCTGAATTAGGACCCCCATTAATTGTTCATCTTGCAGAATGGAATTTAATTTATTTGGCATATTCTAAATCACTTTCCAGGAATAAGTTAAATTCTGATTACATGCATTCCCAACTTCTATAAAACTCTTTTTGCACAGATTGCTTTCTTCTTCATAAATCCCTACTGGATTCACGAGTTCTTATTTCATTTCACTTCACTTCATATATTTTTAAGCCTCTGGGGTCTAAGTTCACTTCTCAAGTCAAGTGGGTGAAATGCTGTTGACTTTCTGACAATTCTGAAAGTGACAATTTTCTCTACCACATAAATTACCATATTTCCTGTTATTTATTTTATGATACTGATATTTCACTCACATATTTTTTTTCGGTACCCATAAAATTTTCCATCTGGGATATAATTTTCTAATCCTTCTGTATTTTGTTTCACCTCTCAGAGAAATTCAATATTGTCAATCTGCAGTATTCTCTCTTGGAGACAGTTGATCTAAAGTTTACTTCTCAGTAAAGAAATCATTGGCATACAACCCGCCTGCACACATACCACCTGAGAATGAGCAAGGTGCTACAGTTCAAGTTATTCTCATATGAAATCATCATCACATGTACGAATTTCTTGCAGCTGAAAATAGAGTCTTTTTTTCCATGCAAAAGAGGAAAGTGTGGGTATCCCTGGAGTTCTGTTGCAGGGTTAAGGACAGAAGCAAGTCATGGCCTGACTGAGCAAAAAAGAAAAGTCAAGTAGTTCTTCTAATGGCTGAAAAAAACACAAAGCTTGTGCTTTTGCTGTTTTGTCCCAGAGGAACAGTGAAGTCTACACAGCCAGAGAGCATGGAAGAATAAAAGCAGAGGCATCATGTGGATAAAGTTACATGCTGATAATAACTCATGTGATGCTATTTTATTATTGACAGAACAAAACGAGAATCATTTGTCTTTGTTAGGTCAGTATTTCCAGAAGCTTTATGATATAGACCTTATTTTTTCCTGAAACAACTTTGTAGTTCTATTTGTTCTATTTTATTTCTGCATATAGCAGAAACCTATTTGAAGTGTCATTTTTTGTGGTGGTGTTTTTGTTTTGTTTTGTTTTTCCTAACAACAAGTTTCTGGATTAATTTATCTTTATTTTTCCTCCTTTAGAAAATACCAGTTATTTTGCCACTGATCCTCAAGACTTTTATGTCATCCCGAGAAATGTTTGCTTGGAAAATCTCTTAGTGGTGGTAAATTTATTAGCCTGATATTATAAAACTGTTTGAGAGAATACAGCTAACAATGATACAAACATGTTCTTTGTTGAGGCTACAACTCATTCAATGAAGAGGGAGGGCAGGGAGAGTCAGGATTAGGGATGAAATGTGTTCTTGAAAGGGCTGCCTTCCTCCACTGCCTCCTGGCATATTATTGTAGGGAGCTGTGATCGAAGTGCTGAGTGCCACAGCAGTGATATATTTGTATTTCACCAAATAATATTAGATACATATGGTGCCCTTCACTTTGAAACTTTACAAAAAAAGACTTCGGAAACATTGGGCCAGTCATTTTTTTTTTTCCTCAGAGAAGATACTGCACTCTAGTTTTACTGTACTAATTTCAGTGGAACAATTTCCAAATTGTTCCAAGAGAAAGAGAAGAGGATTGGATCTCAGCCTGCTCCTCAAATATTTTTGCTTGATGGACTATGGAGATACTTCAGGTAGCTTTAATTGAATTATCTCAGGCACCAGAAGTCCTCTAGACAAAACAGCATGCAGCATGGTTCAGAATAATTCACATTTCCAAGAAGCTAAGGTTATTATTTTTTCTTTCTTATTTGGTATCTGGAACATTTTTCAATTCCAGTTCAATAGAGTATTTTAATACTATGCTAAATGTTTTGCTCCCTCAGAATCTTGAATCACTCCCTGAAATGCCTGTACACCGATGCACACAGCATGGGGAATAAGCAGGAGGAGTTAGAAACCTGTGTTCAGTGAGGAGATTATGACCTGGTTGCAATTACAGAGACATGGTCGGACAGCTCACGTGACTGGAATGTGGTCATGGATGGCTGGGTTCTCCTCAGGAAAGACAGGACAGCCAGGCATGGTGGTGGAGTTGCTCTTTACCTGAAAGAGCAACTACGATGTATTGAGTATTGTCCAGGGGCGGATGAGGAAGGAGTTGAGAGTCTCTGGGTGAGAATTAAGGGGCAGGCTGACAGAGGTGATACTGTTTGGGTGTCTGTTACAGGCCACCAGATCAGGAAGTTGATGAGGCCTTCTACAGGCAGCTGAGAGCAGCCTCACAATCACAGGCCCTGGTTGTTGTGGGGGATTTGAACTACCCTGATGTTTGCTGGAAGGACTACTCAGCCAGCCAGACACAGTCCAGGAGGTTACTCCAGTGCATTGACAATAACTTCCTGATGCAAATGGTGGAGGAGCTGACTAGGAGAGATGCACTGCTAGACCTCATCCTCGCTAACAAGGAGGGTCTGGTTGAAGCAGTAAAGGTTGAGGGCTGCCTTGGCTACAGCGACCATGAGATGGTGGAGTTCAGGATCTCACGTGGCAGGAACAGAATAGCAAGCAGAATTGCAACCCTGGACTTCAGCAGGGCAAACTGTGGTCTTTTCAAACAATTGCTAGGGGAAATCCCACGGGCAAGGCTGCTTGAAGTTAAAGGGGCCCAAGAGAGTTGGTTAGTGTTCAGGGACTGCTTCTACCAAGCTCAAGATCAGAGCATCCTGACACACAGGAAGTCAAGGAAGGGAGCCAGGAGACCTGTGTGGTTAAACAGGGAACTGCTGGGTAAGCTCAAGCAGAAGAGGAGAGTTTACAGATCATGGAAGGAGGGGCTGGTCACTTGAGGAGAATATACGGCTGTTGTCAGAGGGTATAGGGAGGCAACTAAGAAAGCTAAGGCCTCCTTAGAATTAAACTTGGTGAGAGGGGTCAAGGACAACAGAAAGAGCTTTCTCAAGTACATGGCAGATAAAACTAACACTAGAGGCAATGTAGGCTTACTGATGAATGAAGTGGGTGCGTTGGTGACAGAAGATACAGAGAAGGCAGAGTTACTGAATGCCTTCTTTGTCTCTGTCTACTCTGACGGAGGCTGTCCTGAGGAGCCCCCTATCCCTGAGGCCCCAGAGGAAGGCAGGACAACGGAGGAGTTTGCCTTGGTTCATGAGGACCAGGTTAGGGAGCAATTAAGCAACCTGGACATCCATAAATCCATGGGTCTGGATGGGATGCACCCGTGGGTGCTGAGGGAGCTGGCTGAGGTCATTGCTGGACCACTCTCCATCATCTTTGCCAAGTCTTGGGAAATGGGAGAGGTGCCTGAGGACTGGAGGAAAGCAAATGTCACTCCAGTCTTCAAAAAGGGAAAGAAGGAGGACCCGGGTAACTACAGACCGGTCAGCCTCACCTCCATCCCTGGTAAAGTGATGGAACAACTTATCCTTAGTGCCATCTCAAGGCATATCAAGGATAAGAGGGTCATTGGAAGCAGTCAACCTGGCTTCACCAAGGGGAAGTCACGCTTAACCAACCTCATAGCCTTTTATGAGGACATAACCAGGTGGATAGATGATGGCAGAGTGGTGGATGTGGTCTACCTTGATGTCAGTAAAGCATTTAATACAGTCTCCCACAGCATTCTCACAGTTAAACTGAGGAATTGTGGTCTGGATGATCAGGTAGCGAGGTGGACTGCGAGCTGACTGAAGGAGAGAAGCCAAAGAGTCATGGTCAATGGGCTGGAGTCTAGTTGGAGGCCTGTATCTAGTGGAGTGCCTCAAGGGTCAGTACTGGGGCCAGTACTATTAAATATATTCATCAATGACTTGGATGAGGGAATAGACTGCACTGTCAGCAAGTTTGCTGATGACACCAAGCTGGAAGGAGTGGCTGACACACCAGAAGGCTGTGCTGTTATCCAGAGAACTGGACAGGCTGGAGAGTTGGGTGGGGAATTTAATGAAATATAACAAGGGCAAGTGTAGAGTCTTGCATTTGGGCAGGAACAACCCCAGATTCCAGTATAAGTTGGGGAACGACCTATTAGAGAGCAGCATAGAGGGAAAGGGACTCAGAGATGCTGGTAGACAACAGGATGACCACAAGCCAGCACTGTGCCCTTGTGGACAGGAAGGCCAATGGCATCCTGGGGTGTATTAGAAGAGGAGTGGTTAGTAGATTGAGAGAGGTTCTCCTCCCCTCTACTCCGCCCTGGTGAGACCACATCTGGAATATTGTGTCCAGTTCTGGGCCCCTCAGTTCAAGAAGGACAGGGAACTGCTGGAGAGAGCCCAGTGCAGGGCAACAAAGATGATGAAGGGAGCATCTCCCTTATGAGGAAAGGCTGAGGGAGCTGGGGCTCTTTAGCTTGGAGGAGACTGAGGGTTGACCTCATTAATGTTTATAAATATGTAAAGGGTGAGTGTCATGAGGATGGAGCCAGGCTCTTCTTGGTGACAAACAATGGTAAGACAAGGGGTAATGGGTTCAAACTAGAATACAAGAGGTTCCACTTAAATTTGAGAAGAAACTTCTTCACAGTGAGGGTGCCAGAGCACTGGAACAGGCTGCCCAGGGGGTTTGTGGAGTCTCCTACTCTGGAGACATTCAAAACCTGCCTGGACGCCTTCCTGTGTAACCTCATCTAGGTGTTCCTGCTCCAGCAGAGGGATTGGACTGGATGATCTTTTGAGGTCCCTTCCAATACCTAACATTCTGTGATTCTGTGAAAGCATCTTCCAGCTTCCAGCAGCTTATTTAAGGACAGTAGTGTGCAAAACAGAAAGGTAATAAAATACCAAGTTTCAAGGAGTTCAAAATCGCCTTCAAATTCATGTTCCTGTTGATTAAAAATTTTAACAAAATAAAGTAGAAAGGGTATTTTGAAGAATCAAAAAGTATTTCATTCTGGAATTCTTTAACAAGTTGTTGGTTTGTTTGTTGTTTTTTTTTTAATTGTTATTTATTTATTTACCTGTTAGGCATCTGAAAATTTATTGAAACACTTAATTTCAAGTTACATGAACTATTTCCAATAGACCCAAACCACATTTCTTTTTCTTATTTTTGTGTGTGCTTTGCACATCATCAAAATGCATAATCAGTAACAATGCATTTATATCGTGGAGACCTCTAGCCCAATCCAAAGCATTTCTCACCTTAAGCAGCTCTTTGAAGCCAGACAAAAATGCAGAGAGATTTAACTGGAGAGTGGGAGGGAAGCACATGGGACAGCAGAGGATGGAGGTTCTGTAAGAGGAAGATCAGTAGAAGTGAGACAATGAGGCTATTTCACTCAGTGAATGTGAGGAATATTATGCTTGTCTCACTAATTCCTTAAGACAAGTGTTATGTACATAATAATGAACTTAAGAACTAAATAACAATAGTCACTGCTCCCTTTAAACTACTCAGAAAGGTAACTGAGTCAGTTCAGTTGGGAAATAAAAAAAAACTTCTGAACCTGCAGCAAAGAAGCTAAATTCAGGAAATCTTCCCAAATTCTCTTTTTTATGGCAGGACTGTAGAAATATATATTTTTTCCTCTGAGGCTTTAAATTGTCTTCTGAAGAATATTGTTAACAGAAGGAAATCATCTGTTGAATGACTTACAACAAAGCAGTATTTGGCTTGTGCAGTGTTCTCAAAGTTATGTAGAGTTTTCATTGTAGTCAGAATAGTAATATATGAAATTGGAATAATGATTTATTAATTAGATGAGACTGTCATCACACTTTTCTATAGCTAATTTAAATGGCAACAGCACTGCAGTCTGTTTTGTCTCATGTTCTCCCTTTCAGTAAAATCAAGCAGGAACACTTTGCCATCCGAGATACTTTTATCTTTGTCTTCAAGGACCCGGGGGGAATGGAAACAGGGAAAGAATATGGAAAGAGGATTCATACCTCATGACTTTGAGACTTTCCTTCAAGTCCTGCATTTTTCTTCTCCTCCCTTTTCCTGTTTAATAAGATATCAAAAGAGAAAGCAAGGAAGCGGGGCGAGGGGGGGAGGGGAGCAGGAGGAGAGAGAGAGAGGAGAAGGAGCCTTGGCTTGTCTAAACACTCAAAAGAATTATCTCTTAGGTTTCTCTAAGACAGGATTAGAGATGTGTTTTTCAAACTACAAAATGAAGAAAGTGAGTCTGGTTTTAATGTATTTACAGCAATTATCTCCAATCAGTAATTCAAATAAAACAGGGGAAGGAAGGAGATTCAGTACACAGGGAAGCAGCGTCCCTAAAAACACCCAACAGTATAGCAAAAAGTATTTGCAGAAACAGATGCTAAGTCAATTAATTCAATTTCCTCCAAAATACTTACCATGCTTGCCAAGGTAAAAGACAGGCAGAGAGCTTATCATGTCACAGTTCATACCTAAAATATATTCTTAAAATTTTCAAAGTGTTCCTTGGAGACTCAGTAGTGATTCTTGTTCTTAGGTAGTTACTGAAGAAATATGGAGACAGAGAATGCTGAATTTCAAGTAGAATCTACTAAAAGCTGGTCTATCTTGAAACAACTCAATAGTCTTTATTTAAGTGCTCCTTTAATTTAATCCTGGCATGGTTTAGCAGAGAACTGGGGAGTACAGCAAGCAAATGAGAGTAGATGAGTAGGATCAAGAGGGAAAACACACATACATTCATCAGTGTCTTCCATACACTCCTGCTGGCAAAGAAGGCAGCAGCTGGGCTGCTGGACCTTGTTTTCAGTGCTTCATCTAACCTAAGGGCAGAAGAGGCAAATCTTCATTTTGGAAGAAGGTACCCAGTGTCTTTTTCCCCACAGTCAAAACAATATGCAAAACTGTGCTTACTTCTGATTAAAGTGGGGGACTCCACAAAGCATGCAAGATCACCAAAGGCATTTTTAAATACATATATATTTATTCTGCATTAATGGAATATCTTGAAGGGTCAGGGAATGAATGGTACTGCACCATTGCATCTTCCCCCTGTCAGGAGTTACGGTCCTTGAGATCAGTGCTTTTCTATTACACAGTCTACCAGACACAATCATAGATGGTTAAAGCATCCCACAGATTTGTACTTTGTCCATAACCTCTTCCCACATTGTAACAATTTGTTACTGGAGTGTAAATCTGATACTTTTGGCTTGAAAACAAAGTGTTAGACAATCTGCAACATGAGCTCATCACTCTGGGCAAGGTGAAAAGGGTCTCTGATGTGGTATACTCATTGTTGGCCCCCAGATATTCGCCAAAATTCTGAAAGCAAACCAATTTTTAACATGGTGTCTATTTTCCTTTTTGTTAGCCCTTTTTCCATCTCTGACTCTTTCACACTTTGGTATTTGGTATTCTCCTTTTTTTTTTTTTTTTTTTTTTTTTTTTGTATGGGTTATGATTCAGACTTCTAGCATGTATTATCAAGCAGCTGTGTCTCGTAGGGAGTCTGTGGTAAATTTGGATGAGGAGGGATTTTATTGCACCATTTCCCATACTCTACCCTTGCCTTTCCCTAGCTTGAGTAGTCTTCTCTAGGAGCCAACATTTACAGATACTGTGAAAAAATAAAAATGTGGGAGAGCATGAGACAGCGGGAATTCCTTCCCATTCCTATACACAGAGCAGCTACTTCATGCACTGTTGCAGTTCGTTGCATCCAGCAATCCATGCAATCACTTTACATAGTTATATATATATATATAGTTATATACATATATATGTTAGATGTTTGTACTTCTAAACAGAAGTGGGAAGGGTGGTACTGAATATCCTATATGTGTACGAAGGCAGGCTGCAGATGTGGGGGCACTCTTAGTCCCTGTGGGTGTCAAGTGCAGCTCTCAACGTGATGAGAAGACAACCCATCTTCATTCTGGACTCAGGCTTTCCCTCTGGCAGGCACAAAGCCTTAGCTCGTCATCACACTTGTGGTCTGCACAACTCTCACTCTCCATATGGCTCCAATCAGTTAGCAGGGAGCTCACGGTGTGCTGGGTGCTGGCAGAAGACAGCTGGTATTTCTGTGCTTGGCTTTTGCACTGCACATTCTGACTTAGAAATGCTGTTGTTACTCACCACCAAACTCATTCCTGAAAAGGATGCCAAACTCACCAAAGCTAAAATTCATAACAGCTGAAAAAAGAAAAAATTATCTGAACACAAGAATTTTTGTGAGACCTGGTTAAATTCCTCTCAGGTAATCTACTAGCACTCAAGGTTTTTTCCACACATCAGACAGTGCAAAGTGCAATATATTCCATCTTCAACTGCAAATAGTACAAGCTTTCTTAAATCATCCTAAGGAGACAGATGCACAAATTCAGGTATCCAGATATAGCTTATGGATTTTGATCAAAATCCTAGAGCAAAGAAACCTCCTCTTTATTCATTGTTTCACCTGCCTCTCAGTTTCGTGTTTGTTTTGTTTTGCAGTGTTTGTTTTGGGGTTTTTGTTTGTTGGTTTGGTTTGTTGTTTTTGACAGGTTTTTTAAAGCATACAAACAAAGAAAAGCTTGACATGAACTTTGAGGTGGAAAGTACGTTTGGGTTTTATTCTTTTTTTTTTTTTTCTTTCCTTTTTTTTTTTTTTTTTTCCCAGTTTAACTCATCTATTTCATTTTTCCCTGTTGCACCTTTTTCCAATCAACTTTACAAACTAAGATCTCTGGGGATTTTTTTTTTTTTTTTTTTTTGCACAATATAACTAGGAGAAGAAAGTCTAAACTCATTACTGGAGTCCTGTTAAAGAACACTATTGCCTCTCTACAGTCTTGTTACACTCAGGTTCTTCCTCACTAGGTCCTGGCTTATCAGGTAAAGAGGACAGACACAGCTGACCAGCCTTGGGTAAACCAGTTAGCAAGACATTTTCTTGACTGACCTCCAAGTTCTTCAAGCTCAGGATGAAGTCATCATTCTGGCAAACTGGGAGAGAGAGGACACCCCTCTGTCAACAAAGCTCAGCTCTTCACAGAATGTCAGGCATTGGAAGGGACCTCAAAAGATCATCCAGTCCAATCCCCCCGCCAGAGCAGGAACACCCAGATGAGGTTACACAGGAAGGTGTCCAGGCAGGTTTTGAATGTCTCCAGAGAAGGAGACTCCACAACCCCCCTGGGCAGCCTGTTCCAGTGCTCTGGTACCCTCACCGTGAAGAAGTTTCTTCTCAAATTTAAGTGGAACCTCTTGTGTTCCAGTCTGAACCCATTACCCCTTGTCTTACCCTTGGTTGTCACAGAGAAGAGCCTGGCTCCATCCTCGTGACACTCACCCTTTACATATTTATAAACATTAATGAGGTCACCCCTCAGTCTCCTCTTCTCCAAACTAAAGAGCCCCAGCTCCCTCAGCCTTTCCTCATAAGGGAGATGCTCCATTCCCTTCATCATCTTCGTTGCCCTGCGCTGGACTCTCTCCAGCAGTTCCCTGTCCTTCTTGAACTGAGGGGCCCAGAACTGGACACAATATTCCAGATGTGGCCTCACCAGGGCGGAGTAGAGGGGAGGAGAACCTCTCTCGACCTACTAACCACCCCCCTTCTAATACATCCCAGGATGCCATTGGCCTTCCTGTCCACAAGGGCACAGTGCTGGCTTGTGGTCATCCTGCTGTCCACCAGAACCCCCAGGTCCCTTTCCCCTACACTGCTCTCTAACAGGTCAGCTCTTACTAAGATTGGAAAAGTCTGAGACAAACTGAAATTCAGCAAAGCCTCAGGTGCCTTCTGTGGAGACCTCTCCGTAAGAAAGATTGCTGAGACAGAAGTACTGCAAAAGACAAGCATTCTCCTAATTGGCTTATTGAAAGCCAGTAAACTTGCATCAGAAAGTGAAAGTAGATACCTTTATACCTCAATCATTTTCCAGCATCTTGAAGCACAATAGCATGTCACTAATAGCACATATGCCTAATGTTGAGAATAGAAAAAATAGGAAACACCTGTGGTAACTCTGTGGGGCTTGTCTCCTGGGTGTGGACTGCTGCAATAAAAAGCATTGCAGCAGCACAGCAGTTCCCTTTAAAGCCTGTGGGATCTGGAGGCCTGCTATCTTTGTCTTAGAGTATCCCCTTCTTAAAAGTGCATAGTCCTAGGAAGGACAAGAAGAGGAAGATAGAAGAAAGAGAAAGGACAGGAACTTGAGCTGTACAGCTAGCTATAAAGGACTATTTAAAAATGTTCTTAGCGTTGTCAAAGGAGTGTTTGAGATAGAGTGAAGACTACGAAGAAATGGAGTATTTTCAAATCCAAGTACAGCTTCAGGAATAAGAGTGTGGAGACTGTGCCTATGCAAGTAGGAAATGGCCCAAGGGATCAGGCTAGAAAGAGACTCAGGGAGAGATCCTCTCTGTCAGGCTCAGGGTCCAGACTGGGAATGGCATGGATAATGCTAAAAAACAGGGAAACAGAAAGAGAAACACAACTTAAATGAAACCCTAAACCCAGGAAAATCTGTAAATTATAGAAAGAAGTCGCAGTGCAGCACCAAACCACAAGATGGCAAGAACCAGAAGCTGACCTCAAACTAGAGTTCAGGTACAACAATGCAATTACATTACAACTTGAAGATACATACTACCAAAAATATAACGTTAATGAAAATGAAGGTTGTTTCAGAAGGCTTCTGCTTTTTTGTCTGCTCTTTGGCCTGTGGTTCTTCAGCCAAAATCTAATCTTTACAAAACATCATACACAGAAGAGACTAATACCCTCTGCAATACAATCTCCTCTGTGCCCTCCTAATCACCTGTTTCTTTGTTTGAAGTAACATGGAGAAAATCTTGTTTACTCTATCACCACTAATCTTCTTAGTTTCTTTCACCTTGACTTTTCCTCTTTTTATTTTTTTTTATATCATGACACACTTTTTCAAGCTCTCTCCTGAACTTTAATAAATTATTATCCTTTTTAACAGCCTTCTCAAGTCCCTGAGCATATTTACTTGCTGTGTCCCAACATTTTCCTTTTGCTCTTCACCACCAAGTGAAAAACCAATCCTCAGGTCTTTAGGGGGGGTGCTGTGTCCAAGCTAAGGGTAATCACTCACTGTCAGATTAGAATCTAAGTAATAAAAGTGCCAGGAACATTATAAAAAGCCACAGCTCCATTCATGGTTTCAGTTTAGGTCTTTGGGGACAAATGTCAACATTGCAAACACGAGCCCACATAGCACTAAGATTCTTGGTCTTGCCTCAATATAGCAGTTCTATTAGATCCTCTCTTGCAGTCTTCTTCCAGTGGTATGGTTCTCTGATAATTAGCAACAGTGTTGATAGAGTCAATGCAGAGGCCAAGCAGCACAGAGGAGCTGTTCTCCTCCCCAAGGGTTGGATTGTGGCTGAAATGAATTGACAGGCCAGCGTTAGCCAGTTTGCACAGTTGTGTGTGTTCCATGAATAAACACAGACAAGAGTTACTCTGCAGCTGGCAGGTTTTGCCAGCTCCACATTTACATGCAAAATACTGTTCTTAATGAGGTTTGACTATATGACCTCCTGAGGTGTTTTCCAGCCTGATTTATTCTATGAGTGTATGAAAATTACATTAAAATTACATTTTAAAAACCCAAGGATTCCATAGAAAGCTTTCATTTCATTCTAATGTCTTGATTTCTTCTTAATAGCCTCCCTGGGGAATTTAACTGAAAATGTTGAGAATGAAACTTTTCCCACCTCTACTGTGGAAGGTGACAAATGCTGGCGAAATAACCCACGAGCAGGAACAGACTGCAGCTCTCACTGTGCCTGACTTTGCAACCCTGAGCTCATGCTGAGCAGTTCTTGCTCCTCAGAGCCGTTTCGTCGACGCCAGCACGAGTCCAAAGTATACTGCCCACGCTGTGGGTCAGGTCTGCCTGTGTTGTGTGTAAGGGCTGAGGAATCTGGCACCCAGCACACGCCATCCTCTGTACGGTCGGTCCCAAGCCCAAAACAAATACAATGGGTGCACTTTAAACATCTCGTCCTCTTTGTGAGCATCTAGCGACTGGAGCCTTTATTTGTGTGCCAGCCTTTTCACATTGCCTGAAAGTTTCAAACAATTTCATAGCCATGGGAGTGCTAATTAAAACATTCAGCAGTTTTACTGTTTGAGCAGTGTAAATATGATGTAAAAAGAAAATTAAAGAGCATTTACACAGATGCATACTTGTTCATTGTAGCTATAAAATCTAGCTGCAGGGACCTGGCAAGAGCAAGAGTCTCTTATTCTTCAAAACAAGTTATTCAGCAAAAAATTAGAAACCAAGCTTTAGCTTGTAAGAGTTATTCTTTGTTAGGTTCATTTTTTATTCATTCCTCTAAAGCCACACTTCCCTAATTTTTTCCTGGTTTACAATACTGGTCACTCAATTTACTGCTGAAATGGGTTAAGAAATGATTTGAAACAAAATATTTGTTTCATGCTCTTGAGGTCACAGTACACACACAAAACTTTTTTCCCTTTTACTCATGCAACAGCCTCCTTTGGACAGCGAATCCCAGTCACAGTGAATAAAGTCCCCTGAAATATGAGTGACAGGCTATGCCTAGGAAAAGGAAGGCATTCTGGGGTATCTTATTTTCCAGCGTTGGTTGATGTTTCAGTCTGGGATTTCAAGAACACTGACTACAGTTGTTTACACTGCAAAGAAAGGGCTTTTTGATCAGGGGAAGCTGAGTCACTACTCCCTGTTAGTTTTATCATTTTGCAGAGAGCGAGAGCTGATGCCTGATCTTTCTCTGACCTTTTATTCAAACATTTTTTTCTACATTCCCAGGCTGTTATATTCTGTTTAATCATGTCTCTTTGATATTCAGAAGAATCAGATACTTTTTCGTTTGGTGTTACATGATGTCATAGGCAAAACCAGCATAAATCCCATGAGGTTACCCTTCGGTCAAAACGGTTCACTGAGAGGATGAGACTCAGTCCTAGAGCTTTTTTCTGGGTCCTGAGCTATTTTCAGGGCTGGGGAGGGGGAGTAGGAGGGGCTGGTTTTTTGTTTTGTTTTGTTTTATTTTCCCACAGACATCATAAGACAAACAGACCATGGGTCAGGTAATGTAAGCAACAGACTACAAAACTATTGCCAAAAATTGCAACCACCCAATCATCTCTGAAGGAAAAAATTTATTTAAGTGACACATGTTAATAGTATTGAATTCAAAACACTTGTTTTGACATCCAGATGTTGTAAAGTGCCATATACTGATTAACAAAAGTATTTTCTGGTCTTTCAGATCTTCTTTCCTTATTTTGATTGCAATTCAAGTTTTGGAGAAATTCTTTCCCACTACTGTCCACTGATCACATCACTGAAGTATTCAAAAATTTTAACTTGTTTCCTATAAGGAAAAAATGGAAAGCATAACCACAAATATTTATGTTAGTGTCAGTGCTTATTATTGGAAGCTTAGTTCAGTCTGCTGCAGTGCCATTGCAAGAGCATACCATCAGATATGGCATCCAGCTCCTCCAGGCATTTAAGAACAGTATCAACACGCACCATCTTTATAACCTGGGAAAGACAGAGTATCCCAAAGGGAAAGGTGTGAGCAACGTGCAGAAATGTCCCAATGCAATTCCTTCTAATTGGAAAGCTTTGAAAAGGTATGGCAGTAGTATCAACAGGAATGAACTCTGGGTGCAAGCTGGCTTAGGAGTGCCCCACTTACAGAAAAAATGAGCGAGCAAGATTTTGATGTTAACTCCTTCAGGGAAGGCACTACCACTAGTGATGCTCTGCAGCCTGGTGGTTGCTTAGCCGTCAGCTGTCAGCTGTCTGCTACTATACCAGGACCCAGCATTTTCCTGGAAGAGGGTGATGAGGGAGGGGGAGAATTTCAGGGAGAGGAAATTTAGGCCACCGTAGAGGAAAGCCTGTTTGGCTTTCTATCCTTTCCAAGGATAGAGCAGGTAAGTGGTGAAATTCTCAAGTTTATAAAATTTTGTTGACTGATGAGAGGAGAGGCTGTCTTTTTAAGCAGAACGAGTCACCAGTGATCACGATGCCAATGCAAGCTCCCTTCCCACGGCAGGCAGCCCATGTTTCCTCAGCTGAGTGATATGTGCTCTTCTTCTGGTTGTCTGTCCTTGTGGGGATGGCATTGCTCTTACTAGAGATAAGAAATTAAAGACTGTTACACTATTAAATTCTACAGTAATAATGGGGAATATAATTATCTAAGAGAAATATATCTGGGACAGAATGCTTGGTAATGTTTCCGTTAGCCTGCCTACTTTTCTCTTTTCCTGTAAACATGGTAGCTTAGATCCCAGTGTTATCCCTATGACAAAAGATCTTCACTGTAGTCTTACTAGTGTAGCTGTAGTCTTACTGCTAACTGTGTTTGATAAATAAAGCCTTACAACAATAGTGAGGATTTATGCAATGTTATAGCTTGCTTTTTATTCAGTCTCACACTGCTTTATAAAGAAGGCACAAAATATATCCCTACAAGAGGAAAGCCTTCTCCCACTCCTCCTTCCCAGGTGGATAATCTCTTTCCAGCTAGGGAAATAAAGGCCCTTTCTTTGTCAAATCTACCAACAAAGGGAGCTAACTGCCGGGAAGTTATTGAAATACAAGGGCAATAACAACAACAAAGACAGACAGCATGTCAGTAGCCTAATCAAAAGCCAGAATAAGTTTAGGGCATGGTCAAAACTAGAATTCAAGATCCCCCCATCCTCAGTTCAAAGCCATAACCAAAGCTATATTCAATTACCCTATTTAATATATTTTGATACAGTTTCACCTATCAACCAAGCAGGCTCATTTTCCGGAATTTTAAGGTTTATGGCCCATTTCAGTTTTTTCCTTTACTTTATGGGAAAGACACATTGCAAATATTGGGCAACATCTTGCAAAGTCTTGTCCTAACCTAACATGACTGAGCAGTGTGGGAGGAGGAAGTAATGACTTCCCCCTGACCTGTGTAGCTGACATGAAGTCTGCCAAGAATCACAGCCTCTTTGCTCAAGGGAACACAGGAGCAACTCTTCAGAGAGGAGGCGGGGAATGGGGGAGGCGGGGGGGGGAGGACAGAAGTATGTCTCTACCCCCTCCTGTGCTCCATGTGGCAGAAGAGAGTGGTTGCACCACTTAAAAAGAAGTAGTAAATTCCTCTCCACCTTTCCCCCCCATCAGTACTTTGCTTGTGCAGGGTGGGGTGGTGTAGCTTTGTGCTGCTGCTTCCTGGATTGGTATGGTTTTGCAGTGCCCACAACGTGGGGTAACATATAAAACACAGAGTCTAGCCCATTTAGAAAAGAAAATGGTTTTCCTGCGTGGTGAGAAGGACAGAACTGTGCTGTAAGGATGGAATTTCACAACAGAACAAAAATAAAGTACAGCACTGTTCCAGAATTTCTTGATTCTTATTCTAAACAGTAATAAACCCACCTCCCAAACCCCAGTCCGGACGAAATATTAGCATTCCCTCCACTCTGGTTACAGCTCACATCCCTCTTAATACCTCTTGCTCTGCCATGAACTATTTGTATAAGAAAGGCTTATGTTTGAACTGGAATTGGCATAAATAGTTACCCATTGGATATTCCTTTTCTGCAGAAATCTGATCTCTTTCAGTGCTTCACAAATCACAGAATTCACTGAGGACAGAAGCCTGTGTTTTCTTCTTCTCCAAAGAGAATAAAAAATCGTCAGTAACCCTGACAGCTTCCTGTAGTGTGGCTCTTACAGCTTATTCCAGATGAGCTGAACATTAAACTTGCCATAAAAATGTTATGATGGGAGGATGTATCTCCCACAGTACTCAGAAATTATTTAGTGAGTTTTGCCATCATCACCCCCAAGCTGTAACCATTTCCCAGCTCTTCTGAGAAGTGAAAACAGTAAGAATCAACTTAAAACCAGACCTTAACAATGACAAATAATAGCAACAATTATCAGAGATGGCAAAAATCACCCACACTGAACACAGCAATGGCCATCGCTTCTGTGTGCTTTGTGACCAGCTTGACCTCACCTATTTGGGCACAGGGAAGCCATCGAGAGCAGTTTGCAAGGGTTCTCCCAGGTCTGTGTGCTGGCAGGACTAAGCGGTGGCAGGGCGGCTGGCCCCGTGTTTTTAGCAGGAGGATATGTTTTATCCCTGCCTCCACCACATACTCACTGTGAGATCTCAGTGACTCAGCTGGCTCCAGGTTCCTCACTCTGCAAAGCGAGGCACATTCTCTTTATCCACTCTCACCTCACTTTGCAGAGGTGTGTACGAAACTCCCAGCAGAAAAATGAGTATTTGTAGCCTTTGTTGATGGCTGTGAACAATCAGCCACTGACATCTGTCTGATTTTGCCAGTGATTGCCAGCTAAGGATCTGCCCCCTACAGTTTTCTTCTCACTGAGCAGCTGCTGCTTCTTTATAGTCTATTTGGTTATGTCATCATTAGCTTTTAAATACGGGTAAGGAACCTTAAAAATGCTTTATGCCCTCAAGAGATCTGGAATTTCTCAAAAAAAAAAAAAAAACAACCTTCTGATGTTTCTCAAGCCTCCCTCCCTTTCCCATTCTGAAAAGGCTTTAAAAATGTGGAATGTTGTGGGAAATAACTCAGAATGTAATAAAAATGTACATGTAAAAAAAAAAAAAAAAAAAAAAATCTAACTCACAGCTTCCTTGGCTGGAGTGATGTCCCAGGGCTGGATCCAGCTCAGCAATGCTCTTTGGCCTTTCTCTAGTTTTCTCTTTCCAGGACCACATCCCTCATTTAGTCTCTGTTTCCACGACCCTCTCCCTCACCCACACACACCACATAAATATACAGACACATACAACTCTGACACACATTTCTTTCTATGGCACAGGATACCCCCAAAGCTTCTTTTCTCTTTTACAAAGTTCAAATATCCCTTGTGCAGAGTACCTCCCTTCTCTGCTCTCTGGTCCCCAGCTACATACAAACAGTCCAAAACATGGTTTATTTACTGGATCTGCTTTTTTTAACCACTTGGTCACTCTATCATTCATTTCTCCTCCAAGCATTTTTTATTAAAAGTTACAAAAACTCTTCTGGAAAGTACCTGCTGTTTAGGGTTTTTTTGTATTTTACACATAACACTTATAGCTCACCAAAATTTCTCTGACAAACAACAATTTAAAATAACTTAAAAGATGTGGACATGAACTTTAGAAAAGGTCTCATCAAAGATTAAAAAATTTTTAAGTACATAGAAGGGAGTTACTTCAGGGTTTTGCAAAATAAAAACAGCCCCAAACTTTATTGTTTTGGTAACAATTTTAACTTTCTTATCCTTCACTTCAGAAAGTATGGAGTTCAGAGCTATACATACATGAGTCATCCTCTCCACCTCTTTCATACCCTCAAATATTTCTCCCATTACCATTTACCAAATTGCATGCTATTTACGCCTTTTCCATAGAAAAGCAGAATATTTTTGTAATTGAAAGATATATTGAAGACAATAATTACTATTCAAATGAATATTACAGACTTAAGCTTTCTGACTTGAGGCTCAGGTTGAATTAAATGACTCACATGGAATTCAGCGGTGTAGAGATGGGCTTTTCAAAGCCCGTTAAAGACATGAACTGAAGAAAGCATTTCATGACGAGACTCAATTCTAAGCATGTAATAGGAAATTGATTAGAGTTCTTCTGTGCTTAAATACAGGCTTTAGTACCTTGCTTGGTCATGCCATAAATGAGTATAGCTTAGATACAGAAATAGTTTAGAAAACACTGTGTGCTTAAAATAACGTTTACCCTTTAAAAGCTCTTGTCCATTTCAAATTTTCCACCTCGGAAGCAGTATGGCCATTGAAGTACGCGGAGCTGAGTACGTCCAGTCCCTGGGGCTGCCCAGCTGGGTCACTTCAGCTCCTGCAGTATCCCACCTCAAGCTGGCCAACATGTCCCTTCCCACCGCAGCACATTGCCTGGACTTGCTCTTAATGAGTGAGATTTTCCTGCTGCTAATTTCCCACTCATCTCTGCTCTGACAAATTTAAGCTGGGGGCTAAGGAGGGACCTCTGCCAAGGATGAGTTTCACCCACTAAATGCTTCTGTTTTGCCACTGCTGTTGCAAAGGCCATCTTGGCACTGCACATGGCCTGCAGCCCAGGAAAGGGAGTTCCACAGCTGAACACAGTAGCAAAGGCAGAAGGTCTCCCAGACTTGGAAGCCTTATCGTCTGTAGTCATTTATTAAAGTTTTGCAGGCACTGTTTTAGGGAACACAAACACTTCTGGACGCCCTCATTAAGTTCTCGCAAGTCTGAAGGGAATGGAAAAGGGGTCACACTTTCTCTGTACTGTGCTAGTTTTTCCAGGTTGACAGCCAACACTGACACTATCCTGTTTTCCAGGATAGGTGTTCTCTGGATAAACAGCTCCCCGGTAATGCTACAGGAACAGTCACAAAGAGAAAAAGGTGTAGTATGTCTCTGCTACTCTATTGCGTTGTGGCACTGATATAATTACAAAAATACGGTTTAAACTTAGACACAAGCCTGAAGTCCTGCTAGGCACACTACCAGACTGAAGAAACTATCTGCAGACAAAAAGGAGCCAGCAACTGCCTCACATATCATGTTTTTGGTTCAAACCCTCTCCATGGCATGTGGGAGCTGTCTGGGGTTCAAGGTCAGGGACAAGGTGGGGCTGAGATGCCAGGGCTGCTTCACCCTCTGCCTTTCCTGCCCTTCACAGCGTGACTAGCTCTGTGCACAGAGACATGGAGGTGGAGAAAATCTGTTCATCACTAATATGTAATCCACAACTTCTACCGAGGCTGTGTTTTTGTTGTGAAATGCAACAAGACTACACTCAAAGCAAATCAGTACTGTTCAGAGTCTCACTGGACACTTAAGGGAAGAACATTTTCATACAAGACCTTTACTTCAGGGCTGCATTGTTGGTGCAAAGGTTCATACCAGGTACCAAATGCTTCCTAGCAAGAGGAGTAGCCTATCTCTGTAGTGGAGCAATAAGTCTTTTACAGAGGCTGACATGATTGCAGTGGGCTCAGGATAGCTACACGTGGTTGCCTTGTCAGTTCTGACCAAAGAAGCTCAGCAGAGAAGGTTGTAAGTGGCTCTTTCCAGTGGAACCAGGGTGTTTTTCAAACCACCCCTCATAAGCCTTGCTCTGGATACGTGCTGCAGCAGTGGAAGGTCACCAAGGTGATTAGAAACCCTCTGGTTTTGCATCTGCTTTCAAGAAATTCCTCCAGCAGAAGAGCTCTTCCCAAGATCAGAGCCACGTAGGCTGTAGTAGAGCCTCAAAATGGCAAGAGAAAAGTACAAGATCAGGTGTCCTAATACCAGAGAAGTCATTTCAGATCTACCCATATGTCTGAGAACATAATTTCTTGGCTTCCTGATTAAAAATGTTTCCACCATTTTCTGGAAAGCGTCCATTCCTTTAAAAGCACTGGCCACAGAACTCCTTTTGCTCATTCCTGCTGCCAGAGCAGGGCTAGAGTTTGCAAAGCAGGTCTTAGGCACTCAGGTCATACTGGCTTCTAGGGACCATTGGAAGCCAAACTCATTGAGGCATCTCTTCTCTGAGACACTGGGGTAATTCAGCAGGGTTGGTATACAGAAGAGGAGCATAACAAACTGTGACATCTCTGCTCCCTGTTGTAATACTCCCTTCCTGTGTACTGTTAAGTATTCTGACATCTAGAGTAATAGACAAATACTAGTGGCACTACTAGGAAGAAGTCTTTTCTAACAACTCTTTCTGAAGTTCCTTGCAGGCTGAGAGTGTGCTCCAGAGTCTCATCTGCACTAGAAGCAGTTTGCTGGTATACAAAGTGTTATCTATGCATATTAGAAATATAGGCTATTCCTGCCCCAAAACAATTACAGCCTGAGAGATGCTTTGCAAGACCTGCTTGTACTGATAAGCTTTCTTGTTTGTATAGCAAAATAATTCTCCAGGAAATTGTGTTGAGGTTTGACTGCAGCTGATCATTTAAATTTAATCTAAATAACATTTGCAGGTGAGAAAACATGAAAGTATGCAAAGGAGTACCAACAGTCTGCTAAAGAGAGCTCTCAGAGTGGTGACCCGAAGCTATTATGGTTTGTTGGTAATGCTCTGCGTGCTTTGGTAGTGCAAGTCTAGATATAATATTGGTGGGTATTGGTGGGTATTATTCATCTGCCACAGCTTGTCGCTGCCATGATATATGATCCAGAAATCAAAACAACAACTCTGTACTAACATCCAAAAATCTCAGTACTTTCTACAAATAATAAGCTACAGCTCAGCTACATAAAATGCTCAAAGCCTCCCAGAGAAGAGCAGGGAGTGGTAGAAAGCTGTGCTTGTCTTTTTAAAAATTCCAAGTTCAGGTTTTGGAGTTCATCTGAAGGAATGACAGTAAGCAATCAAAGAAAAAGATGGGTAATTCTATCACTGATTGTACTGGAATGCCTTGGGAAAAGAAACTTGTGGAATCACTGAAATGTCAGTTTAGTGCCAGTGTGAAAATTACATCCAGATTACTTCGCTTGAACATTAATGACACTGGAGAGACAGGCAATGTTAATTGCAGTTTGTGCCATAACCTAAGAAATTAATGAATGCACCTGCCTTGAATAAATGGCAGCACTCTGGCTGCTATGAAATTACTTCTAAAACAAACATCGGCAAAATTTACTGAGGCTGCTGCATGTCAGAGAGACCTGGTCCACATGGCACAGGGAACTGAACTGCACAAGGTGGTTAGTACTACAGCCTTTGAACTTTAAAGTGGATGGCAGGCAACCTAATGCATAATTAAGCAAAAGGCTGTTCTGCTACTCAGCTTTAACGAGGAGTATATTCCAGGGTTTAAAAGTATGGAAAAGTATTTGGATATGATTTGCTGAGAGAATTACAAGGAATCTCAGAGCACACATAAGGATGATGCTGAGATGGAAGAGTAGCTGACCATCTCGTCTGAGTAAGCTATTACATAACAGCTAAGCTATAATAAAACCCTAATTCCAAATCAAATAAGTCTCCCAGACTGCTTAAAATGAGTCACCAACAGCTTTATAAACATACAAAATACTTGACAAGGAAGTCTCTGATAATTTTTTAGTAATTATGTCTGTGAATTGTTCTCTGTTGACATCACTATAAGAAATGGTTTCCCATAAGTTTGCACTGCCTGTTAACATCTGCTCATTAATCACTGAGGCTTTGAATATTTCTTTCATTACAAGTTTATTAGAGAGTTTACACGGTCCTGAATCTGTTTGCTCAGAGAAATGTTTAATTATCACAGAAACAATAGCTGAAGACAATACCATACCATATCATTTTGTTTGTATGGATTTTTATGGCTTCAAAAACCTCTTAACAAGACATGATTTCACAAGACAGTCACAGATGAGGAAATATCTGTGCATCTCAGAATACTATTTTTCATGGGCTTCAAGCACACTTTCAAGCCTTGTCTGTGGTCTGAACAAAACAAGAAACTTCTGCTCAGAAGTAGGATTTGGAAGCTAATGCAGAGCCAAAGCTAGGAGGTCACACAGTGTTTTCTTAAGACAGTCCTACAGGGCTGATACAGTGAACAGATAAAATTGGCCTAAAACTTAACACAAAAAGGATATAATCAGGACCTGAGGAAAGATCATCCCTGGGAATACGATTTTTTGAGGAGAGTTTAACAGTTACAACACAGTGTTTTGGAGGCAGGAAGGTCCTAAGTTCAATGGCAGCTAAAGTATCACCACAGGCAGTTCACTTGACCTCTGTGGTACCTCAGTCAGCTAAGCTGTAAGACTGGCTTCCATGGAAATCCAGATGTTGCCTCTGAATTAAACTGTCCTGAGTAAATAAGTTAGCAGGAGAATTGCATATCTGAAAAAATGCCTTAGCCAGAGGTTACTAAAGGATATTACTAATGACAGACAAATGAGGAACATCAGAGACTGCCATATTTGTAGATACTGCAGCCAGGGATGCTACTTTATGTAATGCTTGGAGGAAAATAAATAATTAATTTCATTTACTTTTAAGGAAAACAAAACAAAACCAAATCACTCAGTTTTGCACGTTGTAATCCACCTAGCACTTCAGCCTAAAAATGATGGTCTGGAAGAAGCTATCTTTCGTCTAGTCCTGCAGGAAAACATAAAGAAGGTTTCAAGCAAGTGGGAAAGGGGAGCTGTTTTACTTCACTATCTGTAACCTCCGAGGTGGAACCAAACCCAGATTCATGGCACAGTGGCTGCACTGCTCTCCTCATTAGCATAATTAAGTACTGAACTAAAATAGATTTATAAATAAATAAAAGAAACACAAGCTGCAGGACAGCAACCAAGGCTGTCAGAAGGAAAAGTTCCTGGTGGCAAACTCCTTGTCTTGATGTTGATGCAGTGGTTTGTGGCTCTGGAAAAGGGATGGTGAGTGGGGCTGCCTGCTGTTCACTTCCTCTGAAGAACAGTTTTGGAGGAAAGAGTAGCACTAGAGGGTAATAGGTGATGATAGCTGGATGCAAGGGACAGGCTATAATAAGTTTATTTTGCCTTTATCAGAACCAAACTCCTTAGTACAGTAGTTTGCTAGAACAACTCCTGTGACAATTACATTTATGCACTGTCCATAGCTGATGACTATATTTAATGTCACAGCATGACCATATGTAGGACCCGCATCATGGATTAAACCACAGAAGGAAGAAATGCAGTCAATGGCGATCATAAGCCCACAGACAATGGGCAGATCTCTGGGTTTTATGATTATGTTTTTCAAGTCCTCATGCTTGCTTAACTTTTATTCTCATTTTTTTCTGTACCTCCTTCCTTCAACAAGCAGAGTGGCAAGAGCTCCACCTAGGATGGGCTGCTATACTGGAGTGGGATGGACTTTGGTGTTTACACCTTTCTTCAACACAAGCAGCTTTGGTTTGAAAATAGTGTCTAGAACTGCACAGGGATTTTGCCATTTTTTTTAATTATGTGCAAAATGCTAGGAATGTTTAAAAGTAACAGTAACCAAAGTAACAGGGAGTAGGAAATAGGAGAGACATTTATCCCCTTAGAAACAGCTTCATTCCCCTTGCATTTCTACAGGAGCATAGACATTTTCTGTCTGCTTTGGCACCAAAAGCAACTTTTTCAAACATCAGGAATTTTTCTGCCTTTTACAAGGGCTGCACATATTGGATGCGAGAGCAAGAAAATCGACTTCAGTTTTAAAACACTTTATCACTGCTACCAGCAGTACAGTGTAACAAATACGACATTCTCTTGAATGAGACAGGCTGCTGAAGAAATATATAATTTCACAGGACTCTGAAGTCTTTTTTTTTTGCTTTGCAACTAGTTCCTGCTTTGTCAGATCCTCTCATCTAAAGACATCAAAGCAACTGAAAAATGTGGACTAGGTTAAGATGAATGTACGTGTCACTTGTTCTCCCCTGGCTGGGAGGTAAGTACAGTTCAGCATTAGAAAACAGGCATTTTTATTGTGACAGTGATCCAGCAAAATCAGTCTCAAGGGACATGATCCAAAGCCCATTAAAATCCATGGAAAATGGAAGTTTTTCCACTGATTTAATAGGCTTTTAATCAGACCTACTGCCTCTTCTACAATATCCATCCACTCAGATCTTTCAAAGAAAGATTAATACAAAGCAAAAGATGTACATGCTGCCATGAAGGTCATGTTCACTGATTGGCTATACCATATGCCACAGACAGAATTTCATGTACCTCGAGTTGACATCAGGAGCCATCTAGAATTAGAGAAGGGTATTGGATAACATCCTGTTAAATACAGTAATTATAAGGTCTTTGAAACAAATACAAGGGTTGTGATTTGGAAGCCTGAGGAATTTAATCAGCCATTCTTGATCTAATTGCCAGTCTGATTTTCACTCTATCAGATGTGAGTTGTAATTGGTTTTGAAATGTTTGACATATGATAGGCTTCTGGGTTCTCCTTGTTTAAATGCTTGCTTTATTTTATCAGACAACTTTCTAAGCACAATAGGTAACCTGGTCTGAAACTGTCACCCTTTTCCTAGGACCCAGTGAAGTAGGTGCCAAAATGACCATAAGAATGGCTCTGGAAAGCTATCACGGCTAGTAAGGGCTGAGGTCTTGATAGTTACAAGAGGCCAGAAACCCCTTTCTGCTAGCATCCAGTATTTTAATTTTAATGGAAAGAAAAATGAATCTTTGTCTGAAATCCCGCAGTACAAGGACAACTTCAGGAAAATGAAAGGAAATGCTTCTTCCCAGAGTGGAATTCATTGCTGCAGGAAACACTGAAGTCAAATACTGTGTCTGGTTTTCAACAGGACTGCAGTGGTACTGCTAATAACAACTGTAATTTCAATTTATGGCCTCAATCCTGCACAAATAGAGTCATTGCAGGATCTGGGCTTAGATCTGCAGATTCACCAAGGCAGGAATTATCAGAATTATCCATGCAGACAACAGAATGGGATAAAAAGGACTGAGCTGTCACAAGTGTTGTGGGAGGCTCCAGCACAAGTTGATGTCCCTCATCAAATTATCATAGAATCATAGAACGGTTTGGCGAGGCTGACAGGTTGGTAGTTGCTGGGGTCCTCCTTTCTACCCCTTTTTAAAACTAGGTGCACTATTTCCCTTTTTTGAGTCACCAGGAACTTCACCTAGCTGCCAGGACTTCTCAAATATCATGGAGAGTGTCTTGGCAACTACATCAGCCAATTCCCTCAGGACTCTGGGATGCATCTCATCAGGTCCCATAGACTTATGTATGTTCAGGTTCCTTAAGTGTCCAACAACCTGATTCTCACTTAGAGTAGGAGGGTTTTTGTTACCTGGCTCAGGTAAAAACTCTGCTTTTTCAGATGCAGAAATTGTAAGCATAACTGTGATTTGGAGATAACGCACCTCACAGTCTTTTCTCTCTTCTAAATTCAGCATGATGCAGGGACTTTAGAAAGAGCAGCAAAATGGTCTCATTTTTCAGGTCTGATTATGCAGCAGTGCCTCTTCCTATAGGGCAGAAAATTGGTGAATGGAAGAGAGCAAAATGGGGAACGTAAGAAGACTGTAAAGAAATGTGATGCAACATGACCTGGGCCTGATCCAGAGCTCAGCGGAGTTGATGGAAAGACTCGTAATGAGCCTTGGATCCTGCTCTAGAGGGATTATAACAGTGTTCCATGGGGATCCCAGGACCCACCTTCACCAGCTGCACAGTGTAGCCTTGTCTTCACGCCAGGCAGAGCCCAACTGTGCTGAAAAAGTTGTTTGTTATTGTTGTTATTGTTATTGTTATTATTGAAAGAAGTATTTTCACAGCAGTGAAGGTCAGCTAGGAATGATGACTCACTTGCACCGCAGATCTACACAAATAGCATGTGCTAAGATTACCATCTGGTATAACAATCTACATCACAAGACTCCACATTTCCTGTTACCCAGGGTAAGTAAATTTCAAGCATGAGGGAAAATTTTAGCAAGTTTCCCCAAGTACCTTTGCAGAAAGAATAATGTGGCTTACACAGAGGGGGGAAAAGAAAGGGAAATTATGAGGTAAACGCTATTCCCCTCCCTCCTGCCCCCTCATCTCCCAAGAAGAAAAACATATTAGGTTTGCAGTTCTCATTTCTATCGTATTTTAAAAGTCAAATCTATGTAATGAATACCTGCCTGGAGGGAGTCCAGTGGGATGCTGACAGCCAGGCTTTCTGGACACTGTGTGAAATGGAGGGTGTACGTTTCACTCACTCCCTCTCCCTCCCTTTCACCATCTCTCTTTTTTTTTTTTTTTTTTTTTTTTTTTTTTTTTTATTATTTATTTAACATCAGGATAGTGCTGAGTGTGCTGCCGAAGGGCGTTGGATCTCGGTGACGCTGACAGTACCCTCCTCTGCAGCCTGCGGGGCTGAGCCTGGTATTGGAAGGGCAGCTGGGCCCATGCTGAGCTGAGCCTCCCCCAAAAATAGAGGGAGGGCCTGTTCCCTTCCCACTGCTGCAGCCTGGCTGAAGGGATTGTGCGCACAGACGGCCTGGCCCTCTGGGGACACTAGTCAGGCAGCTTCCTAAGCAAGGCACAGATAAAAACACAGAGATGGAACAAACTGCCATATTTCCATGGACACCAACGGCCCAGCTGTGGCAGCAACTGAAAGTCTTCTCCCAGACAGAATGGTACCTGCTAGCATCATGTCCACCCAAGTGAGCAAGGGGGAGAGGGGTTTCCTGTGAAAGTGCTTAGCTTATGCATGCAAGATGCTGGGGACCATATTTATTGCATGATAAAGTTTCCCAGTGCCACTGACCATTGTTTTTCCATCTACCTCCATCCTATCTGCCCTTTCCATCACACCCATGTGAGAGGAGGCCATGTCCCTGCTGGAAGCCCAACGCAGGGCCTGGGAGACTAAGAGGAGACCTCATCACAGTCTACAGCTCCCTCACAAGGGGAGGAGGAGGGGCAGGTGTCGAACTCTTCTCTTTAGTGACCAATAACAGAACCCAAGGGAATGGCAGGAAGATGTGCCAGGGGAGGTTTAGGTTGGACATTAGGAAAAGGTTCTTCACCCGGAGGGTGATGGAGCACTGGATTGAAGTGTCATGGCCCCAAGCCTGACAATGTTCAAGAAGAGACTGGACAATGCCCTCAGATACATGGTGTGAACTGTGGGGTTGTCACATGCAGGGACAGGAATTGGACTCCATGATCCTTGTGGGTCCCTTCCAACTCAGGACATTCTATGATTCTATAAGCCATGTCCCAGGGTGAAGCTTCAACCCCACAGCCTTTGTGGGTTGCCAAACACCACAGCTCCAACGTGCCATCTCACCCTCCAGCCATGGCACCACATCTCTTTCTTTGTGGGTCCTGGTCACCTCCCACAAGCCAGCTGCTAGCCAGCCGGCCAAGCGACATGGGCTGATTCTTCCTCCAAAGAGGCTTTGGGATTTGGCAGGAGCTGAAAGAAAGACCTGAGTCATGGGAGGAGAAATAGATGAGTCTTTTTCCAGACAAAATAGAGGTGAAAAAAGCAAATAAATAAATAAAGCTGGGCAAGCCACCAGATGCCAGAGGTGCTGCGCAGGAGTGAGGTGGCTGGGAATCCCCTTTGGGATGCTGGCAAGGGTTTCTTTGGCCTCAGGGAGTTAATGGCGTCTTTCACCATGACTCTGTGCCATTCAACATCAGCTGCAGAGAGACAGGCCTCTGCAAAGATGAGAGAGATTTCATCTCTTGCTCACATTTCAGCCAAAATCTAGCACCCGGGAAAAGGCTTCTTTCTTTCTGTTCATTTGTTTGCATGCTAAGGGCTATAGCCTGCACTGTGGTGGAAATAGCAGGAGACAGGGAGACAGCAGGGCAAGAAACAAAGAAATAAAATGTCTAGCACTGTTAGTGCCCTTCTTTTCCAGCCATGAGCACCCTTCCTGCCTGACCTGTCGTGCCCTGCCCTACTGTCGTGGTTTAGGCCCAGGTAGCAACTGAGACCACAAGAGCTGCTCACTCAATCCACCACCCACTGAGTGAGATAGGGGAAACAAAAGCAAAAAGGGAAACTTGTGGGTTGATACTAAAACAATTTAATAAGAAAACCAAATAATAATAATAATGCACTACTAATAGCAGTAATAATATATATAAAATAAAATAAAATAAAATAAAATAAAATAAAATAAAATAAAATAAAATAAAATAAAATAAAATAAAATAAAATAAAATAAAATAAAATAAAATAAAATAAAATAAAATAAAATATGCTCAGTGTAATCCCTCATGAAACTCCAGTTGTGCTGAACAGCAAGTCCCAGAGAGGAAAGCACTCTGGTCCTGAACAGCCGACCCCAGTGAGAGAGCAAAAAGGCAAAAGGCAGAAAGGCCCAAAGGCCAGCTGCAAAATGGCAGAATGGCAAAAGGAACTGACACTGAGCTCCCAGCAGAATGGAACTCCTGAATGGAACCAACCAAACTAACAAACTAGAATATCTGAAACAACTAGCTGGAAAAGCCAGCTGCGGCTTTATAGAGACCATAATGGTAGTGGTAATGAACATTTCATTGATCAACCCAGATGTCAATCTCAGTGCTGTCCCATCTCTGCCCCCTTCCTACCAATTTGTACCTGCAGCTGGACAGTTGAAGAAGTCCTTGGTTGCCTTGACAACAGCCAAGATATCAGTAAGTTCTTACATTCTCTTAATACTGACTCCAAAACACAGCTAGCTACTGAAAGAAAACATTGTCTCTGTCCCAGAATGCTACTATATTATTTGTGTACTAAATTTAAAGCAAAAGACCATGCTAGCTACTCAGAAGAAAATATTCTAACTGCATGGAAAATTACCTCAATTTCAGCTAATGCAGCACACTTATCCTGCCCTACACTGACCTGCCCTACCCTGGCACATCCCTTCTGGATTTCCCACACAAAAATCTTGTTTCTGTGACTCACACATTTCAAGCCATCTCAGGGTCAGAGCTGATGCCTAGCCATGAGCAGATTTTCAGCCAGGATAAATTGGTGTGACTTTGTCAAAGAATCCTGAGATCAATGTCATCTGAAGAGAATACTCTTTTAAATGAGAAGCTTGGTTGTGGTTTTCTACACAGCTTTAGCTACCTGTCTTGCAGGGAAAGGGCAAAGATCAGGTCTTCTTCTATGCTCTGTATAGGTCTAGGATTACTGACAATGCCTACAAAATAACCACTGCTTTCTGAATTAAAAAGCAGTAAGTAATGGAAAGATCACGACTCGAAACTCTGCATAGCGGGTTTGTTCACCATTTTAATCCACAATATCGAAATAATTCTAACAAATTTGAGATCTGTATATAATACAAACTGGCAGGCCTTTGTATATCAATTTCTAAATCCCCATGAAAACTGCCTCCCAGTGGTGCCAAGAGATCTCCCATTCTGCACTGGCCATTTGTTCCAAACAGACTGCAAATGCAGGGCAGCACCTCAAGCTAAGTAAGAAATCAGTCAGTAAACATGAGAAAATATTCAATTGTTACATGTAGGATTAAAGAAGGTCATGTTTTTTCCACCTTGTGATCTAAGAAACCTTTAGAGAAACTTCAGAGGGTGAGCTGCACTCATGAACCAGTAATATACATAAAGCACAGTAGTATCCCCTCTGATACGCAGCACCTATTGAATATATAATGAAATAGCCTGGTGCCCTGAAGGTAGTACCACCCAAAGTTGGGCCAACAACACTTTTCTTTCTTATTCTGGTTTATTGAGGCCTTGCTTGGACTTGCACTGATGTAAATTAGACCTCCCCTGAAATCACTAGACTGAAAGCATAAAGCAAATGGAGACCCAGAGTTAAAAAGGCTCAGCATACATCAGGACAGTCTGAGATGTGGGTAGAGTCATGCACAACTTCACATCTCAGTGAAATGAAGCAAAAGCTCCCAAACCCTCAAGTAGTTTTATATCATTTCCTTAAAGGACTATGCACTGGGCACAACGGAAGGGAAGAATTTTAAAGCAGGGCAACTGTAGGGATATTACAATCGGCTTGAGGATGAAAACTGGGGGTGAGGGCTGCATTTTAAAGGTATTTTCTTAGTTTATAAAAAATTGCCTAAACCTATCTCTGAAACTTCAGTACCAAGAGCACAGATTTCATTAGCCAACATGCAAGAATAAAACTGTGAGTTCAGCAACTCTGAGTTATTCTTAACATATGAGCCATTTTCTGGAGAATTCAAACCTTTGATCAACTTTATGAGAAATACCTGTGACAGAAATAAAACATTTAATGAGCCAGAGATGTCAATTATGAGCTTTCAAGCAAGGTTATACCCTATATAATGCATATAAACCAATATAGTTTAAAGGGTATTTTATCATTCTATAAATGTCCTAAACTATCCTTTTTAATATTGCAACTTTTTTTCCTCATTCATTTGTTTCAAAGCATGAAAGATAAACCTTCTTCACATGTTCATGGTCTTTCATGACATAAGGCAAAACAAATTGAGAACAAACCAGCAGACCTGCACAGAGATTGTGAATTTCAAACAAATGAAACACTTCTGTATTTTTCATTTTAATAAAAATTTGTTCAGATGGATAAGCAACTGATGTTGGGTTTGAGCTTTTTGTGATTTGCTGCCTTTTTTATGTTCTCCTTTTTTGACCATTGTGCCTCAGGACCTGACCCTGCATCACCAACATTAAGGAGGAACTTTGGAAAAAAACGTGCTCACTTGTCAACATTTTTGAAAGATTATTTTAGACATCTTGATTGTTGGTGTCTATTTTTAGGTATCTTACAGTTTTTTCGAAAGTGCTGAAACACTGTGTCTCCTGAACAGCACAACTATTATGTGACGCAAAGACAGACTTCCCAAATACCTCTTTGCTTTGATAACTCTTGCTCTTTTGTCCTGGAGTTTTGCAAAGCTCTCCATCAGCACGCTAAGAAACTCTGATCATAGGTAAAATAAGGAGTGATAAAATAATTCTACTTCAGCCATTCAAAGCTCATGTAGACCAAGTTCTACTTTTTATACTTTGAGAAATAACAGGATGTTTCCCTTATGCAACTAGACAAACGTTCTGGACAGAGAAAATGACAAAACTTTCAAATTAACTTAGGTACTCAACCAGCAGACAATCTAAATCCACCCGCTTTAAAAGTGCTTTCATTCCTTCACAATCTCTGTTCCTCTCCGTAATACCTTATGCTTCCATTTTGTGAGGTTTCTTGCAAAACATATTAGTCTCAGTAAGAAATCTTCAATTCCCACGGAGAATTACATTTCAAAATGATGCTCCATGCTAGTAAGTAATATTTTTTCCTGGGCTTCCACATATGGCAATATTTATCTTCAAAGTTTTCCTCTTTGGCTCGTAGGCTGGTTTGTAAACCAGATGGTCTTGTGTGGCCTAATTGTAAGATGATTTGTTGTGTGATTCAGTAGCATTGTTTATTTGTACAGTGGTTTGATGGAATTTGTAAACTGCATAATATTGTTTTACTGTGTTTTCTTTTATGAAAGAGGCACATCTTGCTCTGGCATTTGTGGCGGCGATTATAATTAAATGTAGTTCTCAAGATACTTTGATCTCTTTTTACTTGTTGCATTAAACTAGTAACATAAAAACATAATATTTCTCATTTATGGAGGGAACGAGTGCTGGATTTGAAGGCTAGTGAATGCACCAAATTTTATCTTAAAAACCAGAAACACAATAATCAAACAAATAAGATGTTAATTGAATGGTGAAGATTCAATGACTTTTCAGTAGTGTGAACCATATGATTTATTTGGAACTAATGCTTTTGTCCCCTTTTTAAGAAGCCTCTTTCGTATGATTTCTGTAGAGATGTCTTCTTTCCTTTTTTTGAGACAAGAATAATTTTGCTCTACTTGATCACTTCATATGGTTACTTCTATTTATATAAGTATTCCTTAGCTGTGAATATATTTAGGCGGCCAAGTCTATAAAAAGATCTAAGAGATTTCTGGCCTTCCCACTGCTTCCATGATGAAAAGTGCCTTCAGCGGTCTGTTTGGTTTCTGGTAGGCAGACTTGTGGAGGAGTGACTGTAACTAGGAACTCAAGAAATACTCTGGAGAATGGGAGTCCAAGTTTAGGAGATTGAGAAGCTTCTTTCGCTTTGAGGAACCCAACTTCAAGGCAGCTCACTTTACTCAAGGTCACATGTATGTCTCCTTTTGGTCTCCTATTGGTCCTTTAGCCTCTGCAAGCAGTTCTCTTAAAGCAAATAATTATTTTTTTGTATGGATTAGGAATTATTTCAGTACAAAGATGCTGAGTATGCAAAACCTAGTAAGTAATTTGCAACAGATTTGGAATAAAGCAGAAGAATCACAGTCTCCTAAACAAATCCTGTAATTATTCCAGCAGGAAACATGGGTGCAATGATGATTCACACAGAAAGAGTCTGATTGACCTTTATTTTTCATTTGGACATTTGCTACTTTTCATTCCTTTATATAAACACATTCTGTGGCAGATAACTCTTGAAAAGATTTCAAAGGAATAGATCAAGAATCAGGGACAGACACATACCAGCAAGTAACATGAGTTCATGATGAAGCTGAAACTAGACTGTGATAAGGTTACTCCCACATGGTGCCTGACCAGCCTAGGGATGTGTCATCAGTTTTGCAGTGCCTTTACAGAGACAGTCACTGCTCTTGTGCTTTCCTGAGCAGGTCTTTGTTTGGTATAAAACCTCATTCTGTCTCTTTGTCTCCAGAGATGCAGCTGACAGCTTTTGTTCTTTGTGGTCATTTTTTGCTGAATGAGATTCCTTCAGATTTTTCTCTTACATCAGGCAGTGATTGAACATCAAGACATGGTTGAACACAGTTTGTCTTCTGCTGAGATCTACCCTATCTCAAAAGAACATCATAGCTTTATTCTCTTGTCAGGTTCCCACTACTCACAGTGAGTAAAAGCCCAACTAGAAGGGCGAAGCACAGCTAAGAACTCCTTTAAGATGCATCTGTCTTCCCATTCCATTAGCTGGTGAAGGATTATTGGCATTGAGGTGTTTTGCCCCCTTCCCACAAGCAGGAGAGGTCTGGGTTGTTTCTGGAGAGGCTTCTTATTAGGACACTTACACAGGTGGACCAGTTCATGCTACAAATATATATATTTTTTTAAATTTCTGGAGAGGACATTGTCAAGGCTGAAAACAATTTATATTATTAGATATTTCTTTTTCCTCAGGTTTCTTTTTTCTCAGCAAGAACATGAAAAACTGGCATTTTCATTCTTGGTTCTCAAGGACCAAAGAAAGAGGATGAGAACTGTTTCAGCTCAGAGATTTTTTTTGCTGTATGCCAGAGGTGCAGGGGAGAGGCCATTCCTCCGAATAGAGCACAGCCTCATTCAGACCTCTGTTCTCTGCACACCCAAGTACATGTTGCTGTGTTCATTCAATACAGCTCATAGTTTCAAGCGTTTCTTTACAGTCAGGAAGACTGGAAACTTGCTTTCATGTTTGAAGTGAAAACTGATATACTAATCTAACTACATGATCCAAATAACCTAGAGTGCGAATGACCGAATTCTGCTCTCAAGCTGAGCTATGAGCACACAGCATTTCTGATTGGAGAGTATAAGGCAAATACACTTACCTGTTCTCTCAGAAGTCAAAGATATCTCAGCAAAGTCTGATAAAACTTTGCATATAAATTGATCTCTGGGCTGAATTCCCATAGCAAAAGTTCAGCCTGAAAACTATTTGAGAAAGCTATAAGCAACTGAAAAGGACAGTCTCTCCTAGCTATAGCCTTGCAATATATCAATGCAGTAAATACAGCACAAGAATTGAATCCCACATTAAATAATATTATTGTCAATACTGTTGGATGAGATAAAAATGACAGCAAAACCTTGTGAAATATACCAATTTAAATGATAAGATCAATTTCCTTCTTCAGAAAATTATTTTCTTCATTTTTCTAGATTTTGACTATAAACTCGAATGTGTAGTATAGATGCTTTCATGCAGGCTACTGTGGCAACCCATGTTCAAACATACATGCTTTGTGTGAAGCCACTGGTAAAATGGCAAACTGAGTCTGACTGTTCCTAACCAAATTCCTTTAAAGTCTGTTTTGTCCCCTGTTGAAATAGTTGTGCTTAAGTAAAGCTAAAGTAAGAGACCTGGGAATAAGACCAGGCAGTTCAATGCAGTTGCCTCAAAAAGTAATTTCCTGCATCAAGGAACACAAGCTACAAAAGCAACCAGCTATGGCTGGAGTAACCCAGAAGTGAAACAGTCTCTGACATTTCTTCTTTTCCTCCTGGGGGCCATACAGTAAGACTACTAAGAATATAAGTAGTAAAGCTGTCCAGAAAGTGCAAAGATACTTATGAAACAGAGGGAGAGGCTTACAAATACAGAAAAAATTATAAACATTGCAGTTCAATATAAATTTTAAAGTGGTCTTTAAATTGATACGCCCACTTTAATCTACCCATCCACAGAAATGGACCCAGCATGAATTGCTTCTTTCCTTTCTCATTATGTGCATTCTTGCTTGCAGGTGTGTAGATGGGGTTTTCACATCTGCAATCTGTGACACATATTCTTGCATATACATATTCATCAGCCTCTGAGGATAGATTTCCCCTGGCATGAGTGAGAATCACTGATTCCTCCTACACTGTTTACAAGGTGGGGAGGAGGGCTAATGAGGGACGTAGTTGTCCATATGGAGACCACAACACAATATTTTTACATTCCTTCCATGGATAGCCCACTGTTGAGAGTGCATTTGAGGTCCTGCTTTGTGCCCAGCCTGCAGAGCACCTGGTGCGTTACATCATTGAAAAAACACAGTGGTTTAGTGCTTGATATCGCTTCCTCAGTCATTGGGATGCTCACTGAGGTTTCAACTACCTGATAGTCAGCATCTGTTACTACAAAGCAGTGGAGGAATTTTTAATACTAAAGTAAGAGAGTCCAGGCGAACAGTTAGGGCTGCTTAGCTACATGAAAAGTTAATTAATGTCTTGTTAGCAGCTCATTTAAATTATGTCTCCTGACTGATAATGATGTATCAAAATGTATCAGTGACTTTCAGTTATTCCTAGGTAATTTCTTACCTCCTTTAAGACTCCTCTATTCCAAGACAAAGAATGAGAAATAGGAATAGCCTTTTGTGCTATGGAAGCACAGCCAAATCCAAAGCAAATGTACAACAAAAATCAGTCCAGTTTTCCTGCGGCTTCATGTAGGGCCTATCTTTTATGCTGACATAAACCTTCTGTTGTGTTCATCTTTCCTACTCCGCTTGCTGTGACCCAGCTTTGCCTGCATCAATTGTCTGTATTTGACACTCAAGATCTGCAGTGATTCACCTCCTGTGCTATCCATCATATCTGGATATCAATGTGAAAAAAGAAAGTCAGCTCATATTCTTATATACAGTCTTTTGGGTTTTTTTTTTGTAATTGAGTGTTTCATAGGATAAGCAGAGGAAACAATATATTTTAGAATATCTCCAAATCCAGTGTTCCCTCCTAAATGTCCACAAATTGATCCAGACCACCTCTTTGAGAACAGGTTACACACTGCAGAGGAATGCGTAACTTGCCCATGAACTGCTGCATATTTTGTCTTTTGTATTTACATTTTTTCAAAGGAAAAGAAAAAGCAGGTTTTTCCGGACAAAAATATTTTCTGCTTCTGATGGATGAAATTAGTCTGCAATAGCCTTGGAGACTGCCAACAAGTTTACACTAGGAACTGCAAAGAAGCCATCAGTTTGTTACATGTGACTGCCATTATATAGCAAAAAGCCATCACATAGTCCCATAATGCTGGTCTTCTAATCACTGAAGAATGAGGTGACCTACGGTGTGGTGTCCTGCTACCAGTTTTCTGGGAACCACCTTCACATGTAGGGACAGTTTGTGTCTCGTTACCATTACTATGAATAGCAATTAGATTTATATATCTTTGTACTTGGGGAAAAAAAATGCATGACTATTCTGCAAGACTTGCATTTGGCATGCTCAGAGCTATTCAAGTGCAAGAACTTCTGGCATCTTAAGCTGAAAGCCTTACACATGCCAGCAGTGAATTGGGTGATTAAAGTTAAATTTACAAACCAGTTGCAGTGATTGGACCTAACTGAATTTTGTAAAAGTGGTTCAGGTTTGTACACTACTTCAGAGCCCCAAACACTTGATTTTCGACTTTGGTAGAACATGGACTCTCATGTTAACATTTTGGTTTGATCTATCTCTAATTAGCTGTATGGAATAGTATGTAAGAACTCCTTTCTGAGCCTCACGGTGTACTTCACTGAAAAAAAAAAAAAAAGAGACTTGGGTCCCATTTGCCATGTGTATCCTCCTTTTTCCCTTCCTTGTGGCAAATGTTTTTGGTATGAGTTGCGTGGATCTTTTAACTGGGACCTGCCTACAGTATGTGCAAACAGTGCTGAGACCCAGAGATCAGTGACCACTGGCCATTCCTCCATTCCTGCCATCATCTTGGTTTGGCATTAAAACACCTCATTCAAAGGAAATACTTGTTTTTTTGGCCCACCATGCTTAAGAAGGGTTTATACCCCAGGGGTTCTGTATTAGATTCCAGCAGGTTACTTCATTAAATGAGCATATCAAATTTGATTGGAAGTTCTCATCAGCTTTCTGTTCCATTTAATTTTATTTTTATACAGATGAAGAAATTACTGTTACACCCATACCCACTGACAAGCCAACTACATTACTTCACATCTACTTTAGAACCACATATAATTACACAACCTCTCAGTTTATTTTCTTCCAGAACTCATGGCTCCTCATAGAATCTGTTCTGTCTGATCTAAGAGGCAGATTTTGGCCTAAAAAAATGGTTTTCAAGACATTTACATGCTTTGGGTTTTTTCCTATATTGAATATTCCACATTTATTAACCACAATGTGATTCAAGCAGAGCAGCAAGGGTTTCACTGATACAGTCTGGAGAGGCTGTGTTAGTGAAAGGACAAGCCCAACATTGAAATATCCTGCATAAATCTTCCTATCAAGGGACAGCTTCCATCATTTCAGCCCCACACTATAAAATCTCTTAGCACACTGTGTTCCCTCTACTTTGTTCCTCTTTAGTTACAGGCACTACAGCCACTTTCCCACATAATATTTCCAATCAACATTCTTCCTTAAAGCCCCCCTTCTTCACTGATTTCATAAATACAGCAGACAGAATTGCAAAGTATTCTCACCTCACTGCGTGAGGGCTACCTTGGATAAGAATGGGGCTGGCAGATTACATTCACGTCGAAGGACGTAGTTGGGTAACTAAAAATAGTTAGAATGCAAATTAGTATCTGGCAATTTTTGCAGGCCCGTAGTTTTATGCTAGTATGAACTCACTGAAATAAATTAAGGCAGATCTCAGTAAGGCTGGAGCGTAACTGTGGTGAAATGGCCCCCAAGATTGTTTTTAATGCTCATCCCAAGTTGCATTCTTAAACACATATTCACAGACCACAGGGTCCATTTGTTCTAATTTATCACAACAACACTAAACAATCTAGCATAAACATGTTCTTTCATTCATGCCAAGAAATGCTACGCATCCCTCAGATCCCAGAGAAGGCACCAAGAAGAGCAGATGTTTACCCCTTCTCATCATCATTCCCTGGTCTGGAAGCATTTTCATCTATGATTTTATCAACTGTAAAAGTAATGATTCAATCCCACAGCCCTTCCTCCCATGAGTTTTATTTATTTAAGTGACTAGAGCTGCAGAAGGTCTGATAAAGAAAAGCTGCAGTACCAGGCCCTTTAATTCTTACTTGCTTAGATAATGCAATTGCATATTGCAGAGTACATGGAGACTTACAACAAACTAGGGAATCCTATTTTCTGTCAAAAAAAACCCTAGTTCTGTGAGGTTATGTAGCTGCTGCTGGCAAACTGACACAGCTGAGGCAGTTGAGCACCAGCATTCCCTGTGCTCTTTCAGCCAATGACAGAAATAGTGGTTGGATTGGACTGTGACTGTAGATTCAGGGGGTGGGCAGGGGTCTGCAGGGTCTCCAGCCAAACCTCCTGCTCAGACCAGGTGCAGGGGGACCAGGCTGCCCGGAGCCTCACCCAGTCAGTTTTGAGCATCTCCAAGGATCGAGATGGGAAACCTGTTCCAGGGCTTGGCCACCTCCACTGTAGAAATATTCTCCTTGCACGAAGCCAGAATTCACTGTGTTCCAACTTCTCTGTTGCCTCTTCTCCAATACCCCATCTCATCCCATTCCAGACTATTTTGTATGACATACAAAACCAACCATTTCACTGAGCTCTACTGAAGGACACAGTGGCATGGGACCATTTACTCCATAGGCATAATGAAACAGATCACCTTCTCACCTCACACAGCACTACAGGAATGAGGAAGAAACTAAGAGATTGCCTACCAGAGGAAAAACACCAGAACTGGTGGCTACAGCAACAGGATCGCCAGGGTATGGTTTTGATGAGGGATCAGGCACAGTGGGGCTGTGGGGTAGCACCGACTGTGCCCAAGGCAGTACCTGTCCCTGTGCACACATGGGAGAGCACTGCTGCTCTGAGCAGTCAACCAGAAACCACTCATCATCCTGGATGGCTGTTTTTCATCCCAGCCTGTACTGGACCACATCAAGGCCACACAAACTAAAGTCACACAACTAATCAGGCTTTGCAGAGATTCAGATGAGCCAGAGCTGTGGAATTGCCTGCACCAGAAGAACATTGCCATATGAAAGCAACACCAGCATATAATTGAAATAATTTATTTACCACTGGAGCACCACAAAAACAGACATACAATGTGTTAAAATACAGAGTAATCGATCACCAAAGTACAACACAGCTGTCCTTTAAGTTCCTTTTTTTTCTCCTTTAAACCATGGCAACCATGGCAACCATACAATTGTATTGATGCTAAACACATTAAAGATGCTGTCCTACCCCACCCAGCTAAGTGCTAAGATTCCCCCTCAACCCCAGTCAACCCCTTGAGTCTGATCTTTCAAGGTGCTGAACATTTCCCACTAGTTGTCAGAGACTTTTCTCAGATAGTGGCAATTACCTTGTCATGATAAAGCCTCTGGTACGAACACCTTGAGTGTGGCAGACCCATCTAAACGTAATTTGGGGGGGGGACTTACATCAGACCTGAGTGGTGCTTAGGACTCACATTACCCCACTCTGTAGATGGGAATTTCACTCACGAGTTCTTTACATTGTAGGATCAGGCCTAACATCCTTGGTAATTAAAGGGAAATACACACCTAATAAACAAACAAACAAAAAATTGTAGGAGATTTATAATAGAATATTTCAAATACTATCAGTGCATTTTAAGGAAAGAAAAAAAGTTTAAAAAAAATGTTTTGATCTTGGGGTAATGACTCACAGAAATAAGGATTTAGACCTAAATTTAGAGAAAAATCCAAACCCAAAACAAAATTTTCAGCTGCGTCCAGCGCATAGTGAGTATAGTTGGACAACTATGCTGTCTCCTACTCCACTTTTTCAAAGATTCAAAACCAGTTTTGAACTACATTCCCACAGCAGAGAATTGCAAAAATGTTTTAAAGTTTTTTAAAATGTGTTCATCCTTGTCTCCTTTCCTGTCCAACAAAAATACAGTTCTCATACTGAACCTGATAAAACTAATTTTGCTGCTGTATACAACAAAATCCAGAGTATTTACTACCCTGAGGAGTTTCACTGAGTTCAGTGCATCTTTTCACTGGAGTAAGTCTGGCTCAAGCAAGTGTTAGCAGGACAGATTTTTCACTTATTCTTCTCAACTCACTAAATAAATCAGAAGTCTAACATACCTCCTCCTCTGCGCTGAGTCAACAGGTGGGATTAGATCATCTGCGTTTCCATCTAGGCAGCAAGCACAGGCTCTACCGAAGTCCCGAGGAGCCGTGTGTGCGAGCCGCTGCGGCACTTCACTTTTGCATCAGTGTTCTGCTGGAGCCAAAGAAACTGCACTTCTGAAAACTGGAGCTGACAACATCAAGCTCAGGAGCGTCCTCCTGACACCGCCTGGGTCAATGACAGAAAATGTTCTTCTCATCCAAGCAGTATGCTTCTAATGGAGTTCTCCAGCTTTGCTGTGCAAAACCATTCATCATGGGAAATGAACTGAATGTGCCTTTTTCATTATTTTTTTGCTAATTTAGCCTGGGGCTTTTTTAAATTAATTATGTGATGTGGATTTATTGATTTATTTATTTATTTACTCCCTCTACAATATTTAAATACATGTAATCCTAGGATCCCCACATTCCTTTTTCCTTTTTTTTTTTAATTTTTTAAAAGAAGCTTCAGCGTGAACTCAATAGAAAAAAAATGAATTGGCAAACTCACAAAAATCAAGGGTCTGATCCTGCAAATCCTTACACACCCATCAACAGCCTAAAGGGGCCTGCCATGCCGCTGCAGGAGTTAAAGGCGAACCTGTCACCCGCAGCAGGAGCAAGATCAGTCCCACAGACTAATGGTGGGGACAAGCCCCTGCTGCCCATGAGGTCGATTTGGGGCATGGCCGCGCAGACGCTTCCTAGCAGCCTCCTGCACAGTGGTGAATGTCATTCTCTGCAAGGGTTCACCTCGCCCCAGCCAGGCTGGGACATCTCTTTTTGCAACACCTCGCTCCCTGCCCATCTGTTTGAATGTCTATAGCCGAAAGGAAAAAGGTTTGGGAATCTGAACCGCGATCATGATTCAAGCGTTACAAATGGGGACGGCTGGAGAGGGAGGGGAGGAAGGAGCGGGGGAGAGATAATTTTAATCCATCCTTTTTATAAAACAGAAAAACAAATGGAGTCAGGTAGCTTATGTCATAATGATGAACAATATACAAAGCACATGTATAGCAATTATTATAAAACATGTATTTGTAGTGCAAGTCAAAATATAGGGACTCTACTCATACTGGCCAGCTAGAGGGAAACACGTGATTCTGAGAGATCAAAAAGAGCCCCAAATTCAAATTCAAACTCAGGAGAGCTGACAGTATTACAGAGTACAAAAATATGGTGAAAATTTACACATTACACATAAAGTACTTAATTTTTTAATAGTTTACAAATAGAGATCTACAGATATGTTTCCAATTAAGCTGGCTTTTACTACCCACCTATTGTAATACTCTAGGTATGGTTACATATACCAAAAGAACAAAAAAATCCCATAGCATAGCTATACAGCAACATATTAAGGTCTGAAGATTAGACCAGTACATGTTAAATATTTCACTGGTTTACTAAACTGACATTTTAAATCATTTACAGTAAAAAAAAAAAATCTTATAGACTTGTCTTTGAGACTGAAACAGAGCGTCCTTTATTAGTAAATTATTCAGTATTTAAAACAAGGGTTTGAGACCTTACAAGAAGCCTCTCTAGGCAGCTGGCATGAAAAATAAGGTATTTTAAAGGCAGAGTTTGTCAATAATGTAGTAACTGATTTCTATTTTAATCAAACTAAACTAACCGTTACTTTTCTGATTCTTTTGAGTTTGTGTTCGTTTAGGCTTTTTACGTATTTCTGGCAGCTTATTTGGTCTCCACTTTGTCCACATTGGCTGTTTTTTCCAATGGCGATATGGAAATGTTCATTTGATAGTTTTTACACACAAATAAATAATGCACTGTTAACACTACAACTAAGAGGAATGGGTAGGATGACTATTGTGTAACGATACAGAGAGATCAAGTAAGGCACGGGACAGATACAGCAACTCCACTTCATGGGATTTTCCTGTTTTTTTCTTTTCACATAGTAACACTAACAAATTTCTTCCAGTGTTTATTTTCTAAAAGGTTTTTTTTGCTTCTTGTCTATCTCACACTATGTTTAGGTGAAATGTAGGATAAAGGCCTTCAATGTTTTGCTTCAGATGCCAGTTTAAAAAAAAAAGAACAAAATCAAACTTTCGAACAGTTCAGACTAGTACCGTTTTTTTTTCTTCTTTTTTTTTTTTTCTTTTAACACTGATGAACCTGGGTTTTCGGTTTTCTTTCTTTCCTTCTCGCTCTCTCTTTTTTTCCTTGATTATTTTTTTAATACACACACGTCATGCTGTTTCAGGGGTACCCTTTAGCTGCACTTGCAAGATTTTACGATCATGTTGGACAGCTGTTCGATTTTGGGTGTTTTGCCAATGTAGTAGAGGATGGTGAGGGGTTCCAAATCCTGGGACACGCAGCACGGAGAGGCAGAAGCTTCTGGATTTATGGTGTTATACAAGCTGAGTACCTAGAAGGAGAAAAAACAGAGATTAAGTCAGCTACCTCTGCCTTCCTGCCACTGCAAATTCCTTTCTGCATCGCTTCCTCCCACAGTGCCTGAGAGAAAGCCATTGAAAGCACTATGAAGATTCCTGGATTTTAATACTTTTCATGCTTCTCCAGTTCAATCTGGTGTCACAATGTGCCAGAGTTTCTTCAGGTTTTATCCATATGGTCTTCAACCTTAAAACAGGTACATGCCTGGAGCCTGCTTTGAAAGCGTAGATCTTTAAATCAACATGCAGACTGTATTGATATGGAAAGAAGTAATGGGAAGGTTTTGATCTGTCTTCAGACTGGCATTTGCTGCTACAGGATTTTTTGCTTTACAAGTGCACCAAAGGAAGAAGAGAGCCCTTCAGTGCAGAAGCACTCCTCTGCTTTTCTTCTCTGGCTACGTTTCACTAAATCCATGAATGCCACCCTGCAAGCACCAGGACTTAAGCTGCAGCTACTCCTGTTGAGAATCAGCTGCGGTGAAGTCAGCAGCACTGGTGCTTTATGTCACGTTGGATTCATATGCGTGGTTCTCTGCAAAGGAAGTATGTCGGGTTACCCGCTGATGATGCATAGGTATTTCTGAGGATGCCATTAATGTGTTTGCCAAACACCAAATGACCTTTTCCTAGAACTTCCACACAACATTTTCTGCTCAGAGAGACAGAAGATCTGTTCAGGACAGCAACACTAACTACTTTATTAAGCAACTTCTGACTCCACGGGCAACTGTCCAAACCACATATTTGTGACCATGACAGTTACTCTTCCTCTTTCCTTTAAAAACAAGTGCTGCTCCAAACTGTGTATGCTACTACTCCACACCAGCACAGAAACATACTTGCCTTATTTACACCTCTGCCTGCTGACATTGCCAATAGTACAATGCCACAGGCAGTGACAGCTACACCTGGGTCTGTAAGGTCAGGAAGAACAAACTATCATGGCTTTACAGACCAAAGGCAAAACAAGCTGCCCCCTGGACACAAAGAGTTCTACTTGCTGGCTGACATTGACCTGGTATTTTAAGGGAGGCTTGAAAAAGGGGAGACATCATTCTTGGTATGGACCTGAGGGTGAAATTCTTACTTCATGACAACTGTAATGCAAATGTCTGCCTCTCGCATTTATTGTCTAGACATCTTATTGACCGTTGAGAGAAATAAGCACTTCTCATCCTAAGGCAGGTAGCTAAAATACCACACCTAATCTGTAAAATAAAAAGTCCCGTCTCAGATAGCTATCGGTTCTCTGGCATCCTAGACACAAGGTTCCTCCTTCGCTTATAATTTTTCTAAGTACAAGGATGAATACATCTTTTGAAGTAAAAGAAGCCCTTCTGTCAGTACATTTTAATGAAATTTTTATCAGTAGCAATGAAAAATAGCAGGTCATAAAAGCAGGTGATAATGAGGTGGTACGACTCAGTCCTTTTGTTATTCTGACAGTGCCTCCCTCGATGCCTTCGCTGACCAAACTCATTGTGTCATCTCCCACTCATGCTCTACACTGAAAGGTCCCTTCCCAGGCAGCATCCCAAAGTTACACCACACTCATACTCACAAAGAGCATTTGTCCCATCCATCTGTAAGTCACACTGATGAACATATTAAACCAAAAATCTCTGGGCCAATACGTTCCCACTGCTTCAACACCAGCTTGAGGCCACGTGTGAGTCCCTCTACTGGACCACATTTCATCATCCTTAGTTACTGAGATAAATACAAGCTTTGGGCATGGGTGCTGGTGTCAGTCCTAGAAACATATTTTACCCTGCAGTTATAAAACACAAGCTGAGTATTAGCAAAATCATTACTTACCCTGCTGTGCTGAGTATCTGAGCTCCATAAATATGGGCAGGCTCCTGCACAGAAATTAGCATGGTATCCTTTAGGTTCATGAATCCATTTCCAGCCAAGATCCCTCTTGAAGTCAATATAAAGTGGACGCAGACAGCAATTATCCTGCACGTTCCTGGGAAACAAAATACACACAAACACAACCATCATAACAAAGATAACACAGGAAATAAATATAATCCAGTTCCTTCCTCTCTGAATGATGCTTTACACGCAGGTAAGTCCGAGCCCCATAAATTTACAATCAAATCGCAACAATAGTAATACTGTAATAGAAATCAGATGCTTAGACGTGCAGGACTTGCTTATACAGACAAAACTAATGGCTTCCCTGGAGGACTAGTAAGTATTTTCCTCCAGGTCCTACTGAGTGGCCTCTCTGAGCAGGTGAGCACAGTGGAAGTGATAATTTGGCTGTAATTATGGGGCCAATAGGTCTGGGAATCATCCCAGATGGAACTTGGCCTCTGCTTTCTAATGCCACAACATTCCTCATCTGCCACTGTCTGCAGGATTGGAGACCGCTGGGCAGAGACCTGCTGCACACAGACCCCGTGGGTCTACAAGTGACGGTCTGTGCTCTGTATACATCCCAACCATAAAGAAACATGATAAGCGACTGCATCACACCTGACAAGCTGGTACTACTATGTAAGTGTACTGAATATGGATGCATAGTTACCTAAAACAATAGGCAGCATCTAGAGCACGCTTCTTCCGCCGACTGGGCTGTTGCGACTCAAGTCTGTAGGAGGGTAACAACATTAGCAGGAGATGTGGGGTCTTCCCACTGTATTTTTTCCTATTGGACTTTAAAGCTTTCACATCACCACTGGAATATGTGTAGTCATCAATACCTTCAAAAAATACATTTTGGTGATAAACATTGTGTTGCTTTTTCTTCACAAATTAAATAAACCATCTCTTTAAAAAATTCTCTCAGAAACTGGGAAATGTTGGTGTCAGCTGAGCATGTATACTGGGAAAGTGGGGCCAAATTTCAACCCAAGATCCCTAAGATATTCACAATTCTCATACATCAGCCCTCCCACATTCACAGCCATTTAATGGCATTTCAGTACATTTACCAGAACTGTTGAAATGAGTAACAGAAAAGATTACTTCAGCCACTGCATCTGCATTGCTTAGTTTCAAGTGCCCCAAGCAGTGATGCTTTTGGTACTTCACTTAGGGCAATACTCTCACCTTTTAACAGCTATGTACCTTTTCAAACCTTGTAACACCATTAAAGCTGCTCAGGACACTTCCCCTGCATTTCCCACTGCTTACTTCCATCCATCAGTTTTATCACGTTTACTTCTTTCTAATGCTTGTAAATTCTCTGTTTCCCATAATCAGTTTATTTAAATCTGCTAATTTTTTCCCAGAAAGTCAGTTATTCTATGTCCTTCTTTTGCACAGGCATGGAAAGGACATTGATCAATATATTTCTTCTTGAAGTGGCAATCAATGACCTCACATTTTGTATTTTCTCTTAAGACACTAACAGCCTCTTACCATGGCAATAGCACAGGCAAAAGACTCAAGGTATTGGCCTTTCCTAGGAGTCCAAACAGTTCATGTTACGCCTGTTGCTAAGACCCTTTTGCAAATTAACCTCCTGAACCAGATACTACTATTTAAAGAGAAAAAGACACACTTTTTTTTTTTGTAACATTTGCAATTACAGTGACAAAATATCATACCAACAATTTTTTAAATACGCACAATGGCTTTAATCATAGGTACCATACATATATTTACTTACAGAAAAAATTTCAATACAGTGAAACAATGGTTAGAAAAACTTAATAGTTAACAAGGAATATAGCCAAATTCTTGGAAAACAAATGAAGCAAATAGTGATATTCTTTAATAAATGAGCACTGTATAAAGAGAATTTGAGTTTGTTCTAACATACCCATAGTTTTATATGTACTGCTGGATGATAACTATAGCATGGTCAGTTAGTGACTGAATATCATTTAATAATTAGTGATTAAATATCATTTCCCTTTTTGAAACTGAAACTTGAAGGACTTAAAAACACAAGAGTGCTTATGCAACCTTGATAGATTCACTCTATATCACTTTGTCTGCTGTCCATAAGAAGCACATATATCCATAACCCTAACTACACACTGTTGTTTATTTTTTAATGACCACTCAATCCAATCTTTACCCTTTTTCCAAACTGTCAGCATAAAAAATACTTGTGTAGCTACTATATAAATATGTTATAATAAATTCTATGTGCCAATGTAGATATATGGAGAAAAACAATGTGAACTAATGATGTAGTTCTGCTGACTTCAGAGAAGAATCAGACTTCCACTGCTGGAAGTGGGAGCATGTAGACAGGCACATCATTTCTGTTTCTTCAGTCCACAATGTACTGGCAGCAAAACCAATGTGGGACATTTATACAAATCTGGTGTCTATTGCTCAGCTCTTCCCAAAAGAAGGAGGAGAGGGAGAGGAAGAGGGAGAGGGAGAGGGAGAGGGAGAGGGAGAGGGAGAGAGAGGGAGAGGCAGAGCTGAGCAGAGCAGAGCAGAGCAGAGCAGAGCAGAGCAGAGAAGAGAAGAGAAGAGAAGAGAAGAGAAGAGAGAAGAGAAGAGAAGAGAAGAGAAGAGAAGAGAAGAGAAGAGAAGAGAAGAGAAGAGAAGAGAAGAGAAGATTGTTGGAGATACTTAGTGTGCCTAAAGAGCTGGAAGTACGTGTGCGGGTATTTATAATACAAAGACTAGGACCCTCTATACTCACTGTGGACAAAGGAAAGTGCTTCTGTAAGCAAAGCAGCCAACTGTTCCCTTACTTATGCTTTGGAAATTTGCCACAAGTATTGTTTCACTCATAAAACACACCACACTCTCATGCATGCTTACTACAAGCAGTTTACGTGCGAGCCAAACACCATCACAATTCAACTTTCCAGTAGTAGCCTTCTCTGCTAAGCCTGAACCACTACCGTGCTAGGATGGACGGCAGTCAAAGGGTTTATTTTGAAAACATTCAACAAGTTTCCTCACGACTGTCAAACAATGGATGGTCTACTGTGCAACAATCTTCCCTACGTCCAAAATTGTATGTATATTCTGTGTACATGCTGAAAACTGTAACACAGACAGTTAAGAACATGGAAACTGTATGCATGGAAGGAGACAGCTTATTCATGCCACCTGGTTTTATAATAGTTCAGCTGACATAGTTTTACCCTTGTGCCTTCAATACCATTTCCTACCAGGTGAGAATCAGGATTCTCAAATGAACAAGTTTTCAATTAGCCAAATGCCATATTAGAGAAGCAGTAAGGGGTCTTTGTTTCCCTCCTCAATTAGTAAGTACCACAACATTTCCAAAAGGTGTTTTTTTTTCTTTTGTTACCTGCAAATCTTGCTTCAAGCTCCTCACTTTTATTTGGGATGATATAATTATTGGAAGGCACGAAGGTGCAGCATGGACAATGTAAGCTTATCTTAAATCCAAGGTTCCTGTCTGCAAAACATAAAAGCAAGTGGAGTTGTTTTTTACACATGGAATGACCCTGAAATACTGCTGAGTTAATGGAGCAGCAGTTGGGGCAGGAGTGAAGGCAAAGAGCACTTGTTGTCACCTCTGTGATGGAGCCATTCATGTACAGCCTCAGTGACATCAAAAGACAACCATTCTCCTTCAGCTCTTGTTTTAACTACTTTGCTGTCGATGTACCGCTGTCCTGGTGATGATAATTCTTTAGATTTTAGAACCTGCGAGAAACAACAAATATGATCGACTACAAGTTAACATTTACCTGTTTTTTATAAAAATGGACCATCAACATTATAAAATGGCAGAAGAAATTATTACAGCTCAAACCTCTATGCAGCAGATGTACATTCAGGTACATTTTCAAAAAGAATTTTCTTAAGAGTGTGAGGGCAGAGGAGTATGATATAAAAACACCCTAATGAAATCCACTCATGCTCCCAAGCAAAACGTGCCATCACATATTCCTTCCTAAGAGAAATCACACAGAATGACTGCCCTGAAAATTTGTCCTGCAACACAAGTGGTCAAGAGATCATAGTAACTGGAACACCAAGAGAAGCTATTCTGCCTTCTTCAGTAATACTTACACTGGTTAGAGAATAACATCAGAATGCTAAAGTAAAGCCTGCACAATGTAGTCTCTACACTGACAATATTCTATTGTTCACCCCTAACTAATCTGTATGGCATTGCCTTATTAATTCTTCCAGCCTTCCCTCTGACTGCAGGAACTGGTCATACATGAATAAGAAAAATGTTATTGTCCATACAGGTAACCTGGGGACATGCAGAGACAGCCCAGTGTGAATTGTGGCCACACATGGTTCTGTGCAACAGGCGATGCTGCTTCCATCCAAACTTTGATACCAGCTGTATTTGTGTTTCTGTCAAGTTTCAGTAAAGCTTGCTACTGAGCATGCAATAAAAAAATACCTGTACAAAAACCCTCCTAGTATCTCCCTTTCAAGACACAGCACTGCATGCCCAGAATTTCAAGTGCCCACAGTCCTCCTCATACCTAAACAATTCAGAGAGTGCCTTCCCACACACAAGCACAACCTGCTATTATTTATCCCAACTCTAGGACGAAAACAACCGGACTTTTGGCTGCTACCATGTTTCTGGTTTCACGGTTATTACTATGTCGATAGTTTTGCGATGCAGGAAGCTGGAATGGCATGGAACATTAAGTCAACTCCAATCAAGTTACCACACGATAACATCACTTTGTAACTTTTGGCTGCGTGACGACTTATATTGTTTTGTGTTCTTCCTCTCTTTAACCATCCAAGTCCATCTCCAAATGAGTAACTGACAATGTCTCATTGTTTCCTCCTATTTTCTCAGCCCAGACCAACCTGACATCTAGCAAATGCTGCTGGAATAAAACAATCATGAAACTGCATAATACATGTAAAGAAAAATATTTAAAAAGAGGTGTGTAATTATGTCATCGTGATAATATTAGGATTTCCATGATTAAACAGAAAAACAGGCTTGAAAAGGCCAGATTCTGTCCAACATGTAGAGTCTCCCTATTTATTCAAGGGAGTGCTGGACCTCTCAAAGGCCAACAGTGCAGCTCCCGCAACAGCATTTGTCTTATGAGAAGAACAGCAGCATGACAAGCTCTTTGCCTTCTTTCTGATCAACACATTTAGCAAAAAGACATGAGAAGATGTTGGTCCAAGTCCAGAAAATTACCAAGCATCCCTAGTTGGTGATGCTGTGGTCTCTAGTAGAAACTGAGGGCACTCAAACACTGAACACTGGTATTCCTTTTTATGAGGCAACCTTCAAACAAAGTGTTTGAACAACTGTTTACAGAGAGTCTGGCAGCAGCAAGGGGACTACCATTGCTCTGAAGTGCCAGAGGGATGAGAGAATCAGTAATCAATGCTGGGAAAGTCCCAGAGAAGTACAAATATAACTTGGCCTTCCCTTTACTCTTTATCAGGTCAACTCAAGTGTTTCTGAGGATGTAATGCAGCTGTCATTCTGCAAAGATGTGTTGGGGCACTGGGGGGAGGCAAATGGGACACAAGAACTTGGCTCATTTCTCCTCCTTTCTGCACAGTCATATCTTTCCAAAGACTCCAGAAACTGCATACCTCAGTTTTGGCAGTGATGTAAGTATCTAAATGTAAGTAATGTGCCAAAAGCAATCTCCTGATGTTAACTATAATTGGTCTTAGATATATTCTGAAGACTCAGCTGTGAGTTGGTATCCAAAATAAAAAGTCTTTATCCCAATCCCATTGCTATCAAAACACAAAGTCGAGGGCTGGTTGTAAAAGTAGAAGATATTATCACTGGACATATCCAATGGTAAAATGAACATCTATCCTCAACGATGAACTGAATGACAAGAAAAGTGTTTGCAGGTTTCAAAACTGTAGGACATTCTGGGACAGGACAGATACTGTAGATCAGAAGAGCTAGATATTATCCATACTACAGTAGCTATGCTATCTGAAAGTAAGGCTTCTCTTCATGTTTATGCTGCATGTTCAGGAAGAAAACTACAAAGAATCAGCCAAAAAGTCACAAACAAGGTATGGCATAATTTCCACAACTGACTTCATGGGTTAAACAGACACCAGTGGTTCTTAAACAAAAGGTTTTTAAGTGCGGTGAGTGCCATTGTTAGTGAAATTAGCATCTCTGCTTCAATCACCTTCTCATGGGCCAAGTATCTTTATAGTGCTAGGGTGATGTACAATATCAACAACCTGATTGCTTGAGAGCAAGTGTGATCTTCCAGCCTCACCATTTCCGTTTTTATCTTCTTTTTCTGTTACATTGTCGCAAGTGTGGAAAGCTAATGGATGATAAAATCCCAGGCTGGATCCTTGGAGTGTATTTCCTCCCACAAAATAACCTGATGAAGTACTCCTCACTTCTTTTCCTACGCTGCTGCATTCTGTGCTTCCATCCACAGTGAAGCAATTGCACTCTACACGGTGGTAAACAAAGTGGCGTCTGTGTAGGAACCTATCAGAACTTTTTACAGCTACAATACTTTACTCAAATGAGTATTCCAGAAATTATTACATGAAATAAGCATTTTAGGTTTTCTCTGCCGTTTTCCCCCTTTGGTTTGCTTCTTTGTACTTTGCACTACATTTCTGGCCCTACCTTCCCCATCAGCAACACACCTTTTTTTTCTAATACACCCTCAAGCCTACATGCCCATTGAAAAACTTCTCTCTCACTATTTCCTATACTTTCTTCCTCCTAGATCAACTAGTTTAGTTGCAAAAAAGAAGAAAAGCCTTTCCTGTGCCTTGCAGCTTTTGTGCTTGAAAGCTTGTCTACTTCTTCCAATTATACTGATTGGCCTTAAAAGAAATATTACCTTTACCTATAAACATTGCCTTGTCTTGCCTATAAACACTGCCTTACCTTTATGCTTCGCCCATTGCAACCACATCAAACACTGTTATCAGAAATGCTACTGCACAACTTGTATCTGCAGGAGCTAAATGCAGGGCTAAAAAGTAGAAGGCCTTTGTGAAAAAGAGTTTGCAGTGCAGTGAAAATATTAACAGAAAACAAGGGGAAAAAATACACAGGGGAGAAGGAAGATGGAGTTAAAATTCCCCTTTAATCCTTTCTCATTTCCTTCTGGCACCTTGTCCAGACACTCCCTCTCAAAGAGGCAGAAAGAGTTTGGTATGTCTGTGAGTCATGAGGTGGATGACTAGGGCTTTCAGGGTGGGGGAGTCCTGTGCATCACCACCTGCCTGTAGAAATGACAGATCCAATCACTTGCATGAGTAGGCGACAGTTTCCACACACACAACCTCACCCCACTCACTTAGAAGTGACACATTTAAACACCTGCATCCACAAGCAGCTGACGATGCACAACAACTGCAGGGGTGCAGGTGGGAGCACGCACACCTTCACACATGTGTGAGAGCTCAGCGTCAACAAAATCAACATTCAGGTTCTGCAAAACCTCTGCAGCTTCTAAACACAGGGATGTTCTTCCACGTATATCTGTTTATTTGGTCCCACATTCAACAGAGTGATAATGGAACGCTGCCGTTTCTTATAAGGGATGACGCAGGGAACATATGCATATGATCACATTATGTGGGGATGAGCTGAATAAGTAGAAGTGTTACCAAAAGGTTATCCAGCGGACTTTTAGCCCAGTATGCAGAGTAATTTTCATTCAATACCAATGCTCTAAATTCTAAGAATAGTTTGTTTTTGCCTGCCCTCTTACGGCATGGGATTCCTCCCTTTCACAGGAAAGCAAAGAGCCAAAACATTTGTTATTCTCTTATTGACGAAGTATTTTGTACAGTTAAGCCCTACCTTCTAGTTATCTTATTCTATGGGCACTGCTAACCTTTCCCTCATAATATTTTTTCAATTCTGACCCTTCTTAGAAACACCTGGGCAAAACATTATCTTACAAATACCGACGAAGGATCTCTAGATATCACACACGTGCATCTCCTGCCAGCAGATCAAGGCAAAACAAACATGTGAATATATAAGTAATGCAGTTAATTGCAGGAAAGGGGCTCATGAAGAAGCCAGATGCAAAGCAAGCCTGGCTCTTGCTTGTACAGCTACACATGTTAAGGAAGCCCACTCGGGGATCTGGGTGATGACAGCACTCACATGCCACCCTCATCAGGCCTGCCAGTTTTCTGGTATTTTATAAACACCATTGAAATCTGCTCTTCATGGGTTCTGCAAAGTGTTCTGCTCAGTCTTCAGCAGGAGACCCTCTGCTCTGTTGGCAGGGATTTGTCTTGTGCTCCTCCTCATCCATTAGAGGAGGCTGGACCATGATGTTGGAAGTGTAGCCCAAATCACCACGACTGGGACGTTCGGCGGTGAAAAGCTTTTTGTTTTGTCACAAACTGGTTTCATAAAAATGACATGCAAGTTTCCAGAAGATACTGATTTCTGTATTACCTCTGTCATCTGCTACGCTTATTTCTCAGACCAACTGGAGAGCATTAACTGATATATTTTTTAACATTTAAGTATTAAGTAGCTGAAATCTTCATTATAATACTGGAGGATAAAACTGTTTATTTATATGCACACATGTTTATACTCTCAAGTAACTATCACACAGTTCTGAGTTTAAAAATAAGGAAAAGGATTGTCTTAGTCTGTCTTTTATAAACTGTGAAGTACACTGAGAACAACATATAATTCACAACAACAAACAAGGCAGAATGTTTGCAAAATTAGCAGAAACATGGTTTCTTTAAAAGATGAGGCATAATGGAGGCTGATGTAAGCAGAGCAGCAGCATTCAGCAGCAGTGTAATTATACTGGTTTAAATACAAAACCAAAAAAAAACTCCTAAACCCACAACTCTGTTAATAGAAACATAATTATTTTGCTCAAATTTTCCTCTGACTACTCCCCTTCTCATATATATAGGCAGCTAAAGCAAGAGATGACTGAATGAACACATTAGTGTATGTCTTCTAGACAATAACCACAGAGAGCAGACGCCAAAACAGCCCGTCTTCATGACTCATTAAACACACAAAAGGAAAAAATTTGACAGAAAGACACACTGGTTCTTTCAAGTAACTAGAGCTCCAGACCAGCAACTTGCTTAGTTCAGTTCAGATTTGATGGTCTGGCCAATAATTACTTCTAGTCTCCTATAGTTAACACAATCAGCTGCAGACAAGTAGGAAAACTACAATTAAATATAATTTTTCAGGGGAATAGTTTTGGCTAATAAATTCATCACCTCCTCAGCAAGCAAACAAACAAACAAACAACTCAATGTGGTTCAGAAGTGATGATACACAGGCTGAGGCATCAATGACATACATCTGCTACAGCCAAGAAAACCCTAGGCACACATCAAAGGCCAAGCTTTAGCAACAACGAGGGCATTTTATAGCTGGGTTAGAGAATTATGGTCACCAACTGTTAGGAAATATTTTTAGTGACTTAAAATTTCTTAAAACAAGTTGAGAAACTTTCAAAAAATAATAAGAACATATGGCCACTTAAAATTATCCACCCTGTCTGATGCATTGCCCTGGATTTTGGGATGGTCACCACTGTCAGCCAGCATGGGTTCTGCAGTCACTGAACAGCAGTAAATATGGCATTATCTTGTAAAAACCTGCCATTAATCTGTTTTTCCTCTCCATTCATTCTGGACTGTCTGATCTGCTCCCTCCAGATGCTGCTGGCTCCCTGATAACTTCCTTCCTTCCCTTGTCTCCTCTGTCATTTCAGACTCCTGTGATGTTCTTGTATATTACAACATCTTGGCAGGCTCACTAATCTTTCTCCTACTTATCAGTCATTATCCACGGTTTCCATTGGAACTTCAAGGGCCTTTTAAAATAATGGAAATAACCTGACATGTACTTGTAAGCTCAAAGTAAATAAGTGCAAACAGTGAGATCCAGTGGTAAATGATGTGCTAATGCTGGTTAACATCAGAGCAGAGATAAGTTCAGCTATGTACAACATCATGGTTGAAAACTGCCATTTAGGATAACCTCTTCTGAACTAGAAGAGACCTGCAGGGGACTCCAGCCTAACCTTCTGCAGTGAAATAACCAGATTCCCAAGGTCTGCACATGCGGCCACTTGCGGTTTCAAAATTTTTACAAACCATTCACCCTACTGAAAGATTCATTTGCTGCCTGGTTCCAGATTCCAAAGGTCTCCCTAGACAGCTCTCAGGGACTTCATCCAGCGTCTTCTGAAGTTTAAAGTTAAAAAAATGGCCATGATAATTCTCAATCCTTTCCCACTCCCTGGTTGAGTTTGATGTCTTTGGTTCTATCTTGGACACAGGGATAAGCGAACCCCTAATTCTGTTGCAAACCTCTCCAGTTTCTTACTCATTGTATGCGGAAACATATGTTGTGAAGTACAAATCCTCCATATAGTACCTTTTGCCAGATAACTGGGCATCTACTAGCTATCAAACTCTTAGCTTCTTCTTATCACCACTAGTGCAAGAGACTGACTGTATTTTTTAAAAAATTCTCAGTGTGAATTTTCAAGCTCTTCTTGTAATCACCTCTGCAAAAGAGCAATTCAGACTCTGCCTTCACTGCTATGGAGTTAAAAGGGCTTTACAGCCCCCCTGCTTATCAAGGGAAGTCTTTCCATTACTCGGCAAAGGTCCCTGAATCAGGCTCAAACCGAGGGCAGAATCTTTAGAGACTAGTATATGAGATGCAGAGTTCCTGCCAAAATACAAAGGTATGGAGTACTTGCCAAAGTTTAAAAAAACCCATAGCTTTCTGATCCATCTACTCAGAACTTGCCAGACACGTTCTTCATGCAAACTTGCAAATAAAAAGAACATATTGCACACATAAGCCAACCCTTCTTCTACCTCGATGGGCTACAGCTGTAGTAGGATTCTCATAGAGCATTGGCTGATACTCGCTTAAAGGTAAAAGAAGGTGAAGTGCAAGGGGGGTTAAGAGGTGAGCAGCTAAAACACGTCAAAAAAGGAGGGGGAAGTTGAGTGTGTCATGGAATCACTGTGACCAACTCATTGCATTGCCCTGTGTTGAGGGGATGAGCTCTGGAAAGAGAATAGATCCTGAGAAGGGATTTCCTCTCCATTTGTTCCCCAGGCACGGTCTTCCTCCTGCCACTTAGGATACATGTGCAGTTTAAGCTGGGGATACAGCCCTGAGGCCTTTCAGTCTGATTTATGCTTAAGCAGGCAGGAAGACTCTGCATTGTACAAGCAATAAACAAGAACGGAGGGTCTGGGGTCCTTCTCCTGGAAGATTCTGAAATATTGAGCGCAATTTCCTGCCATTTAGGAGATTTTTAAGATGGCTCCAAAGAAAGATTTTATATAAAATGAAGCAAAACAAAAAAATCCTGTAAACTTATCTAGCATTTAGCTTTAGCTTGCCAGAGGCACACTATGTTTTATTAAAATATCAACAAAGAGAAGCCAAAGTCAACAAAAACAGAGTGGGTTCTCCTGTCTTCTAGCCAAATCCCCTAGATCCTGCAAGGCACTCCTGTGTTCATCTCCCCTTTAAGCGCAGGTCTCCCAAGCCATTCCTCTTCCTCAGTCCTGCTCACATGCATTTTGCTACAAAATTTTGGCATACAACTTTGTTTGCTATCCGAACATTTGGACCTACCACTTCTTCTAAGACGCTGTCTCCTTCTGCAAGTCACTCCTCTTTCTTCCCTTCCTCTTGCCTGCATTGTTCCTCTCTAAGTCATGATTCTCCTTGTGGTTTGCTCTTCCCACCACCTACAGGCTTCCACTCAAACCACTCCTGTCCTCTTCCATATAGGCTTCTTTTCAACAAAGCTTCACCACTTTGTTCCCTACACCTCCCCAAAACTGCAATATTACCTTCCTCCCTTCAACAGGCTCCCTAGTGGAAGGCCAGTAAGCCAACCTGATGTTCCTCAGCCCCGTTACTACCATGTTGTGGTGCTTTGTTAAGACTTGCCCATGTCTCAGTGTAACATGGGCTTGGCTGCCTCACTAGACTGCAGCCCAAAGAGCAGGAACCCAAACTCAACGGCTGTTTTCTGATCCATGTCCTGCATTTCTAGACTCCCCATAACATTCACACACGGCAAATGGCAATAAATCCGTCTACCAGCTCAGTGCCCGACATTTCTACGCACAGTAGTGTCGAGCTGAGAGTACACACTGGCTCGTGCCAGTAGCTAATGGTAATATTATACATTTCTTCAAGTCGTCTTCAATAACTGCTCTGTTCCTGGCAAGAGGTGGCTGCATCTGAGATAAGCTCTCAAATTGCAGTGAATATGATGGAGCGATAAATACTTCCCTTCACCCACGCTCACAGATTATTTGCCAAACGTACTCTATACATGATTTCCAGCGTACTGACTTCTTTTTTTTTTTTTTCTTAAGAGATACAGTATTTGGAACCAAACAAAAGGATTCTGGAACAAGGAGAAAGCAGCAATTTAACTGAAATATACTGCAAATTAACTTCCTCTGGTCCTGAGCTGTTGGTGAGGGGGCCGGGGAAAGAGGCGGATGTTGGTAGAGTAGAAAGTTATTAGGTCCACACTTTATACTGAGTTTGGCACTTCAAAGAGCACTGTACATTTGCCATTTAACATAACATGTAGCCTTTCCGATGTCAAGAGTATGGCTTCAGGACAGCAGTACACAAATTGTGCGATCTAAATATACTACTTTAGATGTGGGTCACAGTGATGGCAGTCAATTAAAATCAAATGCCCCAGGTGATATCTGTAATACAGACATCCTGCGTCAGCTCACAGCCACAAATCCTGCTTCCTAGTATTTTCTTCCGTGGCATTAGAGACTGCACTTTTTGGCAAGAAAACAGAGCAAGGCCCCTCTGCTCCTGATTATACAGAGATCAGTCTGGAGTAGCTCAGCTGCAGTCAGTGTAAATTGCCTCAGATTTGCACCACGGAGATTTGGCCCAAATCTATAGTAGCTTGCTCTAAACGTATTCCCTAACTGAAAAACAAGACAAAACACTGTCTGAATTGAAAGTATTTGAACAACCGACTGTGGTTTAAATTTAAATCTGACTCATAATGGGGTAATATGTTCCACAGCATCTTCTTCCACATACCTCCAAGCAGGGAGAGAGGCCCTTAAAGAAATGGGGTTTACCACTGTCTGGAGGGCAGACGGTTCTTCACAGACCCTGAGCAAGCTCCGCAGGAGCCCTCAGCATGGACCGGGCTCTCCCTGCCATGGAAAGACCAAAGGTCTGCTGCTGCTTGCTTCAATTCTTCATCGCAATCTGATGTCCCCCTTGGGCTTTAGCCTGGCGCCATTCATTTGCTCCAGCCTTGTGCTCTGATACGTCCTGTGATGTGGTCCCCCATCCACAGCCTCTCAGGTACCCACACCCACAGCAGCCTCGGATAACGATGACAATAAAAACCAGCGCTCCAGCTACGTTCTTTGTGATGCTTTATGATGTGTTAACAAAACATGGCACCACTTCCATAGGAAGTAATTATTACTTGTTATTGTTTGACCGTCTGTACATAATAAAAATACCTTAGAAACAATACCACAATGCTCTCTGAATGACAGCTTTTTGCCTTGCAAAGGTTTCCACTCATACAGCTTTGCTGCGGTGCCTATTTATTTTTTGGAATGCTTATTCATAAAAGACAAGGTTTTTTTTGAAGGGTGCAGGGACTTTATTCATAAATACAGAAGCACCTTAATAAAAGAAAGATGTGATGAAGTCTTCAAAGCAGGCAAGAAAACTGACGAACAAAGACATTCCCATAACAACTGAGCTTTATCTGATCAAATTCCAATAAAGCCTGCATTTGGCATAAATCTTTAAAAACATAGCAAGAGCCACTGGAGGATGCTAAAACTTGTTTATTTAATATTATTCCTCCCCCCTCCCCCAAAAGTACTTTATCCTCTTAATATTTTCTGAAGTCTCGGTGCACACTGAGAAGACAATCACACGAACATGGTGCATTGGAAGGGAGGGAGAAGCAGCGCCGGAGAGAGCCCACTGCATCTGATGTTGCGCCACTTTGTTTCCTTCCTTTCCTCCCTTCCTTCTGGCTCCCCACTCTCCAATCAGCAGCAACACCACCAGCAGATTAACCCTCACTTGTCAGCAGAAGAAATATCAGAAACGATAGTGAGTTTAAAGAATTTAATTCTCCAGGGCTTCACTTAACCAGAGTCAAGAAGAGACAGAAGGTTTTACACCCGCCTTATAAATAAGAAACTTAATTCCTACTTCTATAAGTTTCATTATTTTCCATCCTAAGACTACTTAATATGTGCACTGCGCCTCCCCATCTGTGCAGGAACACACAGAAGTGGCTGACTAATCCTTAAATACCAAGAAAAGTATTCTGGGTGAAAACGGACATTAAAGGAACTGTTTCTGCTCTCACAGACTACAACTCGCCCACTGGCTTTGCAGATGCATCCAGGGGACCCCCATGAGAATTTATCTCCAAGACTTACTGCCCAGAGAAACCCAGGAGGCAGCAGACCTGGCAGACAGATCCACAGCCATTCGCTCACAGCATAAATACGATGGGGTGATCTCTGCTCCACCCCTGCTTCTAGGGTGGGAACAGGGTCCTGCTGCTGCTGTGCTGGGAGCGAGGGGCCATGGCACTGGCTCACCACGCTGAGCAGCCCCAGACTGCCTTCCTTCCCGGAGTCAGTGCAAACAAGGGCTGCAGGAAAACACAAAGTCCTTTTCTGATGTGGTTTGGAAGAGGGAGCCAAGTATAGCCTGAGGAAAGCTTAGCTGAAAAGGTGCAGTCTTGCATTTCTTTTCTCATTTGAAGGGGTAGATCCGTAAGGTCAGAGGACCACACAAAGAAAGAATCAGGAGGAGAAACAAAATATTTATACTCTGCTTGCTTATTTTTTCCATTTACCCTGCACATCTCTCTCTAGCTGTTCCTAAAATAGTCCTTCAGAGTAATATTGTCCCTTCTGCACCAGTGGTGTACATATATACTACTCAACTGCCACTGGACTCAGAGAGCTCTTGGAGAGCAGTTAGGAGACTTGAATGTGTTCAGGGCTGCCCACTTTCCCAGTGAACCACAAAAACAGAGCTCTGACTCTCTTCAGAAGACTTCTGCCCCTCGCTTCCTGCTTGACTGAGCAAGGTGAGGGTACACAGGAACAACCATTCCCTGAAACTACAGGTATGAAAGGAATTTCAAAAACCCTCATCAAGAATATCTCAACAAAGCAAAACACCAGGCAACCCAAAACTTGGTGGAATAAAAAAAAAACCTTAATAATTAAATGGTGCTTATGCAAGACAAAACCCCACATTGTTCCTTCTGGGCACAACAGCCCTGGCAAGCCCAGCACGTATCTCACAAGGGAGGAAGCAGGGCTTCTGCATGGAGGAGGAGTGGTGGCTGCATATGCCAACTCCACCAGCAATCTCCTCTGTGACGTTCTGCCTCCATGCGCAGCTTTTCATGCTGGAAGTGAAGACATCCAAGAAAGTCCTCAGCCCTTACAGAATGTATGTGCCTCTCCAATTTCCACTGAAATAAGCATCTTCCTCATTCTCCCCTTTTACATCCCATGTTTGTTCCTTCCTCTGCTGCTAGACACCCCCTATCAGCCTATCATCACATAGTCCTGAAAGCTCCTCTCTAGCATCACCCTGGCACCAGTGCCTCCTACCCATACTTCCCCACCTTCAGGTCCTTAGATTTTTCTCTCTAAAATCCATATTCTACATTTTAAGATGTTTTCTACAGTGCTGTCCTATAATACATCCTCATCTTCACCTTCTCCCTGCTTTTGCTTCTCCTGTTAAACACTGTACACTAACCTCATGCATTTTCATGGAGATTAGATGCAGCAATATTTAAAGGACTTTGCAGCTCCTACAGAACTGCTGGTGAGGAACCTGTGCAGTTCAGATTGACCATCACAGAGCTAAGACAATACCTGCACACAAGGTTTTGGGAAGAGCTGTGTACAAGACTGTAAATATGACCAAAGAGGGGGAAAAACAACCAGCAGAAGGCAGTTACAGGAGCTTATAAAAAGTAAAGCAGAGAGAGGAACTAACAGGCAGCTTTTATCATTTTAATAAGTGCTTTGAAAGGGCAGAAAATAGGTGCTCTGAAAGGGCTCCAGAGACGGCTTGCCTCTCTACAAGCAAAGGAGCAAAGTAACATGCCTAAAGCATGCCTGGCACAAACACACACTCAGAGCTTGCTGCCTTTAGCTTGCCTGTTACTCGGTGGAGAAAAGACCTAATCCTACAATAACCTACACTCACTACTCACCTAACACTTCACTCATTACACCCCACCCAGCCTAAAAAAGAAATTGCCTTACTCACCAGCTATATATTTATCTAAAGGGCCCAAGTACCTGCCCTGGATGCAGGTGTCAGTCATTTCCATGGGCACAGGCTTGCTGGAGTCAGGCTCTCTCAAATAAACTCCAGCTGTTTCTCATCACACAGCAAATTCCCAGCCAAGCAAAGGCCCTTTCTTCCCTACCTCCACTGAACCCTTTGCGTCCCACATTCCTCAAACACGGAAAGGCAATGAGCCGGGCTCAGGCAATGGCAGCTGTACTCCTTTCAGGTGGTTGACTAACAGCTCTCAAAAGTAGAACAACAGAAAGCCCAGAGATGCCATCAACTCTTTTAGGATGTCTGAGCAGTGAGGTAAAGCCAGAACATACAATCTTTTCAACAGGCTGGTATGGCAGCGTCAGAGGGACTCACAGTGTAATTCTCTGTGATGGCTGTTATATATAGATGACACCAGTGACTTTCATTAAATATTCACACTAACTTTCTTTTTTAAGAAATGTCATTATTTACTCAACTTCTCTGCCAGCCTGTCCTTGGGAAGCAAGACAGCCAGGTCACAGTCGTGAAGCCAAGCACCCAGGGACTACTGGGGACCTAAACTACATTCAACTGAGAATCACGCTTCTCCTACATTTAAAAAATGTCTAAACAGTCCAGTGTGGCTTTTCCTGTTGCCAGCCTCTGAGGGTGGCTTATACTGTCACTTTGGCAAGCCCATGAACTGAAATACACACCTCTCTGCTCCAAGTTTGGATTGCACTTGAACAAACCAAGCAGAAGGTGAATGTCGAAAGGGAAGGAGAAGACTAACTTGAATTTGCACTCACTGGATCTGAACTGGACTCTACAGTGCTGCAAACCTGGGGCAGTGCTCAGGGATGGCTAATGAGGGCAGCAAGAACAGAGCCTAATAGGGGCTCAACACACTTTGTTTTACAAGATGGTGTCCTATCTGGCAGGGTTTTCAGCAGAACAAATCCAGGATTACTGGAACAACCATGAGTTTGACTCAATATAAAACTGCTGGGAGTTGAGCCCTTTTTTTTTGCTGTCTTTCTCAGTGAAATGAGCTATGCTTCAGATGAAATACGCCCTAGACATTATTTGCTCAAACGCACTGGCTCCATGTAAGTGACTTTTATGGCTTTAAAGATTAAATTACATGAATTTTATCAACACTCAGGAGTGAGAGAGTCACGGAGTAATTTTCTTCCTCATTCCCTTGCCTCAATCCCTAGGCCACTATACAGAATCTAAGTCTGAAATTGCTAAGCTTTGAAACTCAATTATTAACAACATCATTTCTGTGAGGAACAGTTAACAGGCTTCTCCTGAACACAGAACAGAGAGAGGAATTTGACTTCTTCTACGTAAACTACAGTACAGGCCATGTGTTGGGAGATAGAGATCCCAGAGATCACTTGTTTGATATCTTGTTCTGTCACTTAGTGTTATGTGCTGAAATTCAGAGTCCTGAGGAAAAACTGCTAGAAAAAGTTTGCACATTTCAGCTTTATATGATTTTGAATAAAGTCCTTTCTAGGAAAGGCGCAGGAAATAAGAGGCTACTTTGGAAAGATGGGATTCAACCGCTTCTCCCTGTGGTTTGTTCCACCTGGCTATACGGGTACAAGGCGGGTTTGCTGCGGAGAGATGGGGAGGTGACGCGTACGAGGTGCCACTATACCTGGTACAGCTCTATCCGCTGCTCTGAGACCCGCGCCTTTGAGTTCTGCAGGCGGAAGACCCTGAACTCGGCCTTCACCAAGTTGGAGGCGTTCTTCTCCATCGCTGAGACGTCAAATCTGACGATTCGGAAGTAAAGGCTGTAATAGCTCGGTGGGATGGCATCTGCAAGAAAGTAGTGTGATTTTATTATTTTTCTAATGATAAAATAAATCGTTCCTTCAAACAGCATAATACAAGACAGCCTCAGTGAGAGGAGTATCTGTAGCATGATTCAGTTTCCAATTGCAAATTTAATATTACTAACAATTTAATTAAAAATCCCAACAACTCCACATGTGTTTGATTATAGGAATACCATATTAATAGAGATTAACCATTTCCAACTCTATTTCAGGTCATGCATTTGAACTCCCCTCTTTCAACATACTGGTGGAAAATCCTGGATGACTGTAACTTGGGAAAACAACAGTTAGTATCTGGCAAATGCCTTCAAACTTGCACAGAGTTCACAGCAATCTGGTAAGACAACAAGCAATGGCAACTCATGTGCTCTGCATGTTCTCTGAAGACCATTTTCCTCCCCAGAACATGGGAGAATAAAGTAGCCAGCTTCAGATTTTGTTTTCTATGTAGTTATTGAAGGATTTTATTGGAATAAAATATTCATTCTGATTATAATAACAAGGGCAGGAAGAGAAGAGGAAGAAGAAAGGCAGGAAAAGACAAGCAGAAAGTGGACATTATAAACAGAATTATGTGCATTTTGATCACTTGGAAGGAGGAAAAGCCTTAAACATAAGCAGTCCTCACTATATATTGAGGAGAAAGAAGAAAAAACAGCTAGAAAAGAAGACTCAGATCTTCAGTGATGGTGTTAAAATATCAGTTTAGGTTTCAAAACAGTCTCTTCCTCCATTCCAGCTGTAAACTGTGACTCAGATTAAGCAGCAAAGCACAACATGGGTTACTCTGAAGGGTTCAGGGACCATCGGATACCTTTCCACCCTGTCCTGGCCAGCAGCATGAGGAGAAGCTGGTCCCCACCATCATCCCTGTCTACAAGTCCCTCCTCACCCTGCCCCCTGGCCTGGAGAAAAATCTCCGTCCAAGCCGAGGGAAAGGTCTCCTTTTCTCTCACAGTGTGAAAACTGAAGTGTGTAAAGAAAAAGAAGAAAGAGGAAAGTTGTACTGGGGAGCTGTGGGAGGAAGGATTTTCAGCTGAGGAAGCAAACCTCAAAGGCGTCCCTGGGACCACACCAGCAGGAAGACTTTGGATAATAACTACAAAACACAAAGTTTTCCCCCTAGTCAGGTAGCTCAGGATTTGCCATGCAGTGGCAGGAGATGACAGCCTCAAGGTCAGGTAGGTGAAAAGTTCAACTCCCGTGAAAGATGTGGGCCTTGTCCAAAATCCCAGCAAGGCCTCCTGCTCCACTGCCTCCCTTAGCTATCCAGGTACTTATTGATGGAATAAAATACCTTATTCTGGAAGACACCTAATTCTTAACAGATATAATCTACACAAGTTGTAATTTCTATGTAAAGAGATGGGATAACCAAGTCCAGTAGATTGATCTTTATTTCTAACTACGAACGATTAAACACAGTTGGAATAAATGCTTAAAAATGTTTATACATATCAATAAGGCATAATAACCTAAAGACCTTCTTCCTAATATTTAGTGTTCCTAGACTGGCTGCTATTACCAGAACTTCTGAGCAACTGGCTACACCAGGCAACACCACTTACAGTTACACATTTAATAACCCATTTGCTGCAGCTCTTCAAATAATTCTAAGTTCAAACCGACTACAAAATAAATACTTGAATTAAGTCAGTCATAAGAGGAATAAAACAAATTTAGTCTGTTTTAGCAACACTCACAGACACACTTCCTCTACATAATTGAGCCAAAACCTCTTTTTTCAATGATCAGAGGTGAAAACTCTTAAAAATAATCAGAGCTATGAGAAAACTTTTAACGATAAAGGAAGACTCTCGGCTTCAACTGTAGATACATTAGCTTTATGCAACGATTATCCTAATTTTGATAACTTTTGAAAATTCTTATAAAAGCTACTCAGTGCAGAGATTATATCCTGATTTAATAAAGAAATAATCTCTTCAATTTATTCTTCTGGTATAGGAAACTCAGAGACTACCACTTGTTCTTCAGCCAAACCCAATCCTACTAGGAATACAATTTGGCATAATAATAGGTATATATAAGATTGATGCTTCCAGGGTGAATTGTAAGTTGTCCTCCCTGTCATTTATTTGAGGTATCAACGTACCATTTCATTCCCTGTGGACAAACCAAACTAGCAGCCAGCCATTTGCCCTGGCACAGACAGACCCTGTCTATCTTGACTTCATTTCAGATTGAAAAGTCCTGTTTCACTGTCTGTTTTATTTATATTTAGCTTCTAACTTACTTCTAGAACTTTCTTGCACTATATTCGTAGTCTTTCTTTTCAGTTTCTGTATTTTAGATACTCTATATTACAAATCTGTGAATATGTATCTGAACAGATTTTTCTAAATCATCTCTGCATTTACATTTTTCTCTCATATATAAAGATAAACAAAGAAGTAATGTTCTTTCAGTGTGCATGTTTTTGTGTTTGCATAAGTGCATTTGTATACCCAGTGAATGAGTATTTATCTTCCAACCACAATAAATAAGAATGAATTCTTGTCTTAGAGAATTTTCATCTCTCTTACAAGATAGTTTTATGTCTTGCAAAAATCCACATTAGAAATTTGATTTCTTTATTCCATCATTCACAACAGTATCCCTAGAAAGTCAATTCAGGAAAAGGCATTATTTGTGGACAGTTGAAAAAAATAGGTTTATTTACTAGCTGGAACCCTTCCTCTGGAAAAAAAAAAATAGGCTGACTGAAGAATTGGAGTTTATTTGAAAACTAATCAACATTAAGACTGAGAACTGAGACTTGCAATGCTCTTTAAGGGAATGGAAAGAACCCTATGGAGCCTACAAGGTTTTGGATTAGCCTTTAAGTGATCTCAGATGCCGCAATTTGTATCTCTTTGCAGCTCCACCTTAACCTGACAGTTTTATCAATCCAGTCTCAGTTGGATACCTCTGGACTCCCCTCTGGTTTTGGCCCAATGACTCCAGTAGACGCCAGTATGACTCCAACCAAGTCAGTGTGCAAACACAGTTACCCTGCTGCAGACTAGACTCCTTAAGTATTCTTTGAACCATTAACATTAATGAGTGGAATTAAATCAATATGTTTCCTGTAGCTAGGAAAACACAGATTTCTTTTGTTTTGGAGAAAGGGAATAGTACATGCAATGAAAGATTCCTTTTTTATCATCTTTAAATTATTCATCAATTCAGCCCTCAAAAAACTGAAGACTTCCAGCTGTAATAATCATAATCACAATCATCACGGTACAGTTGAGACAAGAATTATAAGACACAGTTAAAGAAGATGAAAGGCAGCATCCCTCCTCCTCTCTTTAACCTGCTGAACACAGAGCATCACCAGTTTAGCTTTTTTATTTTTTTTTCTTGAATGAGCTGAAACTTCATCAGCTGTTTTAGACAGGACAGTCCAAACTGCCAGGTTAAAACGTATTTGGGTACGTGAGCATTTAAGTGCATAAGGACACTGTGGTTTCTGCGCTTCTTACTGACTTTGTTCAACATCCAGCATCCCCTAAGCTCCTGTGCCAGCAACAAGGGCAGAAAGCAGCCCTGCTCTGAGAGAGCAGCAAAGCACCCATGGCAGGGGTGCAGAAGACGTCTCCCAAAATACTCAACAGTCTGCAGTCATCAACAGGAGAGACTAAACACGTCCTCTGACCAACCATCCAAAACAGCACGTAGACCCCCAGGCATAGCTGCTGGGAGGAGAGTGAGATGGAGTCAAGCTCCCTTAAACCAAAAGTGGGAATGGAAGAAGTTTGTTCCATGCTGAAGACATTCCCCAAGTCAGGAATCTCCTGCATAAAAGGATGACACTTTTGCCTCCCACAGTTGTGTTTGATGAACTAAGCCCTGCACTTCCCCAGTTTTCCACACAAGTACTGCGTGTACTGACATTTCAGGAGAAACAAAACACTCGGCTTGACACAGCTCTTCTGAGAGTTGGGCTTTCGTTTTGGCAAGGAAAAAAAGACCTATATTCAGTTGTATCCAAACAGGCTTTTTTTCCCCTCTGAATTTTTGTTTCTGCTATTGAAAAAAAAAAAAATCAATTATGTGTGCAGCCCAAGTTAGGAAATGTAAACAACTTTTCTTTTCTTGTTGCAAGAGGCCAGACAGGCCGACTTCACACATACACCCAATACTGGAAAGGCTGAGAGCTTCAATCTAATCCTTCCATCAAGGGCTTGTAATAAATGCTCCAAAGATTTATTTTTATTCCTTTTTGTGTTTATTAAACTTTGGAGGGTTTCTTTTCCTTTTTCTTTTATTTCTGGTGCTTTGCCCACTCTTTATTACGGCAGCTACAAACCATGGAGTGCCCTTTTCTTCTCGTCCCCCTTTTTTTTTTCCCTCCTCGTCTTTCTAACTGCAGTACATGAATGACCATGTAGTAGGCTCTGAAGCAGCACACGCAAATATTTATAAGAGTAGCTTGATTGTTATTAAATGCAGTTGTTATGCTTTCCACGCTCTGGCAAGCTTCCCTAACCCCTCTAACTATTAGGACCCTTTTGGCTGTTTAGATTTCAGCTCACTGATAGCAAATCCTACTTTTTTTTTTTTTTTTTGGTAACAAGCAGCAGCCACCCAGCATAACATGACATTGTTTCTCCCCCTGTGTGAATTTTACTCTCTGCTCAAGACATGGGTTCCTGCCACGAGCCAGGGCAGGCTGCCTTTAAGGACATCCAGACTGCTGGAAGGACGGGCAGCTCGTCAGCTGTAACAGCACATCTTTCCAGCAGGATCCCGTCCTTCCTGTCAGGCACCCTCGGGTCACAAATCCTCTCATCTTTTCCAGGGAAAGTCTGTCCAAGAAATTAGAAATTTGTTTAATATATCTGGGCTCCCAAAGCCCACAGATAATTACGCTGCTCACCCCTCCTGACCCTGACGTGACTGCAACAATCCTGCTGGAAACCGCTTCTCTACAATGGAAGGGGATATATAAATACAGTGAACCAAAATACAGAGGCCTACAGGTTATATTCGGGAACTGGGATTGGCCTTTCAACGTAAACCAGTTGTACATCAGCTTTCCATTAGCTCTGAACCTCTGTCCTGCCATGACATTAGCTAATGGATGTGTTCATAACTTTATCAGTGCTCATGGACAGAAACACTTGAGTCGTTCTCTGCTCAGACATCATTTCCAGCCTCTTGCAGCAAGGTTTCAAAGTCAGGCGGTACAAAAGCAGTGTTTAGAGGCTTACTCTAATATTCCAGATTTTACCTACGCAGCTGCCAAAGAGCTATTACCTTTATCTGTCACCAACCATTAGCAATTGAGGAGGGACACTGCACTGGAAGTCAGAATAAAACTGCTGGGAACACAGTGGATAAGGCTTTCAGCTGTGGCTCGATGGCTCTGGCGCAGCTCCTCTTGCAGAACAGGCTATGGCAGAGCAATGCAAGACATGACATACGTCTTCTGTTGTTGCACCTGGTTTTGGTGAAGAACACAGGCCAGAAACTGGCAGCTGTACATCTTCCGCTGAACAATCTCTAGATATGCAATTTATCCATGCCAAAGGGGAGTGGATGGTTCACGATTCCACATTCCCCAACACCTTTGGTCCTGGTATTTACGGCACATGGATATGTTGACGCTTAGTAAGAGAAACAGACAGTCATACACATAAAGGAAGACAGAGCTTCTTCCTCAGAAAAAGAACAGGCTGGGGATCCAATATCACCAATACTGACCCCTGGACCTGTCCCTGTGGTCACATGGGGAAGCCTCAATACAGCTTCACTAAGACAATGGATTTTAGAGTCCTGAGGTGATTCCCCTTGGAGTAAAAAAACAAAGAAACAAAACCTCACTCCTACAGGGACTTCTGCTGCAGCTCTTCAAACATGACTTTCTTTTACTAGTTACACTCACAGAAGCCAATCCTGAAAATGTTTTCTTATTTCAGTAATTCTTCCTATATTAGGTAACCTTTTCTTTGTAGAGAAGACTTACTGAGCTCCTGATATGTAGCAGGCAATCCATATATGTAATTATTATTCCATAAACCAGCTATAAAGACTCAATAAATGTCACTATCAGACTCTAGAGCACTCAGAGCAAAGACACTCGGCAGTGCTCACACAGCACAAACACATGGTTTCTTTTTTCTGTCTACACTCTCTCTGCCAAGCTCCACATGTCCAAAAAACTACACCAGCGAAGGTCTAGGTAGGCAAAGGTTTAAAAGAGAATAATAACCGGATTTTCTGACATATTCCCTACTGTGGAAGCACTTGCTATTCCTCTTTTAAAACACACTAAGATCTATGACAACATATGAGAAGTGAAAAACCCCAGGATGTTCTCTAGATTGAAGAACTAGATACAATGAGGCAAAGATGGAAGTTTCTGAAGATATGTTTATGAAATTATATGTTCCTTACTTAAAATCTGACAAGGGGCTTCTGGTTCTATAGCTACTTTCTCATTGTTTCACCAAGCCTCACTCAAAAGACAACTAGCCAAAGTTACGACCTCAATAGCACAGTGATCTGGTAGTCTGGTTTCCAGTTACCCAAATAATTAATTCCTTCAAAGTACTCCTATTGCTCTAGAATTTGATAAACTTTGACACTTATGTAATTGTCTTTTGATTTCTATAATGGTGAAAAATATCCTGTAGGCATCTTTGGGTCAAAATGCAGCTGGATAGTAGGGATACTGAGACAGTGTAATTAGCCATTGGAGAATCATAATTAGAGTTAAGGTTTAAATTCTCACAAACACAAGCAGTAAAATAAAACTCAAATCACTGGTGTTGCTCTAGGAAAGCTGCTCCATGGGATTCTTGATACAAAATAGGTTAAGTCCTGGTTTTGTGGGTCATTTTGAAGATGCAAAGAGAATGGCATCTTGTTACAAGTTCTCTAATTTTTGCCACTTCATCTCTACTAGCACACTGGAGCTGGATATGAGTCCTACAGCAGATATGAAACCCTGCCAAGAAAAGTTACCATTGCCTTTTTAAGGCTGTAACAATACAAGCCATTTTAGACCTATGTATTTTTTTTTGTATTTGATCTCCCTGAACTGGGCCAAATCATGTTACACCTTCACCTGTATGTACTTGCTGCAGCTAAAACTGACTTTGGTTGTTCCTTAATTTGGTCTGGAGACCACTGTATAAAGGGCCATAATTTTCCCATATCACTGAAGTATCTGATTTAACTGAATCTTATCAGCTAGAAAGCCCTAATTTAAATCAATTTTTCCATTGGATTTCTCTCTCTGCCACCCCTTCACAGTTATTCTCACAAAGCTACTACTCTGTGTAGGCTCAGTCCGAAACGTTATTTAGCCTGAAAAAATCCATACTGCTTATACCAGCTAGGAAGAAGGAAGACAGAATACGTATTTTGAATAATCACCTATGGCTTCTTGTTTTTCTTCCTCCCTCTCCTACAGGTACCATATCAAGACAAACTGCTGCGTCGACATCACGTATGTTTGTCCACCTCCTATGAGGTTGTAACATCAACAGCCAAGAATGAACCCTTCTTGAAAATGTTAGTCCGTCACCCAAAATGCAAAGGGGGTCAAATTTAATACCAGAGAGAGTAAAACTGCAGGAACACTCTGCTTTATCTGAGAAAATGACCAAAAGCCTCGCACAGAGTCCACGCGATCGTTCTCCTGTGAGTGACACAGAGGCACTTGCCGGTGCAAGGGGATGGTGAGCTAATGTGGGTGCAGGCTTGCACAAAAAGACCCAGCTTTTCTTCCCAGCCCCTGCTGCTAATGCTGATGTACAGCAATCAGAAAGCGACTAATCCCTTTTGTGCTTTAAACACTAGACCAGATTTTCAAGTGTTCAGCACCCAGTATTTTGAGTTATGTTTTGTTTGTTTAATTTTTCCAAAGGTCCCTAGAATGAAATCTTCCAACTGGATATTTCTGGCCTGATCTTCACAGGGCCTAACTATCCTTGTGATCTTTTGAAAAGCAGGTTTGGGTTTTGGCACTGAAACAGAGCTGGATCTCTCTTGGCCAGCTAACCCCAGCCTTGGGTGCTGAGACATGACTTTAAATCTTGCCTCCTCCTTGCCTCCCTTTGCCCAAAAACCTGAAGCAAAAATCCTCTGCTAGTCTCTGTGTGCTGGAGTGTAGCCACATATATAGAAAACAGTAATGATTAAAAAAAATTCAAAAACACATCAGCAGGATTAGAGGCCAAGCCACTAGTCTACCCACAAAAAAGCAGAAAAGTCAGGAAAACCCCCTGTGCACCCTTCCTCTCCCTCCCTTTCTTTTGATACCACATGTCATCTCCAGCCTTCACCTAAGTGGACCACACAATATTGGTCCACTGGTCCATCCTGGGTGTCAGTGTGATAGCTCCTATATTTTCCTCAACTGGACCACTGAAGAACAAATACCCAGCCAAAGCAACATGCTGTCAGAGCAGAGGCAGCAAGAACTAACCAAGTTTTGTAAAGGGACACCATTTGCAATCAAAAAACGATGCTCATAGGATAACCCTTTTCAAGGACAGCTGTAAGCACTGCGCTGTATCTCCCAAGAGACACTAGTTTAATCCTCCCTCTGTGCTTTCCCTGTCCCCCAGTGCTGCTTATTTGCAAAGAAAATTAGAAAATCTGACTGAGTTTCAGGATTGCAAGAAAATTACTTAAGGAACACAGACCTCAGTGCATAGTCCTTCCAGGCAAGCTACACAGTTTATTTTGGAGGAAATAATTTGCTTGTGCAGGCTGTCCTGAACAAAAAGGAAACAGTTGTGGAACAGATAGAAGAGATCTGTAAGTAACGATGTCCTACAGACGGTGCATGACATCTTCAAATGTGCGCTAAGGTAAAGCAGCACAGAGATTGCAGAAACTTGTGTTATTACTACTTCACAGCCACAGGGCAGTTGCGAAGCAATTACAAGCCACAGTCTCAGTCCTTCACAAACTCTTCTGTCCCAAGAGGGCATTGTGTTGAATAAGACTGAATGTCTCTAAGAAAGCGCACTTTTCATCTGAAACTCGGAAGAAAGCAAGGACTACCCAGCAGGCTGCTTCTGCTATAAACCAAAACTCTGAATATTAACTTATAGAAGAGTCAGACTGAGCACTGAGCCTCAAACTGACTGCCTGCATCCAAATCCCTGAAGCTGGAGGAGGATCAAAAGCCAGCTGAAATCACTGAAACCTCTGGCTAAAATGAAAGGGTAAACTGTCCCTTCCAGGAAAACAAAAACAAGACCCCAACCCAGGCAGGCTTGGTGTGACCAATGTCAAATACTCTTCTTAAAAAGGAGAGTGGAGACCCTCCCAGGGCACAGCCCATCTTGGGACGAAGCAGCGCACATAGCACAGCCCCATGCATGATCTCCCAGCAAGAAAGACTGTTTGCCTGTTTGCAAAAGCTGGAGAAGCTGGAAATGGGGGCAAACTAGCACCTCACATGGCAACACCTGTGCATCCCCCTCAGGAACATGGTGCTCAGTGGACATTTTGTGTCCGTGCCTTTACAATTGCTTGAAAATTAATCTTCTGAAGAAAAATTCCCTCATGTGAATGTATCAGACCCTCCTCTCTGTTTGCCTCTAAAGCTTTCCAGGCTGTTGGCTTGTTTTCCCTCGTCCATGCTGAAAGGCAGGGGCTGTGTAATGCGAACAACACTGATGCATCACATGAGAGCTATTTTCAGGTCTAAATTTTGAGCTGTTGAGCAATGCTTAATTGGGGTAACTTAATTACTTGGGAGTATTCTGGAAAGCAGCAAGCGATGGTTTTTCCATTCCGGACCATCTTTCAGTATACACAAATCTCCACACATTTTAGAAAGTCTGGAAGGTCTGACCTCAATTCTCCTCTTTCTAAAGTCCTATTTACACATTGCCTGTCATGCAAAGGAGCCAAGAGGGAATGTAAATACAAACCATACTGCTATCTTTGTTTCTCGACAAAGAAAGCTTAATCTTGTGGCAGGTTAAAACATATGGGAGAAAGAAAGAGCATACCAGCTCACTCTCTCAAACATAACCCCCCCGTGATCTCACTGCTGCTTATGCAACAGCACGTTTTCAATAGTGAGAGAGAAAAACCCATCTTCAGATGTGTCCCTCGCTCATGTGTCGGATGCCACTGTGGCAGGCCCATGACCCTGCATTTCCAATAGGAGCTGATAGATCTTTTTTTGCTTGGGAAGATGCACAACAAGCTAACAGCAAAGCTGCTGCATCCGTCAACAGGCATTAGAACAAATATTAGAGTTACCATAGCGCCTCTGAAACCTGAGTGAACTTTTGGTCCCATTGAAGTCACCGACAAAACATTCCCATCACTTTCAAAAGGGCCAGGAATTTACCCCCACACTTGTAAGCACAGAGAGGATTTTCAGCACAAGAAAACTGTCTCCAGCCTCTCTGCAGATTTGGGTTGCCAACAAAAGGTCCTTCAGCTTTCAGCAGTTATTTTGTGAACATTCAGGGAAGAAGAACTACTTTCAAATCCCCATCAGGATCCTTTGAATGAAATCCCAGGTTATCATGTATCACCACTGAAATCATATATGTAAATAGATGTGTGTTGTGTTTGGAAGCTTCTCAGGTATGTACTTTGCTATTCTGCTTACACTGGAAAGTAAGAAAAATACTCCTAGTGTCTTTCATCTCTCTCCACGAAGGGCTGCTCCTCTTTCAACTATGAATCATAAGCAAGAATTGCAAGTACAATATCCTACCTTTTCTGAAGAATTAAAAAAAAAAAAAGAAGAAAAAGAGAGAGGGAAACAAAAAAGGGACAAAAAGAAAAAAAACTCACCAGGCAACACAAGCCAACCTTTCTCAATGGCAAAGTAAGACCTGACTTGCTGGCACTGTTCAGCTGAGTTTTTAAAGCTGCAATGACTTCAGTGACTTAAAACAGATCAGGTTAACGTTCTGTCTTTCACAAGACTGACTAATGGTTTTCCTCATAACAAAGACCTTTTTTCTCTTTCATTTCCTAACCTGCTTCTCATTGCATGCTGCTGAAGCCGTATCTTCAGAAGCAATCTGTAACAAGAGACCTCTCCATCAGCAGGCTGAAGAGACAGACATGATCACAAGGCCAGCAGCATTACTTGTATATCATATTGTTTTACACGGACATTGGGATGCTGACTGCAGTGCCTAAAAACCCCTAAGCAATCATCACACCCCCAAAACCCCAGTAACCTCAAATAATTTTTATCTAAGAAAACATTTTACCTTCTCGACAGCAGATTAGGTGTAAGATTAGATGTACGCATGTGTGTTTGAGAAAGTCTATGTATGTTTATTATTTCTTTTAAATCCTTCCTCATCCTGGCACCTTTCTCACAAATTTCACTGACAGCCCAGCCAGTAGGATTAAAACTGGCTTCACGGTGTTATCTCAGTGCCAATTTACTGATGAGTTTATATTAAAAAAAAATATATATATATATAGTGCAGACACTTTTATTGAATCCATCAGACTCACCAAGAAAAAAAAAAAATTACTTCTGTTATAAATCTCTTCTCCCCGTGAGCATTCAAAGGAGCTTGGCACACCTGCACGCAGCCGCGGATGCTCCGCATCCCTCCCTCCTCCCACCTCCAGGGTATCCGCAGCCACCAGAGACGAGGCGGCAGGTGGGACCGAGACATCCTGCAGTCCCGGCGGCACCTGCCACCTCTGGGCAAGACACCCCTGCACCTATGGGTGCCGTGGAAGTCGGGTGAAGAACACGGTGCCCCTCCAGCAATACCGAAGGTGGAGAAGGCAGCCAGCCCGCAGGGTCAGGACACTCGCGAGGGCCACAGGACAGCGCTTCTGCCGGGACAACTTGGGTCAGGTCCCCCCAGACCTGGAGACCAAGGTGGGCTGTTGGAGACCCCAGAAGGCAGCTCCATTGAGCAGGATTGTGATTAAGCCTGGTACTTGGACAGAAGCACAGGCATGCACTTTCAGCGCTAGATATCAAGCAAGTATGTTTATAAGGCTAACCTCTCCAAGGAAATGGACTTCTTTTAAGGTAAGCTGTGGTTACCCATCATGTGTCTATGTCTGTAAAATTAGGCCATTCACTAAATGTCAGTTCAGTACATCTTGCACTCTGACAGCAAACACGCTCATCGCAGGCTCTGACTTGTGCCTTTAGTGCTGGATGATTTAAGCTGTGTTTTAAGCTTGTGAATACACATCTGCATTTTAATTTTCTGTGTAGAAGGGCTTCTAATCACAAGTATTGTTATGAAATGCAAGCGGATGGCTGGAAATCCCTTGGCTATATCCTGAGGATTATACACTGCCACAGCAACGCAACACTATACAAAAATCTGATTTACAAACTATGTACCACTGCAGAAAAAAGCTGCGCTGGAGAGAAAAAAAACACAACTGGAAAACATTTTGAATTATTTAAAGAACTAAGAAAACTTTCCCCAAATCCAATTTTCTCCAACAGTGTCACAACAACCACAAAGCCGTCATACATGACAAACTCGGTGGTGTTGAAATTAAGGAAATGGGAGTGAAAAGACAGTCTCAGGCTGTTTCACAATTCATTTTAAGCTGTTCATACTGCTGTGTTTATGTGTCTCCCTACCTTAGCACAAAATAACACAAATATAATTTCTCTTGTCTTCAAGTCAAATGTTTTATTTCCCCTGTTATTCATCTGCAGGGTATTTCAACCAACTGGAAGTGAATGTATGTGAAATAAGTGGTAAAATCAGTCTGAGTATTTAGTAGAATTACAGGGGAAGACGCCTAACACTCCGCTTCAGAGAAAGAGCATGGGTATTGGCTCCACTTTAAACACAGTCCCGCTGAAGTCATCCGATGAGCTTTCCTACAGAGCTGTGTGCTCAAAAGCTTTCCCACCTCAGAGCTCCGAGCAGGGAGGGAGAACGGGGTGAATCCTGTCCTCATGAAGCTCCTCAGGCTGACGGTAGCTCACAGGACCAAATCCTTCAGGCTTCTCACACTTGCTGTGTGATTTTTGTCACCGCTTTCCTAACCAACCCAACCTCTGCATTTTGGAAGGAGCACCAGTGGGTGACAGCTTTCATGCCTATGCATTTAGTGGCCTTCCAGTTCAACCTCCTAATTAGAGAGATGAAAACGAGAGCCAGCTTTCCACAAGCACGCAGAGATCTACCCGCTAGGCTGAGCTCATCCCATTCATTTCAAACTGGCCAATGGACAGCCACCTGCTCCTAAAGCTCTCCAGGCCTCTCCAGTCTGGATTAAATTCTAGTCTAGGTGACAGAGCCACCCAGTCTACCAAACTTTTTTTCTTTATAAAACGGGAAGACAGTACAGTTTTAACTGACAGAAGTTGGTTAATGTAGGTCCCCTGCACACAGATCAAATTAAAGACCACATCCCACAGAACCCAGTAGGGCAGCGGTCTTTGCTCCGTCATGGATGACTGTATTGACGAAGAGTATACCATTAACCATGTCCTAAGTTGCTTTTCCTGTTAACACGGACCTGGAAGGGGTAGTGTCCTACTGCCAGAGGTCTGGAGCACAAAGTACTGCTTGTTACCTATGGCTGCCACATAAGGCGATGTATGTTCGAACTGCTGTCTCCTGAACAAACCGTGAACTATCGCTTTCCTCCCTCTATCTGCATACTTATACAGCCCCACGACCGCAGTTTTTAAGTGCATGTCTATCACTCATCGCAGCTGGTGGTAGCTCTTTTACTTTTGCTGCCTCATCTCACTTGGCGCTCTCCCATCATTTCATTCCTCTAAACCACTCAGCCATTTCCCCTCTTCAATTAGTCCCTTAAAACTTTCCTTCCTCTTTAAGCTTATGATTATTCTTTCATTAGAGCATTTTGTGGTGCCCTCTAAGGAGAACAAAATGAAACTAAAAAAAAAAAAACCACAAACAAACAAGCAAAAAAAAAAACAAACAACAAAAACCAATCACAATTACATCGTCCTATTTTGTACAGTGGACTACTGTACAACTTGTAAGACACTGAGCCAATTAACAGATTGATAATGAAGGTAACACCATCAAATTTCTCTTCTGGTAGAGGAAGAGAGTAAAATTGAATATGCAGTCATAAAATATACAAAATTAAATAAGCCTCTGCAAATGAAAGTTGCCTGTGAAAATAGTTTCCAGGTCTATGGTTGTAATTACTACATAAATGAATGGAAAAAAGGATTAAGGAATTTGCACCATTGTTACACATCGTATTTGGAATTGTAGCATTTTTTTCAGCTACAATAGCATGAAGGCATAACTCAAGAAAGTCCAACTGAACTGGATCCAGCTTCTCCCTGATATTTTGGTTTGGTAGACAAGAATCTGAAATTATTCTCCCACAGTACTCACTTGGGACTGAAACATGCAATATCTGGGTGATTTTGCAAATCTTCATTTCTTCTCAGGCTTTGGATTTTATGATTCACACAGATTAAAAACGTTTATGAGTTCTACTCATTCACCTTTGCTCAATTACCAGCTCTGTTTGTAAACAAGATTTCAATCACTGATTGAACCCTGGACCACAATCTCCTCTAAAGAAATCCTCTAAGGAGACAAAGCCATCTAGGTACAAAAGCTAAGTGTGCACAGGAGCAAAAGTGTTAAAACTGCTCCTGTGCCCTTGTAATAATCTGTTCACATTTGCAAGCACAGTATCCCCTGCAAAGTCTAGGGCTTTTCATCCATGGCTAGAATAGACCTTTCCTTCTCCTCCCCCTGCCCCTTTCTTTTTCTTTTTTATTTTTTTCTTTTACTGCTATGCACATTGATTGTAGCCCATGAGTAACTGTTCATTACACATCTTCATGTTAAGTCAATTACCCAGGAAGAATTTAGCATGTGGTACTAGCTCATTCCCTAACTCTCTTCTCCTTCACCGGCCTGCTCTTCATCTCCAGCCGGACTGAAATCCAGTAAATATTACACTTACAAGGTAACAGGTCTGGAATGTAAAGCATCTAGAGCTCAGCAGAGTCTCTTCTTGGCACCTCCTTGTTGCCTAGTGCCAAACAGTATTCTACTGGCTTTATTCAATACAAATGAAGATATTAAATCCCGGGACTGTAAGAACATGAAATGCCTTCTTAAGGGAAGAGACAAGTGCTACTTGACTTTTTAGAGTTCCTGAAAGCACAGTGTCTCGAATAAACCTTTCAATCTGGAGTATATGTTTATGTTTTTGTTCTCATCCTTACTAAATAAAAGACAAGAGAAAGAAGATAAAGGCCAGTTTATTATGCTTTGTCCTCCTCTAGGAGCCTTCCCTGTGACATTTTAACCCACAAAACAGCAAGGACCAACTCATGCAAACCTTTGACATTTAATAACAAGGTTTACAGAATGGCACTGAGACCCACATGAAGGCCTTTCCCAGACGGAGGGTCTGGCTCACAGTTGGACGCTGGCCTGCTCTTACAGAATGAGCCCTACCATTGAATGGACGGGGAAAGCCAGGCTGAAGGTATCTGCTCAAAGCTTTCTTCCACAGCTACCAAAGCAGAAGAGGATGCATTTACCTGGCCTTTTCCTTACATGCAAAAGATACTGTTGATATTGAAGAACAAGAACAGAGTCACAAAGCAACAATTAAGCTCAAATTCTCTTTATAATCAAGTGTTATTGAATGGCACCAGACAGCATGGCTTGGGAAGGGAAACCCCAAGCATTTCTCACCTGCTATCCTATTGCTGTGTCCATATAGCTCAGTCTTGACAAATGCTAATTTCAAAGTACTCTGTTCAGAACTACAAGATCCCCTGAGGCTGGAAGAGCTCTTCTGAGTTTAATGTTTTGCTCCTACTAACTTAACTCATTGATTAGATGCTTCAGGTCCAGCACAACAAGTTAGGAAGATAAGATTCTCAGCTTAAAAACTTTTCTCCCATGCGAACGGGATGGCTGGCTGTGCCTACACACCCATATGTATTTAGCTTTGAACGGTATAGCAGGCTATATTGTAAAGACTTTTTAAAGTGAGATGCACTGACTTGTTCCAGAGGTATTTATAAGTCAGGATGGGAAAAATTATAATCCAAATCAATTCAAAGTGTAGGTAAGATATAAACCGATCTTCCTTCTTCCAGACCAGTAAGTGGTCCAGGACTTTCTCAAAGGCACTGTAACTAAATGTAAACGGATTTTCCTCTTATTACAAATAACAGAATTGTCCACCTAAATGGTTTACCTGGCTGAAGCTATAACTGTTGAATTAGTAGTGCCTGTGAAAGGAGCAAAGATGATCCAACTAAGACATCTACACAATACGCATAAAGGAGAGGTGTCCAGTATTTCCTCTCAGAGCTTGTATTAGTAACAAAACTCAACTGATAGAAAGTTTACCTCAAATATAACTTTACTAATCTACACGTAAGACTATATGGTGCTCATACACCTTGAGGCAGAAAACTATGCCTTGCTAACCTAAACCTCAGAAGCATGAAAGCCCACTCGCCTCCTCAAGTGTGAGGAGCTCTCTTCTCTACTGAAGCTAAGGAAAGAGGACTACTCTGTAATGACATGGCTGTAGGATAGCTGCACCTAGGCTAAACAAAATACTAAAAAACTCCACATGTTACACCATCCGCTGAAGAATCCTTTTACCATTAAGCCTGGCCACCCAATCTGCTCACAGGTGACAAGACCCTACTGGCAGATAAAGAAAGATTGCCATGTGTGCAGACGATAGTACCTTGCCATGGCCTGCCACAGCCAGCGAGAAAAGATTCCCACCTTCTCCTGTTGTAAAGGAGAGACAGCCAAGGCAATCGGTAGGTCTCAGCTCAATATTAGACATGAGAGAAACATAACTAATGGCTCCACTTCAGTCTTTCCTTGTTGATACCAATCTGGAACAGAGTTACCCTGGACCAAAATGTAAGTTTTAACCTCTCAAAATACAAAGCAGAAACAAGTAAAATCTCTTTGAAACTGAAAGGACACCATTATTCAGCACCAACACTCATGCAAGAACCTCTGACGGGCATCAAGATATGGGAAGACCATTGCTTCTCAGACTTTCTTGCTCCATTTGAACACTTTTTTTAACCCAATGCTAGAAATGTTCTAGAAACTGATGACAACAAGTGACTTTTTACTCAAAACCAGCTTTTTCCTGTCTGATCGAAACTGTGGTCTCCAACCTTTACTGGTCCAAGCACATTAAGAGTGAATAAATAATGTCACTGTGAGCAAGTGAGAGCCTCCCCAGCTCACTCTAGAACAGTGATAGGACTTAAAAAAACAACCAACCAAACAAACAAAAAAAAACCACAAAAAAAAATATTGCCAAAAATAGTCAAGAGTTTGAGCTTTTCAAGTTCTAATATTTGTTAGTGATATTACAAAACTTTGCTATTTCTGAAATTCTTAAAAAAAATCTGAAACATTTCACGTTAACATAGTAAGATGTCCTAAATAGCTTTCCCAGTTTCAAAACCATCCATTTTCAAATATGGGTTAATGTAAATTTGGAAAAGTTGCCTTGTCTGCAGTAAAATCACATACAGATTGGAAAAGGTTTTTTATTACAATATATGCACCTTTTATATTTTAACCTTCTAGTGTCTGGAACAGAAGAAGAGAGTTGGGGAATAAGGAGGAAAACAGAGAATGGTATAGCTCACTGTGATTGGCTGCTGCTGCTGCAGGTACATACTTTTTTTTCCACAATATACAAGGTACCACAGGACATTACAGACACTCGTCATTTTGCAGTGCAGCCCCTTCCCTGTGACAGGTTAAGATGAGAGGTAACACATGAGGCAATGGCACAAGTTCACACCATAATGGGCACTCAGTTCTTGTCTGTGCTATTCATAGCTGAGTGTTCAAATTTACAAGGCTAGATTAGTTTTCCTGTGTCCAAATAAAGCAGCTAAATAGATCCAGTTGGATTTTCCAAAGCACAAGATAAACGCCTTTATCCAAGACACTACGAATATCAGTCGCTCCGAGTGTGGCCACCTGCTTCAGATTCATCTGCAGGGCACTGGCTTTTAGACATACACTACCAAGACTTTCTGATTCCTTTTTATTGGTGAGTTCTATTCTATCAGACACTGAAGAAGATATCACAATAATAAAACTGTGGTGCAGGACAGCTCTGCAGCGGCGGTACCCGAATGACAGCAGTATGGGCACATACCACAAGCAGGCTCACAGAATTGCCAAGACAATGGAATTATGCTCAAATTTAACAACAGCTGACTTTTTGCCTTAATTTGAACCCATTACCTCTACTTGACGCTTCACCTGTACTGTTAGACAATTTTTGCAATAATGGCAAAAAAAAAATGGCTTCATATTTGCAAGCAACTTACTTTCTGCTTTCTTGGGCAAACATACAATCTGAGACAAAATTTGCTAGAGAAAGAGGTATGCATACAAACACACAGAGGCATATATGCACACGAAGAAACCAAAAGTATAAGAGAATATGTATTTCAGACTAACAAGATGATATCCAACAAAATATTAGAAAAAGATGTTCTGACCATTTATGATTCAGAAGGATCCAAAACTAACGCAGACTACAGACAGAGATCACAATCAGTGAAAGAGCTCCACAAATTGCATCATATAACACCATGACTGCGATAATGAATTTGGATAGAAATTACAGAGTCAATGTCTGCATTTCTTAAAGATCAAAACAGACTAGGAATGCACCAGCGGCTTCTTGGAATAACCTGAAGAATTATTTGAAAACACATTAGTTCAAAGGAGCATGAAAACTACGGTGGCTCTTCACAGCAAATTTAAAATTTTCTGCTCTACATGCATTATGAGTCACACTTCCTACTGGTGGGGTTCTGCCCGTGTTCAGCTGACCTGTGCCTACAGAAGTAGAGTTCCAGAAACAGTCTTCACTGCTTTAGTCATATGACACTGGCACAAATTGCTCAGAATACTTAAGCTTCTTAAGAACCATATTCAGAGGGGACATCACACTGGAAAGCAGGTTCTGAAATGGGGAAGTATCCAGAGAGTTTGTTGTTGAGTTGGGTGTTTTGTTGGAAGTACTGGTTGCACACCCTGGTGGAAGAGCCCTTCTAAACACCAATACAAAAGAATACATGACAGAAAAATATACATATTCACACAAAACACAGTATGCTTCAGGAGTGCTCTAGCTCTATTAAACCAAAGGAAAAGCTCCAAATTTCAGAGGTGGAACTTCAGAATTCACAATGAAGGTGTCTTCAAAATGCACATGTAAATTACATCCATGAAGAAGAAGTGATGTCTCTTTCCTGGCTTTGTATATTTGATACACACATACGATAACACTTTAGGATCACACGTTCAAATGAGAAGTATGGGATGCCAGCTAACCACCCTGTAGTCATGCCAAATAACAAAGAACCATTTTCAAATTTTCACAACAAGGACAATAGGTTATTTTCCATACACAAAAGCTTTACTGCAACCTAGAAGGCACAAACCATAATAAGAAGTAATCACAAATATTAAAATGACTGAGAAAATAATCCAAGATACTGGTTCAACTGCAAGTATACTGCAAGACAACAAGGGCTGATAGTATATGGCAGATATACGTATGGAGAGTATGCTCTTTCTACTAGGATAGTGTTAAAATGGAGAGAAATCAGAGATAAGGAAGGAGATCTAGTAGCTCCAGAGTCTAATGAAAGACAATGAAGACTAAACACCTATATGAAAAGTAATAGAATATAATTGAGTGGACCAGAAAAAGTGGAAAAAAAAAAATCAGCATCCTTTCAATGATGGTATTCATATAGTTTTCTATTTGGTTTGACGTGATTCCATATTTCACCTAACTGTAACTGGAAGTTAATTATCTATTTTAAAACAATAACCCCGGTGGCCTCTAAAAGTGGTGCAAACAGCAACTTCCAAAAACTTGCACACTTGGCCTTTAAAAGTAGACTAAATTAAAAAGGACATGTCAGTAATGGTGGAGAAACAGACCACTTGCCAAGCAGATCCTTTGTAACCTCACTTCCAGAGCTTGGGAAGACTCCTGCCTCTTGCTGCTGTACTTGAAATTCCCCCAAAATGATTCCAGCAAGTCCACCTGAGCATCTCCATAGAAATGATTTTTTTCCTTGCTTCCTCCCCATTTCTGGGGAGCAGCAGCAAGACCTTCTAGTACTGCAGCAATGAAAATCTTCCCCTTTGTTTTTTTTGTGGTTTTTTTTCAATAACTTGGCTTTTCACAAAACCTCTGGGCACCAGTTGAAAGATTTTGCTAACCCTCTACAACTTAGTCATGGACATTGTCTTCAACCCAGGTGGTTTTCCCATCAGCAGATTATCAAGTTTACATGCAACCTGATCTTCAAGAAGAGATGAGGGGCTTGTAACTTCCAAAAAACCACAAAATACACAGCCTGCAACTGGGTAACCACAGGGAAAAGACAAGGCCTGAACCTATAGAGGCTCAATCTGATGAATGCCAATAGATTTAGATGTTTGAAGAGATTGTTGCATTTACCCAGAAGGCAGACAAGTGTGGATTTCAGCAAAACATGTATTTTTAATTCAAGCTACTTGGAAAAGACTCATCTCCCTTTTGTGTTTCTTCAAAGGTGGGAGTGGATAAGGGATCATTGTGAGTTCAGAGAAGGGCAATGAGGCTGGTGAAGGGTCTGGAGCACACATCTGATGGGGAGCGGCTGAGGGACCTAGGCATGTTCAGCCTGGAGAAAAGGAGGCTGAGGGGAGACCTTATCACTGTCTACAACTACCTGAAAGGAGGTTGGAGCATGGAGGGTGTTGGCCTCTTCTCCCAAGTAATTGGTGATGGGACGAGACAAGATGGCCTCAAGCTGTGCCAGGGGAGGTTTAGATTGGATATTAGGAACAATTTTTCTCATGGAAAGGGTTGTCAGGCATTGGAACAGTCTGCCCAGGGAGGTGGTGGAGTCACTATCCCTGGAGGTGTTTGGAAGACACAGGGATGAGGTTCTTAGGGACATGGTTTAGTGCTGGACTCAGCAGTGTGACGTTAACGGTTGGACTCAATGATCTTAAAGATCTTTTATGATCTAAACAATCCTATGATTCTCATCTTCTACCCCACAATGTATACAGCTGATCTCTTAACTATACTGTCTACAAGGACAGTGACTTCTCACACAGAAACACTAACAAGTTTGGGGGGAATTAAATATGGCACACCTACCCTCTGGATTTGCCACTTATAAAAATTAAAACTTTGCAGTTGACTTCAAAAAGGAATTAGAAGAAATGCAAGCACATGAGAAGTAGACTCTGCTCTCAGCTCAGCTGGAATAAATCAGGGCGGCTCCCCATCCCCCAGCAGACACAACTGATTTAAGTTTTGTCAGCTAAGGATCCAGTTCACAAACATATAGTTCATTTTGAAAATGAGTTACCAAAGCCCTAATCTAACGATGAGGTGAACAGCACCTACTTAGGATAAACTACATCTCTGGATAAACTGTGGTACCACTTGCCTAAAGGACTGCAAACACATAATGCCCCCATCTCCCTTGCCAGCTACCCCAAGGGTAGAAGGAAGGATGCCTGGATACCGCAAGGGAGCCACAGAGAATTGAAGCAAAAGGGAGGAGAGAGGAAAGGTAAAAAAGATGAGCTCACATGCAAAGTAACGTAATCCACAGGATCAGAAATAGGCCACTGGAAAAAAATGATGCTCAGAAATCACTAATGCTCAGAGGAGACGAAGCAGCACTGTCCTGGAGACCTGTGCCAGGTACTGTGCTGGCATGAAACTAGAGTACTCCATGTTCAAAGAAACAAAGCCCAAAGAACCCAGCATATTATGTTTCACATAAATATCAATTGTATGCTCTGGAACAGCAAGCCTAGCCAATGTTGTAGACTCAGCCTGAAAGATGATACGGCTTTGTTTTGATTTCTTGAAAAGAGTATGAAAAAGTTACTTTCCTAATTCATTTGGTTATTTCAAAATAGATGTCTGAGAGAAAATGCTTAGAAGTTATTCCTTCATTCTTTTCATAGCTTTCATTTTTTGAAAGGGCATCAAATCCTATTTCCATCTGAAAAAAAGGAACAACAGTAATGCAAGATGGGAAAGTTCAGAGCTGAGTTCTGTTCTTCTCCTTTGATAACCTGCTCTATGTATCTGTGGATATCCGTGAGTAAAAGATACTACAGAATGCTACTCATCTTCCCTCAGATTGATTTTTAAAACAAAAAAAAAAAGGTATGATTGTGACACTGTTTGAATTTGAGAAGTGACTTTCACACACAGCCAGTAACTCAGTTTGCAGTATAATCCACAGAAGGGATTCCAAAAGTCTGTCTCGCTTCTCCAAGTATGTAGCAAGGTACAAACCAATTATTTGACCAGCTGGTGAACAAGGGCCACAGCACAATGTAAAAAGCCCAGACACAGACTACGATTACAGGCAGAGACCCAGGCCTAGATGCATTCAGTCCCTTTCTCCATTCTTCTGCCTTTCTTCCACAAGCAATGCAGGTCTAATGCCCAGCACTGGATGCCAAAGAGTGTGGACACCTGCATGTTTTTCTACACGTACCTAAACTTTTGAAAAGATCTGCTGGAAATTAATACATTACTCCTTATCTATGTTACTCTTCCTTACCACTTCTAATAGCAATTACACTTACATATCAGAAAAGATAGCTTTAAATACAGTGTCAAGTACATAGTACCAGAATTTCGGAATAGAACAACTTACGCTACTTAAAAAAAAAAAGACAGGGAAATAAGAACTAGTGAGGAATTAAAGACAGAACAAGAGTGGAAAAATATTCAAACAAACTATTTGTTAGCACCTGGAAGAAAACAAGGAGTTGAATAACAGCTCACATGGACTTGTCAGAAGCAATCCGTGTCCAAACAACCTGAAGTGCCTTCAGGACTGGATAACAAGCTTTGCAAATAGAGAAGAAACCACAGATGACATTTATCTTGACTTCAGTAAGTTTGGACACCGACACGCCCATTAGCAAATGAGGGAGATATGGTCTCGACAAAAAAAAACACAGTAGGTAGGCTGCAAGACCAGAAAACAGCACTGAGGAAGCAGTTAACAGTGGTTCTTAGTCAAAACAGAAGCATCTACCCAACTAGGTGCTGCAGAGCAATGAGATTACTATAGAGCTATAAAACCAGACTCACAAGTAAATTTGGGTTGCTCAGCCAAAATACTGAAGGTGTTACATAAAAACAGCCTTCAGACATGTAAGCAGCTGCCACAAAAGAAAACAGGAGAATGATCCACTTTCCATGTCCATGATGGATGAATACCGAGTAGTTCTGAGCTGTGGCAAGGATGGTTTGTGTGAGATACCATGAAAACATTTAAACATCAAGGATAATGAGGCACTAGAACAGGTTGCATAGGACTGCTGACCAGAAATCTTTAAGAAAAGGTTACACAAACACCTATCTGAAATATCGTGGCTACAGTCTACACCCTCTTCTAATGCAGGACCAACAGAGCAACCTCTTGAAGTCCCTCCAGCTCCGTGTTTCTTCTGTGATAACTGGCTGTTGGCAAACAGGCTCGCATTCGAAACAAGCTTTATGACCACATCTATTGATACCTGTATGCATCAGATATATTTATACAAAGTAATACTGAAATGTATGTCATTAGATCAGGTCCCAGAGGACTCAGATCAATACATGAACCCTACTAACATGACCAGACCTGTCCTCAAACCAGCTAGATCCTTGCCCAGTATGTACCAAAGTAATAACAGCTGGGAGCATGGAGCTGAAGCTGCCACGCACAGAAAGCTCTCACTGCAGCCAGAGTGAGTGACAGGCCTCTAAAACTCTTCCTGAGAGAATGATTTGTATGTGCCATCAATTACAACATTTGACCGATTCACTTAAAAATTTCATAATGTTTCTTTGAAGCATCCCATTTCCTCAGTAATGCACTTGGAGGTCTGCTGCAACTATCCTGCAACTAGCTAATAAATCATAACAGCTCCTTAAGTTAGAGACAAGCCTTGTGCTAAAGGAATGCATACCAGAATATTTGAAATGTATAATAACGTAAGTATAATCAGTAAATTCTCTGCGGTATTAATAATCAAGTTCATACTTAAAACAACACAGTAAATAATTATAACTAATACTCCATCTCCTGGTCTTGAATTCCCCAAACTAGGATGCAATGTTGTACAGTGCTTTCCTCCAGTAGTGATTCATTATCTTGGGACTGCTTGTTAAATTGCTCAAAAAAGTTATATTCAGTGTGAAGAGTGATGGTGCAGTTTTAGTAAAATTACTATGATTTTTTTTTCCTTAGTCTTTGGCATTATTTCATCCTAAACTTTGAACTTGCTGATTTCGCTGATCTGCATTTCAAGTTTAAAGCAAAACAGTCCAATAGCTGAAGCCAAAAGTTTGACCTCCATTATAACTGTTCTAATCTTCTGGGAAAATATCCTCTTGACTCTAATTTCTCTTTTCAGACTCACCATGCTACTGATGAGAAATAATAGTTATTGAGGCTGTAAGGCCAAGATTAATGTCTGGCCCTGCAAAAAAAAAAAAACAACAACAAACAAATCAAAACAAAAAAAACCACCAGTAGCACTGAATGACACATGGAGTTTCTCCATTTCTCATATACAATCCCCTCCCAGATAAGCGTGCTGGACTAGCACAGCCACGAGATGATGAACACTATCACATGAAGAAATATTTAAGCTCACATGAAAGCCTCTGGTTTCCAGCACACGTGCCTTTTGTGGTGTAACTGATTACACCACGGAGCATCATTATCTGACTTTGTCAGTTTAGATGGGAAGGTCTGTAGGGCTGGGGAAAAGTACTGTGAGATCAACAGCACGCCTCACGCAACAGGGTCCTGATCCCTCACTGGGGCTTGAGCAACTACTGTAATACAAATATTACGGCATTCTTCTCTTTGCCTCAATTGGATAGTGTTGTTAGATGGATGCAGCATGTTTCTATCAAGAAATATTTGGCCACGCTTCTACTGGAGTGAAATGATCCCTGTAAATACATGGACAAATTGTGGTTGGCCCTTGGCTCCACACATCAGAAAACCTCTCTGTCAGCAGCTGCAATACGGGGTGAAAGTTGGCTGATGCACTAGCGGGACCAGAATGGGAGCAAAGAAAGGGATCTCTGTTACAGGAGCTGTGGAGAGCCCTGACTCACTCAACGTGGGCAGTTACAGCCTGCCCAACTGGACTGTTCCTACCCATGGATGTTTTACTTAGCACCTCTTAATAACACAAAGCAAGTTAAAAAAAAACAAAACAAAACTCATCCAGACTGAACTTCTTTCTCTTTTTTCAGTTTTTCCGGCATAGAAGAACAAGACTGCTTTCATGTAGATTTTTGTCTTTGGTGGCATCAATAAAAGTTTAAAGTTCCTTATCAAAAGTGATGAAAAATTATAAACAACACAGAACAGCTGCCAATGCTCTTGAAGTAATGGGGCTCATGTCTACCTGCTTAGCTGTCAGTACCCAAAAATGATACCGCTGCTTCATGATGCTAAAGGTAAGATGGGTATTTTGGTATTTACTTGAGGTTAACAAAGTCTCTAAGGCAGAAGGATCCCAGGCCCTCACAGGCTTTCCAACTTCCAGTCAGAAACACGAATTCTTACCAGAATGACTCTGAAGGAGCAAATGCCATTTGTGCAGCACATGAAAGATACAGAAGTCTGAATAAATAGTACAGCGTGCATCTAACCCTAAATATGACCTAGTTCTTATTCTTTACAGAAGAATCCTATGCAGATGACTATACAAAAGGGGGTTCCTACAAGGGGATAGTGATGGTAGCCAGGCATGTGGAAGCGCTCCTTCTCTCCTACTGGGTATTCAAAATCATACACAGAGAAACTTGCACTGGATTGCCCAGCACAAATTAGTATTTTTAAAGTATTGCTATTTATAAGATCAAGTTGCTCTGTCCTTTTATTTTTTTTCCCTTTAATAAGTGGGCCTCACTGCTCAGCTATTCTAACTGGAAGATTTAAAAGCGGTCAGGAAATTTCAGGACTGCCTCGCAGAGAGTGAAGGAGATGAAAGCGAGTCCCACGGCCCAGGCTCTGTTCTCCTCGCCCCACCTCTGCCAGGAAGCGCTCCTGTTCCCCTGGCAAGCGGTGCGGCTGGCTGCCTTCTCCTGCTCCGCCAAGGGTGCAGAGAAAAAGCCTTTCCAAACTATTCCCTGGCTGGAGGAGGAAATGAAAGCAAGTCATTTTCAAGAAAAGCAGGTTGGATTGTCCAACCCTTTCACTCTGGGGAGGGGAAAAAAAAGAAAAAGGAATTATACAAGAAATAAGAGTGTAACGGAGAAGGAAAGGCAAAAGAAAACTACATTCTTCTGCATTGCACAGAGGTGAAGATTAACACTCAAAGCACAGGAGACACATCTTTAAATGATTAAGATAAAGACAGTGGGTAATAGATGAATGTTAGAGACAGAGAGAAGTGAAAGTTTTTAACCACATTAAAATTGTACAGTCTTTCCTGCTTCGTAACAGTAATTACAATTAAAATGATTTACACTCTGGTCCAGTGTCAATCAGGAACAGAAAAGCACTGAGATTGTAAACCTCTCTTAGGGAAAACTCTCCAGCCAGCAGAAGCCAGAGCCACTAGCTGCCTGGATGCAGATAATGCACACCTGCCTGCCCATGTGGAGATGCTCAGCTTTCAACTCTGTCTTCTACCTTTCACCTCAACTGGTCTAGGAAGTTCCCAGGCAGCTCGCTTCTGAAGATCCCTAAAATGCTTCATGGATTCCACAGGAAATGTGGCTTCTCACTGGGCCCAGAAACTACTATAGAGATGGACATGGAAGGATTACAAGTTGCAGATGAAACAGTACAGTACAACAGAGCTTGGAGGAGCTCATCTGCAGAGCTTCATATACAAATACCCCCAAATCATGGCTATCAAACCATGGCTATCATAAAATTTATATTGAATATTGAGTCACTCTCTCTTATAAAGTAACTTGTCAAGAACAGATTGTTCCCTGAAGATACTTGCCAGAGTTACCTCCAGTTCAGTGTTAAGAGGATGGACTCAATGAGAGTATCAACTCATAATTTATGTACAGCTATTCCTAATTCCAAAGTCCTTTTACTCAGTCCTAATTACTAGGATGAGTTATGATCCATCGTGCCCTGTACGCTATTTTTAACATAAGTGAAATTTCTTTATGGGTTAAGGGCTCAGACCTCTGGCTGGGGTAGGAAGAACACCTCCACTAACCACTTTGCAACATGGAGTCACCAGGTGAGTCAGTGACTTGGAGGTCTTCCATCTCTTGCGCTATTGAACATGGAAAAGAAACCCCAAAACATTATTTGCCTTTCAAAATAATGGTTTCTAGCAACAGAACTAACCTCACAGCTGGAGTGTCTGGCCCCTTGCTTCTCTGAGTGAAGAGCTGTCAACTGTACGAGCACTAGATAATCAAACACCACCTACTTCCTTCTCTGCACTTAGGAGCTGCAGCTGGCACAACTCTCACCAGCATGAGGGCAACCAGCTCCATCAGGTCACATCTTTATATCTGGATCCTGTTGACATACGGTAACTCTCTGAAGAGCTGGTTTCTAGAGACTCCTTATTTTAGGCCCCTGGCACTTCAATAATTAAGCAGCTTCAAAGAGGCAGATGTAGATACCAGTTTACTTTAAACATGGAACTGAGGTGCTTTGGTTACCCACATGTGCCAGGAAAGGTTCACAGCTTAGGTAGAAGTGATCACCTCTTGTTCTGCACAAAATCAAGAAATCCTAAAGAACTGCACACATTCAGGTTTAGTATTATGAAGGAGTCAGTCATATAAACATGAATACAATGATGAGCTGAATCAGTTGGACGGAAGCGTTTACAGAGAACACTGGAAAAGATAATGGACATACGCTCAGCTTGCTGGACAGGTAGAAATGAGAAAGTTCCACAATCAATAAGTAAGACCACTCAAGTCGGAAAACTATCTGTTACAGAAACAAAATGCAACCCTAAGAAGATAAAATTACAAAACGCAACTATATATTACACACAAAGGTAAAAGTAATAGCTGTTGAGACCTACTACACATCAGAAAATAAGAACTGTAAGTAACAGATGAGAAAAATCAAATAGAGATACCAGCTTCATGGCCAAGAAACTTAAAGATAAGGTTTACTTAAGCACTAAGTAAGCTTAAGAATTATATTAATCCATTAGAAGTCAAAAACTGTTGAAATAATAATATAAAATGTGAAATATACTTCTGTAGATAAAAAAGACAGGCAATTACAAGATTAAAAGATGGCTGGGCTTTTTTATTCCAGCAGCAACTCAGAAGGTCTTAAAACAATAACTACTGCCATCAGCCACTGTAAAACAAGCAAGACTAGATAACTTGTATAAAGACTTTTTAAAGAGCTGTCCAAGGAACTATCTAAATTATTAAAATTGCCCTTCAATAAATCCCAAACAGTGGAAAATATCTTAAGGATTTGAGGCAGCACATATTTGCTAATATACAATGCCTAAACAGGGCAAGCCATGCTATCTCACATCTACAGTCAGCCTTATATCGATCCCAGAAAAAAAAATATGCAAAGTGCAGGAATGAGACTCAACTCAGAGGAACTAAGGGAATCCAGAGGAACTCTTGAGCATCAGTCCAAGAAAAACAGACCCCACTGGTCCAGGATCTTAGTGAGTGAGACCGGTAGTCCTGTTTGTAAGAGAACTGGTTTAGTATAATGTACTTTGGTAGCTGCAAGACATTTAAGCTGGTGCTACATAACAGTTTAATTAGGAAACAGGAACAACAGGACACCGACATGGCTAAGCAATAAAGCAATCAAAGTCTTGTGTTTTTATGAGACTCAAAATACAAAGGTAGACAGGAAACCATTACTGAAAGGCAAGTTTCTAACAAGATCCCATAATTCTCCTTTTACTGTATTCTACCATCTAATATTTTTATCCATCACCTGGAAGGAAACTAAACCATTATTAAACAACTGCACATGAAATAATTATATGGAGCTGACAAATAAGAAGATGCATCATGGATACAGTCACTTGAATCTTGAATAATCAAGACGTAAAAGTCAATAGAATCAATATGAAAATGCAACTCTAGGACAGAAAAACTAGCCCATACTTATAGAGTATGGGACTCCATCCTGAGAGTCAGCACCTCTGAAAAGGACTTGGGAAGGGGAAGCCCAAGTGGATAATTACCCAAATATGAATGTTTACTTCTTGTAGAGCTCCTGGAAAAGTTACTGCCAGAATTAGCTGCATAAACTGTGTAATATTGAATTAAGCAGTGCCTGAAACATGCATGTACTTGATAAAGGCACAGCCACTGTTGAAATACTGTGTCCAATACTGTTGTCCACGATGTCAACAGTATATGAATAAAGCAGGAGTTTCAGAGGGAAAGTGCGAGAATAACTGAAAAGGCTAGGAAGTAGACCAGTTGTTCAGTCACAGTCTATGGATCTGAAACATGCTCAAAGTTGGGTAGAATGGCCCATTCTGAGCTCCTGGCTGCCCCACTGCCAGGTCTTCCAGCAGCCACACCAGGTTGCTCTCAGCCAGATCAGATCCTGTTTGCAAAACTTCCTTCTCCTGAGGCGCCCAAACAATGCCCATGAATTCGATAATGGCTCTTCAAAATAGCAAGTGAAGGTTTAAACCAGATTCAAACGCTAGAACTTGAAGCTAAACAACTTAAAACACAAAGATGTTGGATTCTAGTGAATGTAATTAATTACCAGTATAATTTACCAAGTGTGGTGTGAACTGTCTTTCAAAAAGGAACTACTCTAGCAAAACTTAGTGGCCTGAAAAATGGGGGTAGGGAGACCAAAAGACCATCATGGTGGCTTCCAGCTTTTTTAGTCTGTAAGTGGTCCATTCTACTGTAACTCAAAGCCTTCTACACCAACTTCAGTCTAGTCCTTTCTAAAGTACAGTAGTTGTTAGCTATGAGTGGGAACAAACCTGGAACATTGTACCCTGAGAAGAACATCTGATCCCTGCTGAGATGAGTATCTCCTTCAGCTGTAAGGCAACATTCATGTTCAAACAGAAACCTGCTTGCAGGTCTGGCTGTCATTACCTTAAGGCACGTTATACTCCATAACATCGTAATGTTGCCTTAGATTAAACAAGAACCAAGACCTTTGGTTTCATACCCCATATCAAATGGCTTAAGATCACATCTCATCCCAACAAGACACAGGAAGTACCACATAGATAAAATATAAACCAAGCTTTTTTATTTTCTTAAAAACCAAAACAAAACACAAACAAACAAAACAAAACAAAACCTGTGTTGGATGTTGAGTCCTCTCAGGCTTTGAAAAGTATACACTAGTAGCAGTAGTACCAACATGAACAGCATGCAGGACCTTTCTAATCAGCAAAGCAGAATTACTTGACTCAGGCTTCCTTCGAAAAAAAAGGCTGGGATTCTCAAAGGCTAGAAAGGAACCACCAGGAGTGAAATTTCTAACTCCTTTAGGTGCTTCTTAAAACCCTGGCTACAGTGATGGTTCTGCTTGCCTAAACAGTCACTGCACAGACTGCATTTTCAACACCACAAGGAAGAATCTGGAGTAGCTTTACTGACTCAAATTAAATTGCTCCAACTTTTCACCCACACAGAAAATGTACCTCAAATGTTCACTTGTTATTTCATGAGCCACTTTGAGACTTATCAAGTCACAGAGGCTTTAGGTAAAACCACATGCACCTTCATGCTATGAGCACAGCTCCTGTTCCCAAACAACTTGGCTTTCCAGCTTGTAAACTCAGCACGCATCATGCAGCAAATTGACTTGCAGAATTTGTTCTCCTGGATCCGGCTCTATTCAGAACTGACTTTTAAGACTTTATTGATAACATAAAAACACCTTGTTGGCTTAGCCCTGACACATCTTTACAGTCCACTGCACAGCAATTTGCCACATTCTTACTCACAGTCTGTAGATTATTCCTCGCTCTGGGCACTGAGGTTTGATTTTGCATGGGTTTATGTGGAGTGATGAGCTTCATGAAAAAAACTTGCTGGAGGGAGGATGATAGAGATATATTATGACATGTTTATTTGCCAAGGCCTTTGCAGTCAGATGGTCATTTATTTTAGACAGAGGGAGGTGTGGAATACCTAGGAAGTACAGGACATGAACTCATGCCTCCTTCTCTGCATGCTGCAATTCCTACCATATTGCTGCCATATGCTGTTCCCAGACAACATCTGCCATCAAATGCTTCTATCAATAAGCTACTGAGGTGTTTATTTTTAAAAGTTTTTGTGGGTTGTTTTTTTTTTTTTTTTCCAAAGCCTTAATGCAGAAGAACATCTCCAGTGGCAACTCAATAAAAGGGAAAGCACCATATTACAGTAAAACATGCCAATGTATCTTGAAGATGTGGCCATTCCCTGAAACAAAGGAATGGCACTTAATACCTGATCCAAAGACTTTTGCAGTCAATGGAAAGACTTCCAGTGTTTTCAGCAGGCTTTGGACCAGGCCCTTGATCTGGGGAACATACTCTCAAAAAAGCAGAAAAATTGAAAGGTTTGGCTGTATCACATGTATAGCTGGCCTTGTGACAAGTGTGCATGAGGCAGATTCCTTTCCAGACTCTACCTCAACAAATACACTTCCAGCCAGAGAAAATTAAGTCTCCCAATAAAGTGGGTAAATAATAGGACTCTAACTTGGAAGGAGGTAAGTTCCTTCAGACACATGATATTGTTGTAACTCAGTCCCTGGCCACCTTTATAAAGATCTCTTTTTCTAGATCCTTTTGGGGCTCTTTTCCTCCCTGATGAGCAAGGGGAATGTGAAATTTCCAAGTACACAGCTCCTGGCATCGGGGAGAAATGCAAGCTGGGATGGGGGAATCCAGATCCAAAGAGGGAGAGAAAGCTCAGACACCCAACAATCTGTTTGAATCCATCCTAACAGAGACAAAGCTGCTCGCTCAGCTTCCCTGCTTTCCAAACTGTATATCCTGGCAGGGAGCCTCTCGGTTCCTATCACACCACCAGATCAGAACAGCAGATTTATTTTCATGAAAGCTGGAACTTGTTCCCCACTCACAAACCTAAAGATGTATGTATGTCTGCTGCAATAGCCTGCCGTTATACGCTAGGTAAAAAGGCAACAAGCACAACAGATAATACATACAGACATCTTTCAGTGTACCTCAATGTTGAAATGTGGCTACTTCACTTCCAAAGTGTACATCAGGAAAAAATTGAGTATAGAGCAGCGATTGGCACAAGATATATACAGCCCTCGTGCTGCCAGGGGGGCCCAGAGCCAACTACAACAGCCAAGAAAACTGGGCTGGATCTCTCAGAGATTGGGCGAGACTGAGAACACCAAGGATCTGCATGGATCCAACACATCTCCAGACAGTTTAAAATCTCCTATCATGTTGAAGAATACAATATATCACTTATCTTTCCCTGAGGGCAAACATTCCCTACACCCCCTGTAGGCATTTGGATGAAACAAATGAACTGTCAGTACAACACGTGTCAGTGGACCTGATCCCTGGTACTCATAAATTTTGCTTACTAGCTATCCATTAAGTGCTCAGTTTTGGTATTATTGAGTCAGCTGGAATGATTCCTGCATCAAACCCTTGAAGCATGAAGGCCGGGAACTGCGATGCAAAGGGAAGAGCTGCCCCTCCACCATCACATTCACAGGAGAGCACAGAAATCTCCCAGCTTTGCCTACGTGGGCCACCCCTTGGACCAAGCAGAGCTGGGACAAGGAGCAGCAGGCTGCCACAGGCCCTGGTGAGTGCTGGAGCCCCACCACGCTCTGCCTGCCGGCCACTTCTGCCATTATACGCTTCTGCCATTATTTCAACCCACTGCTCCATCTGAAGAGGGTAAATTTGCTGCATGGTTTTTACATGTTACTTGGAAGATGGCAAGTTTTGCAGGTGTTCTTCCTAGTGTACGCCTTGGCAGTCCTAGAGAAGATCTTCACCACTGTTTGCCCGAAACTCAAAAAAAATCAATTTTTACATCATATTGGACAATACCCACTCTAATAAGCAAGGACTATTCTCTGTTCAATTTGGGGTATTGCAGATCATCTGTAAACACAACTGTGGGCTCAGGATTATTAAGTATTATTGTGCAGAAGCCTTCATCAAGTATGTGATTGCTAGGTACTCTCGGACCACTTCAAAAGAGTCAGTGCTGCTCACATCTGTGAATTTTTCAGCCTCCTGAGTACAAAGTCCACCCACAGGGTTGGGGTTTTTTGTGGGTTGGGTTTTTTTTCCACCCCAAGGAATGAAAACCAACATGTTCTGATTTCTATCTTTCAATCATCACTATGGTAAAGATAAGTCACGATCACTATTTCAGCTAAGCTAGCTGCTGAATTGCAAATGAATACGTAAACAAAAACAAGTTAAGAGAAGGAACTTAGCAAGCTTAGCTCGCCTTTTAAAATTCAAGGCAGGGGTTTAAAAGAGACAAAGCCAGGGAAAACATTGGATACTAACATCAGCCAAACAGGGAAAAATAACGAAGTTGTAAGCCTGAAAAACTGAAATGGAAAGAACGACAGATTTACTGCTGCATTTGATGCACATAACCACTGACAGACTCTCCCCAGGAAGTGTTGAAATTACCATCACTGAAATGAATCCAGAAGCTAAAAATGAAATTATCTTCCCCAGAACATGCCAGCTTGGGCTTTGGCAACAATAGATTTTTAATGCTCTTAAATATATGCAAGTTCATGTGTGCACGCATACACACACACATGTATACTTAAGAGTACAGTATCCTCTTTCACGCAAGACCTCCCTCTTAGTTTGCATAAAGCCAGACTGAACGTATCGTCATTCTGCAAAGTCCTTTCTTCAAAGTTTGTTCAAATGCACAACTGTCAGATTAAGCAACCCTTTAAGGGTCTTACGGCAGCTCCAAGCTATGAATGAATGGTTATTTGTGAACTTGCCTGTCAAGACAGATGCGGTATTTGTCAGTACAGTGTGGGTTAGATATGGTAGGAAGGAGCCAAGCAAGCAAAGTGAAAGGTCAGTATCACAACATCTCTCTTTTTCCCCCCTCAGTTCACCTAAAACAATGCCATAGCTTTTGCTAAAGTGTGGCACAGTAGCCGATTTTCATGCAACCTACCATGCTTATTTGAAAGGCAATATTCACACAAGAAAAGTAAAAGAAAAATGAGTGCAATGGGAGAGAAGAACAGGAATATTTTGGTGCAAGAAAGCTAAAACAGAGGGACAAATCCAGGACTGACAGAAAACAACACATCTTTAGAAACTGGGTGATACTTGAATCAAGACCACCTTACAGAAGCTGAAACACAATGCATTGTTTTTCTGCTATTTAAATGTAGTATTACAAGTGTCACAGGTTAATCCATGTTGGAAGGGACATCTAGTTCAACCTCCAGCTCAAAGCTGGGTTAGCTATGAGGTCAGCTTATCATTTATGCTTTATACAGTTATTTATAATAGCCTGAAGTGAGCATCCCACTGTGCTAGGTTTTATGTAAGAACAAAAAGAGGCTCCCACCCTAAGGGGGTTTCAGTGGGAAAAAGCTCAGCTCTGCAATTAAGATCTTGAATATATCAACGAGCATCACACACGAAATTAAAAGGAACACTCACTCACTGTCTAAATTAAAACCTGAACAAGGGAGAGATGTTCTAAAGATCCTTTCCACACTCATCCCACCTGACCTCCTCCACAAGGAGCCAGGAGCTTTCCCATCAGCATGCATGAACTGCCGTGAGGTTCCCACTGGAAAACCTGGCTGGTTTAGAGAATGCTACACTACCCAAAGAGGCAACTTCTCTACTCTGGACCAACTTGCAGAGCAGCAAAAGCATGTAAGAACCTGCTCACCAGACAGGTCTAATGAAGCCAGGTCTAGCACTTTATTTCTCCAGGGCCTACACTGTGCCATTCAAGCTAAGAGCACCACAGTACTAAACAGGCTCATGAGTCATTCATAAATTCAGAAACAACTGGTCACACTGGAAGGAGATAAAACGCAACCCTCTGCGCTAAGGTTTTTTTTCCTTCTCCTCATTCTCTTGTCACAGACAAATCTTTGAGTTTTTCCTTTACACCCTGCAGCTGCATGTCTTGTACAGCTGTGTGCCCAACTGCCATCACTTAGCATCAAGGACACTGAGGACAAGTGTGGGGGATCTGTTTTAATATGAAACACAGCTGCTTCAGATAGACCGCTGGAGGAAGCCAACTGACAGTAATGCAGGAGCTCGGCACCTACTAGTCCACATCACAGATTGAAAGGGAAACAAACAATGGCCCCTAATTGATGGCAGGATGCAAACTTTCCCTAAACAAATAACCAAACCAAACTTTTTAGTTTAAACAAATCAGCAGAAACAACTGTAACACAGTATTATATTAACTAATACCTGGGGAGCGTATCATCCCCAAGCTAGAAACTGCCTGCTTGAAAATGTGCAGCATGTGGTTTCACAACAGGAATGGAAATGTTTGTGTGTCTTCACTCATGACTTGTTTTGTCACCAGAGCCCAGGGTTCCTCTCTTTATCTGTAATACAGAAGCAGTCTAGCAGGGACACTGCAAAGGCAAAAAAAAACCAGCTACCCAACAGGGCCAGCCTTCTTTGGGATCACAGGAGTACTGAAGATTCTCTTCTTTCCTTCTAAACAATCCTGTAAAGCGTTTCCTACTCGCTGGGCTCCGATGCCCAAATGGCAGATTTCATCCCAGCATGAGGGATTTCAACTGTCTGGCTTTGTTCACCCCTGCAAATGTGCCATAAACTGGGCCCCAATTCAGAAAGCTAATTAGGCATACACAGAGCCTTAATGTTAATGAGTCCATTCATGTGTGTGAAGCACCGTGCATGTCTCAGCACCGTGCTGAAGAATCTCACTGATGACAATACTCAGGAGTCCCCATTCATCCTTTTGCTTAGCTCTGACACAGGAACAAATCTCAAACTGGCAGCAAAACACTGGAACAGTAACTCCAAGCTAACAGAGCCATCCTGATGAGCACTACTGTTCTCTTGTAGTGCACCAAGGATGAGTTAGGCTAAAACCAGCAGCTAATGAAGATGCTCTGTTGTCTTCACACAACCACCTACTTACACCCAGTCCTGCAACTGAGTGGAGCCATCAAGAGTGATATAAGCTCTGGGCAAAAGACAAGGGCACATTTCTGGATAGGTCTCCAGGACTGTTAAACATTCACACTGTGAACAGGGAGGTGGGGAGTCAGGGAGCGGCAGGGTCAGTGATGCACATCTAACCTTTTCACCCACCAAATTAGAGTGAAAGCGCCTCATTAAAACAAATACCAGAGATTATAAACTCAATGAGGGTTATGGAAAGGACTTGGGAATGTAGCCCTTTGTTTCTGTCTTGCAGGTCTTCCAACATTGTAGCATTAAAGAAGCAGGTCAAGGGTCTTTTGATATTCTGTACGCTTCATCCTCTGAAAGAAATGCAGGCACCACGTACCATGCCAGCCTGGCTTGTGGACCTTCCCCGCTCCCAGCCTGGTGTCCTGCTTACAGCACATCGCTGGTGATTCAGAAGATGGGCAGGAAACACACGTGGTGCACCCCACATCTACTCCACATGAGCGGGAACAGAAGAGAGCTCTTTGATTTCAGTTGCCCTTGGTTAGTGCACCAGAGAATGTTATTTTATTATCCTTCTTCGTATGTAGAAGACTACTGTCCAGAAGATTAGCCTGGCCCTTTTCAAAGACATTTGCAATATCCTGTTGGTTTGGGTTTTTTTTTTTAATCACCACCTAGGAAGACTGCAGTAAGTGCCATTCATGAACAAGGAGCAAGGACCTGTTCCTCCCACATCTCTCCTCAGGGAAGCCTTCACATTGCTTCAGGTCCTCTTTGAAAACCAGAGAGTAAGCCTGGCAAACACCTCCTGCAAATAGGTGCTCCAGAGCATGACTATAGGGCCAGCGTAGCTACAAGGTTTTAAAATAAGGCATTCCTCCTGAGACTGCTTCCGTGTCATTAACAACGTAGGAAATCCTGAAAGATTAAGTTCTGTGTTCTGCTAAATGCAAACACACGCGAGCCGCACAGCCGTAGCTGTTAACATCGCGGTAATGATGCAGTCAGTGCCGGCAGACACGGAGCATGGCTGCTCCTGTGTGAGTAATTCTGGTACCCTGAACGAGCCTACATATGTATAATTGCTGGTAAATCGAGTCCTTGTTGATAAAGTAGAAGCATGTCATTGTGCCCAGCCAGTTTATAATGTTGTCTTTCATTAGGCGAACAGGCAGCGGAATGACAGTCTATGTAAAGCAATATTCATGGTAGAGAGCTCCTGAGAAGACTAATCCTACCTCCCAGTGCAGGCTGGAACTCATGGAGCTCCTTCACACTAAAGTAGTTTAAAATCCATGCAAAACCAGGACCAAACCCAGAGTAACCATGACTTCTTAGGCTCCTGAGTACTTACAGACCTATTTCCAAGTATGCAGAAAACTCAAAAATTTACCTGCACAAGTCTTAAGCCAGCAAAACTGCCTGGCTCATTGACTGTAATAAAAATTGCCATGAATGAAGACCACAGAACTGGCCCCCAGCCTCTGCATATGCACGGTGCCATTTTTCCCCTACTATCCCAGGTATGCATTAGTATTGCAATTTGCAATCCATAATTGTGCTAGCATTAAACTTCTGTTTATTATCACTGCAATGGTGACTAGCACTCAGCCTCAAATAAATAATTAGGTTAATTATCAGGGCCCAGATAATCAATGAAGAACTGATAAATAATAAACTTTCAACATGATCCATTTTTCACAGAAATCGGTATTAAGCACCTGCTCAGGTAACTTTGCCAAGACAAAGAAGTTGCAAAAACTCTCTCTCAGGTTGTGCTCAACTTCCATATCCCACCTCCCTCTTTAAACCGCTCCATAAAACAACTTGCTTTCTGACTGCCAACTGGATTTAGGACTCATGCTGTTGCGAGAACAACACAGGGAGGCATGATTCACAGACAAAACCTTTCTGGTTTTTCCAAACCTCTTTGTAGTATGTTTTTCCGCCACCACTTTTCACGTCTGTTGTTTTTTGGTCCAGCAGTCGCCAGCTCGCTGAATTTCCATGTATATTCTGAGTTGATGTATCTTTAACCTCAAGTGGACTGTCAAGCCAGATGCCAGATGCCCCCTTACTTCCTCAGTGCAAACCATCAGTAAACCTTAGCATAACTTTACTTTGAGCCTTAAACTAACAGCATGTGAAAAGATTAATATGAATAAATTCAAAACTAATCAGATCCCTTCTTTAAATGTTGACACAGTATTATTTATATCCCATAAATACCTTCTTGACTAAAATTCATCCCAGGAGATTGGCATCTTGCCAGTTCTATTCATATTTACTGTATTTATACAGTACAGTTGGCCAAGGATAATATTTAAGACAAAATATGCCTTAGGGTATATACAATATCTCTTATAGTTTTCCTTTTAAATCTCCTCATTGCTAAAAATATTTAGTCTGAACTTTACAAAATGCCCCACAAAGACCTATCAGCGATCTGTAGTGATATATTGCTGACTATGAGTATAATTAGAGCATATTTGTAATACTTGGGTTCTAGTCAGTTACTGAACGCTAACAACTTGTGGTAAAAACTGAACCACTGATCTTTCCCATGCCTTCCTTCCAGCAGCTTTTGACCTCCAGTGCGCTCACAGTGATCCCCTTCTCCCTCCTGCCTCTCTCCGACCCAGCAGAAACTGTAGAGTTAAAAAAATTCACTCCGAGACATCTAGGAGAAAGTACCCGCGGCCGCCAAAGCTGCTCTCTCAATTTCTTCTTTTAAAATATGGTGGAGCGATTTCTTCCTTTCTGTCTTTTTTGGAAAGGTTCGCTCCATCCAGCATAACTAGAGAGCAGTGGAAAAACAGTTAACCTACTTACTCTGATGTTAGCGACAGCCCTTGCACAGTAGTACTGGATCTGCTGCTAACCGGCCCTCCGATCCCAAACGTCTGATGCACTCTGTTGGTAGATACCTGCAATCTCCTTTGCTCTTCCAAAGCCTCTATCGATACACTTCAGTACAAATCCAGCCTCTGACAAGATTTTTAAAATAAATCCTCTTTTGTCAACACCATCCAAGTCACACCCCATAGATATTTTTATTTTCTGGAAAGTACACAGCTGCATTTTGGACTTTCAGTTCTTTGCAGTTTACTCATGCAAGAGAAAATAACAGGCGAGCTCAGGATGGATGAATCTTACAGCTCTCAGGGACTCTCTGTTACAGGGTCAACTCCACAAAAGCCAAGGCACTGCTAGTGGTCTTCCTAACCTTCACCTATAGGTGCTCACTCCTCTGCTCAGGGCATGACCTGACGGGTCTCAAAACAAAGTGCTGACTGCCACCAAAACCACCAGCAAAATACTACATTATACCAACGTGGAAAACGGGCATGATTTCTGTGTTCTCACTACTGCTATGAATTACACTGAAACTCTTTGCTCATACCCACTTGGCTCCAAATACACATTTAAAAAAAAAAAAAAAAGTATTTCTTCCCCAAGGGTAACAAGGGTGGAGTGTATTTATCATGGCTATTATGGATGGTGCCATAATTACAATAATAAAATGGCTCTGACTGCCAGGATGTCCTGTACCTGATGCTGTCATTTAAGAATAAAGGGAGAAAGGGAGGCAGCTGCACCAAGCGTGGGGTTCAGATGCCTTGGCTGGCATCCTAGGACTATCACATGCAAGACGGAGCAAGCCCCAAAGCTACAACTTGCTAAACTAAAAATAAATAAGGGGAAAATGCAATTAGAAACTCTAGGATACAGTTACCAAGATGGCTGCATTATCTATTTAAGCAAGAGGTATGTGCTTTTCAAAAACAGGCAGCCAGTATATAGGGCATCAAGTGGCGGGGGAGGGAAGACAGAGGAAAGCAAGCGAAATGAAAAGAGTAGTGACTAGGTATTGGATATGTGAATGGTTAAGTTATTTTCTGCTTCTGGTATTTCACTTTCCTCGGTATGCTGATGATGTAGATTCTTTTAAGGGAGTGCAGTGCTTTTACTTTTTTTTTTCTATACACTTAAACTTCACTACCAAAACAAAAAGGCACGTAGTTATGATTATTAATCATTCTAAGTGGATTTGGTCAGCACGGAGCATTTGTACCCTTTTTTTTTTTGTGTGCAAAACGTGGCACGGATCACCAGAAGGTCGTTAAAAACAGCAAAAAGCAGACGGGCTGAGACAGGTTCCAAGAACCGAGGCTACCCAGAAGGGAAAACTTTTTCTATACCTGAAATGAAAGTGCTCATGAACTGAAACAGGAGGCTAGTTAAAGTGGGAAGTGGAGGGAGGACGTCTGTGCCTCTGCCCCCTCTGAGCACCGACCTGAGTAGCGGGCTGCGGGACGATGTCCTAGAGGGGCGCAGACAGCACAGGAGACGGTGACTTTTTTTTATTTTTTTCTTTTCCTAAAGACCGCCTTTTCAGTTATGGAGAGATGGAAACCTGCCCAATCCAGACACTCCAAGGGAAACAACAGCAGTGGAAAGATATTGGCTCTTTTTGGAGGCTGCACACGGGTCTGCGGGGGAGCTGAACCCAGTGCTGGGGAGAGAGGGGGATCACAGGCAGGGGGAGCTTTGCTCAGGTATACGGTGATGGAAAGAGAGGCATTTTTAGGGACTCCTGCGTGACTTCAAAGGGGATGGAAACCCCGTGAGTCTGGGGGGACAGCTGACCCCCCAACCCACCCACCCCGGCATACTCGTACCCCCACCACCTAAACGAAACTTTAGAAGCCACCACCAAAGAGATGCTGCGGATAAGAGTAAACCAAGCAAAGGTGGCAGATTATGATGCATGGGGCTGGTATTTGAAGGTGCCGGCCACTGCCAAGCCGCGGGGTTGAAGTTACACACACATGCACAAACACAGAGGACTTACTTTCCGGGTAAAAAGGCTGCATGTCTATTTTGTAAACTTCTTTGGCATAATACTCCTCGTCGCTCCTCTCCCTCTCGCAAGTGGCAGCTCTGTGGTTGGCTTTCTCTTGCAGCAGGTCCCTGGTGCTGTTGTAGATGGAGATGACCTCCGGGGGCACCTCCTCGGGCTCGGGGTACTCGTCCGGGGGGCTGGTGAGCTTCAGTTTGCTCAAGATCTGCCCCCGGATCGCCTCGATCCTCTTGCGCATAAACTGATCCATGTCGAGGGTGCTGCAGGTAGACAGGCTGAGAGCCACGGTGGCCAGATCCAGGGTGAGAAACACGCTCAGGAGATAGCAGTGCATTTTAAGTGTTTAAATACAGCGCCCCCCCCAAAAAAGAGTGACTTTAACAGCGAACAACAGCGACAAAAATTTAAAAATAAAAGGGGATGTGTGCAAACAAAGGGAAGATCTGCAGACAAAATGCAGTTAAAAACTGGACTGCAAGGACGGCTTGCAATCAAAAAACGCACGGGAGGCGTCAGTGAAAAAAATACCAATTATTATTCAAAAAAAAAAAAGCACTAAGTTGCTACGACTAGATAAAATTCGGGGGTGGAGTAAGCAGGACAGGAAAAAAAACGGGAGGAAAAAACCCCCAAACAGATAAACAAACCTGCGAATCAAGTAAATGGAAGGGAGACTGTTCTCAACGCGCTGGCGGAGCCGGCTGGGAAACAAAAAAATCAACGAAAAAAAAAAAGGAAAAAGAGGAAAAAAAAAAAAAAAGGAGGGGAAGAAAAAGCAGTGATGGGTATTAAAGGGCGCTGCCGCAGCCGGCGGGGCAGAGGCTGCCGGCGCGGCGCTCAGCCCCGCCGTGCGCCCGCGGCGCCCGGCGGCTCCCGGCAGCCAGCGGCACCGCCCCGCGCTCAGCCCCGCTCAGCCCCCGCGGCGGCGCCGGCAGAGGCGCGCACGTGTGCGCCCGGCTGCGCGGAGTCCCGGCCCCCGCGGCCGGGCGGAGCGGCGGCGCCTTGCCCCCGCGGCGGCAGCGAGCGGCGGTGCTGCTGCTCCTCCGTCCGGCCGCGTCCCGCAGGCTGCTGCGTGCGCCCCGCGCCGCATGCACCGACCCACCCCCGCCCGGGCCGCTGCGCGCTGCAGAGCTTTTTCCAGCTCCCTCCTCTTCCTCCTCCTTCCCAAACGCCAACCCCACGCCGCAGTCAGCGAGGCAGCGCCGCCGCCGCCGCCCCGACAGCCTCCCGCGGATCGCAGGCGCGGAGAGGCCGCCCGGCGCTGGCGCGGAGCGCAGCGCAGCGCCGCTCTCCCCCCCGGCCTCCCCCGCGGGCTGGGGCTGGGGCTGGCCCCGGCGGCGCGGCGCAGCGCGCAGCTCCCGGCGGATCTAGCGCTCCGCCCGGCGCCCCCCACCCGCCTCCCCCGGTCCCGCGGCTCTCCCTGCGAGGAGGGGACGAGTGCCAGCAGATAACATCACGGCCGCGCAGGGAGAGGGAGATTTATAAGGTCTCCCCGCCCCACGTGCTCGCCTCGCCGCGGAGTGACGTGGAGGGGCTGCGGGGAGCGGAGGGCTCCGCCGGCCGCGCCGCCGCCCGCCTATTTATTCCGCGCCGCGCAACGGCGAGGGACTTGCGGCTGCCTGGCCGCCGCCTGCCGAGGTGCCTCGCCCCGGGGACGGGGAGGGGAGGCAGCCCGGAGCCCAGAAAGAAAAGCAACTCGTACAAGGCTTTTTATTTTTTTTTTTTCTGTTGTTCTAAAAAGAGGAAGGTTTTAACATTGCTTGCACCTATTATTAAATAATTGGGACAAATACCGCCCTTGCTTTAGAGGAAGAATTAGGCACCTCTAGGAACCCGCTGGGATGCGTTTCTGCTAAAGGCTGCAGGGGCAGCGGGTGGGGATCTGCCCGCGGTACCGGCAGCAGGAGGCGGTCAGGCTCTGCGCTGCCCTTCGCCTGGCTCCGGGGTTTCACTTCCAAGTGGGTTTTGGGCAATTCTCACCGCTCCCCGCCGAGAGGACACTTGGTGCGAACTGCCGAGGAGGGAGAGGATGAGCGCTGAGGAGGATTTGCGCCTTCTCCGGGATCTCCTCTCCTGTCAGAAGTGTGCAAATACATCCCCATCTGCACTTGACAGAAACTCTCAAGCCCCAAATTCTTAGGCTGCGCCTGTAATTCAGTTTTTCCACTGCCTCTTTGGGCCACAATAAACATCACAGGCTCCATCCATGCCTGCTCCAGTGCCTGTGTGTGGGGAATGTGTCATGCTTTGACCTCAGGAGGACAGCTGCCCTAGGGAAATGACTAGGCATCCCTCAACTTTATGCCATAAGACTTGTCTTTCACATTCTGTTTATCAACGCTGTACATCAACATTAACTTTAGACAGTGATCAAGCAGTCTTTTTCTGTACCCTCACCCATTTTAGCCCTGTATTCCCTTCTGAATTAAGTCATCACACATTTTACTTGCCAAGGGTTTCTAATCACACCCTCCTGGGTGGGACAAGGCTGCTTCTGAAGAACCTGCTTTGTTTCTAGAGATGAAGAAAGATGTCGCTGAGGTACTCGAGGCATTGAGAAGCACAGCTGGGCCATTGCCCGTGGTATTACAGGTAAGCACACACAATAGAAGTGAGAGAGGATGACTGGGATCTCACTGAAAGTGCCATGAAATTCACATAAGACACAAACCAGCCAAACACCACCAAAGACTTTCTCCAGCTGACCACATCTCAGGAACCATATTCTTTCTGCAAAATGTTTGAATGTTTTCTGAAGCATGAGAAGGGCAGCCCAAAAAATACCAGCAAATGTGAGATTCTCTGAGAGGTGGAGGAGCTAAGGAAATATATTATTTATAGGTATGTGGACACAGGCTCTGAAAGTAAACTTACGCTCCATTCTTTAAAAGTGCATGGGTATGTGCAGTGCTGCAGGCACAACTGAGACCGCATCCTCCTGATGCAAGAGTTCGTGGTGCTTTCCACGTAAATCTATGAATTCCTACAAGGCCAGATTAAATGTCTCTGCCACAACATCACGCTTTTACTGCTGTACATGTCAATGTGCTGCTCCTACTGACCTTAAAAACACAGCTGTGGTGTCAGGAATGGCAATGTTTCCAAAATTTCTCAAATAAACAAGCAAACTCAACATGTAGATTCAGCTGTTTTCACTTCTGCAAAACACCTGTACAAAACCAAGGGGACAGTTCCTTGAGCTGTTACATCTCACAGCTCCACCACTCACAAGCTGAGGAACCAGCTCTGTTACACGAAGTGTCTCAACCGCAAACACTTCTAAAGAAAAGGGTTATTAAATTATTTCCTCCAAGAGCTACAGCTAAACCATGGAGACATTCCTTAGACAGCATCTGTGGCCCTGTATGACTTGGCTGCTGTCTGTGCACTGCCCATCACTTGCCGCAGGGGCTTCAGAGCAGCCATGGGGACAGTGTTCTATGCCATCCTTTTGCAGGAAACTTCCCACGATTTCTCAGGAGACCTCCAAAGAGACAACCTTCACAAATCATGAAGTGTTCTGATTTTTGCAAACTTATTTTTGTTCCAATTTGGAAGAAAAAACCAAAAAAAAACAAAACAACCCAAACTTTGCAGCATCTTTCACAAATCCTGGAGCCTTAGAGATGCCCTCCTGGAGCCTCTCAACCCCTCATGTGCCCAGTGCCTGGCCAGGCTGCCCATGCAGCAACAAGTGCTGGAGCTCCAAGCTCCAAAGGAGCTCTCCCTCTAAGCTGCCAGAGATCCAGCCAGGCTGACAGCAAACCAGTCCGACTAGATTTTGAAAGTTGCTGAGATTCCTTCTGATCTGGCAGTGTTTCCTCAGAGTCTTTCAGAAAGTCTAAGATAAAAAAAAAAAAAAAAAAAAAAAAAAATCTTGGTTTTGTTCTCATTCGAGATGACCCATTTGCTTCTTCTCAGATCCTTTTAGTGTGACACAGTGTCAGGCTTTCCCAGGTGCAGGTCTCCATTTTGCCTCACAACTGCAACAAAGCTCGATTCCCTAAAACTTTCTGCTATCAGCATGGTGATGTTTGTGCCACACAGAAGTTCCCAGGCACAGCAGCAGAGACAAACTGTGACTTCTCCATTCCAAAAGCCCCAGCCACTGGAGCCAAATCCCCAGCACCTGTAGAAAGCCCATCACACATCCCTGAGCCGCTCTGGTTCATCCCAGGAAGGGACACCTACCTACTATCCACATCACTGAAGTACGCATCGACATTAACAAGCACCAACTTTCCATTTTGTAAATGGAAAACATCTGGAATACATACATCATGATATACATCATGAAATACCCGATCTTATTTCTAAAATATCTCCCCTGCACATTTGTGCGTTTTTTTTGCCATCAAGCATTACGAACTAGAGTCTAAACAGGTGCCATTTCTACCTTGCTGAAGTGAGCAACGCACAGAAGAGACAATCAAAACTTGTCAGAAACGACAGAGCCAAACTGTGTGCGCTCTACAAAGCTGGATAAAGAGTAGTATCATCAGAATTCAATAATCACATGCCCTTCTGCGCAGGTAATTCAGCTCCCACGTTCTACCTTTAATTTTCAGGACCGATATATCTGTCAAAATCATCCCTATTACGGCTTTGTATTTTAGCCTGAAAAGCTTTTTATTTTTATTCATTCCAAAACAGTTTGTATTTAGTGATTACCTGTTAGTGTCAAAAGCTGCTGGGATCATCAGGAGCTGAAGTTTAACTCAACTTACTTACACTTATCTGTTCCCTGTGCCTTTATGGACTTACCCTGTGGGGCTGCTGTCAGTGGAAGCTTTGTAAGTCAAAAAGCAGAAATGGGCCCTTAGTGTGCATACAGGGAAAGAACAGAACTTATCTGTTTTGGAACTTTTAATTCAATACAATACTGTCTTTCTATATATTGATTTTTTTTTTTTAATAAACAGTAACTGTTTATTAGAAAAACAGGGACACCTGGAAAGTTACTTCACTAAATGTACAGGTTTCATGTTTCCTATTAACTTAAAAATTATGTGGTCAGGATTTTACAATTTGTGGTTTCTTTTTAGATTGTTTTGGTTATACGCAAATGTGCTGTGTGAAATACAAAGGCAATAATCTTTGTAAAACTGCTGACGACCGGGTCATTAAGTAAGGTGGCTGGCCACATTTCATAAACTGAAGAACATTGTTGGAAGAGGAATAACTTTTAAAAGTTAAGAGGTGACTTTTGTAAACTCTCACGCTGATGACGAGTGCAGGATGATTGCACAAATAATTCTTTGTGGCACGCACAGAAATCTGCAGCCGTAACTGTGGTCGTGTAGAATCTCAGTTATTCTGATGCAGGGTGCTAGGGAAAAAACCTTTGAATTCTCCTTTTTATAAAAATACATGTACGAAGGTTCACTCGTAGAGCCAAGGTGGCACCTAATAAAGGTGAGGCAAAGAGGAGATGACAAATAATGGAAAATTGTAATATATACCATAATAAAACCTTAGATTTTACTATTTATTATCCTTAGTGAAGTAGAAGACCATACTTCTGCGCTGCACATTTCATTAGTGTGCGCAGTAATGCCTGGATGAATTTGAGAGCAAATCCTGCTGACCTTACCAACACAAGCAGCCCCGCTGCCCCGAGGATTGCATTTCACCCAACCACAGCCCGCTCCTGCAACGCTCATGTTCCAGAAGATAAAGGCTACTTTATAAAACATGCTGTTTGACACGCACGACTGCTACCCATATATACATATACATATGTAACTACTTGTCAACTTGCAAATCAAGGGTATGTTTCTCATATATATATAGAGAGAGAGCCTTTTTGTAGGAATAAGAACTTTCTTTTAATATATTAGATATAGGAATGAATATTTAATATATATTATATATATAAGGAATGAAAACTTATTTTTATATGTATTTTATACATACATGTATAGATATACAAACCCGTATTTAAAATATTTTATAAATATATTTTTATATACCCACACATATATATATATAAATTCTTGTTCCTACAAACAGATTCAATAAATTCAGTACAAACAATTGCAAGAGAGTAGTCAACAGGATCTGGTCCAAAAAGCCATTCAGGTGTCACCTCTGTGACCTTATGGAATGGCACCACCTCCGCCATCGAGTGATAACACAGTATTAGAGCAAGCTGTAATGTCCACACAGCAGCTTAAAACTGTACCTTAATAAAAGATACCTAGAATGCAATTAGAAAAGTAAAAAAATCAAGGGAACTTTAGACAGGATCCTGATCCCAAAACACCTCAAGCCAGAATGACTAAAATTTGAAGGAAAGGCAAATGTTCAGAAGGTGCTGAGATATTATAGCTGTCCCTTAGAATAACTCTCCTCCTCCAAAAAAAAAGTCTTATGGATAAAAGGTAAAAGGGAACAGAAAGGATTGTGACCATTACTCTGTATTGCAGTGCTAGGGTTATTATCCACATTTTACATGGCTTGGATTTGACAACCCAGAAAATAGCTTTCCTGTAGTAAAGGTGCCCTCTCTCTCCAAAAAGCACAGCTGGACATTGCGGGGGGTCTAGGGAAGCAATACAACGATCAATGGTCTAAACTGCCTATCCTAAAAATATTCATGTTTTCTATAAAGGCTGCACACATCCGTGCTGCATCCAAAGAGGTTTCTGCTTCCAGCAGCCAATTCCCATCTTCAAAACAGTTAGACTGAAGTCTTGATAAAAATATTGTGAATGCCAGAAAAGTGTCTCCATGGTGACACCTCCCAGAGTTTGATCCCCTCATGTGCTCTTCCAAATCTGCCTGTCAGCCCTGAGGATGCCACACTAATCTTCGCTGTATCATTCCAGTTTTAGTCTATGTACCACCAAAAAAAAAGGCCTTCCTTAATCCTAGCACCTGTGGTTTTAATCACCACAGGAAATCCTGTTTCCACTACAGTCAGTAAGACTTAAATATCAGCAGAGGAAAGTGATCAGATTCAGTAACTAAAAATAAAAAGAATTTTTAAGAAGGAGAAATATAAGCACAGTGGTTTATATACCAGAGAGTCTTGACATCTACTTATAGCAAGCATGACAAAGTAAAGACAGTAGAGTAAAAGTCATCCCTTTAATCTCAGTGTTTGAACTCCTGACCTGCATCGCTTTCTCAGTATTACAGCTGTTGCCTTCTATTTCAGAACTACTCAGTGATGATTTGGGTTATACCCCATTAAGTAACACACAAATGATAAATATAAATATTGTATTCCTAGCAGAGCATTTATATTCAACACATTAAAATTATGTAACTCGACTTAGAATATGCACCCAGATAGCACCAGGGAAGGTTTAAGAGGATTTCATACAGAGTAAGATTAATTGGCAGCAACTTCGAAAATGGGCCAGCCAGTAATGTTGTATTTTAAGTCATATTCTGCACCTACAAAAAACCAAACAGCCTTGGGTATGGAGTCCTGTCTCTTTCACAATCTGCTGGTACAGTCTGCATGGAAGAAAAGCTCTAATAAGCTACTACCGCTTCATAAATGTTTTTCCTAATAGCTTTTAAGCAACACATGTTCAAGATGATGCTAGCAAGTTTAGAGAAAGCAACACATTGCTTGATATTACTTCAGAAAACAAACAAACAACAACACTCATGCAGGTTTTGGGCTGCACTCACAGAACTAGCTGTGGACAAGGTCTTTGTATTGCCACTCTCCCTTCTCCTCCCAGCCCTACACATTTTTAAGCCCATTTTCTATGCCTGGCTACTGAAATCAATGAAAGCAGTATTCTTGAGTGGCTGATTGAACCACTCCCTTCCATCAAGACGGCCTGAGCTTGGTGCCTCAGTCTAGAAATAGGACAGAAAGATCCACTTCAGTTCAGCTGGGATTCATCTCCCTATAGCAGAACTTTACATAAAGCCCACATATTTATATTATCCCGAAGGCTGCTCTGTACAAAGCTACTGAACAGTCCTGGGAGAGCTATCTTCATTGAACATCTCAAAGCCCTTTGTGTACTTTTTCTATCATGGATATAGACTGACTGCTGAAATGCCTACTGTCACAAATTTAAGTGTCATTTGTACATCCACCTCATTAAATCATAGCTTAGAAAAGCCTGCGCATTGGCTGACAATGAAGATGTCAGACCTAGTACCATCCTACATGAAGAACCTGAGTCCACAGACTCATCATTCCAGTCTCTTAAGAAAGTAGAAGACATTAAGAAAGTAGAAGACATTAAGAAAGTAGAAGGCATTGATTTCTCACAAGGCCGATGGTCCAGCAATATGCTTCAGCAGTAACTGAAGTGAATGAGAACCAAAGACAAAGGTCTGTCTCTGGTAAGTATAATATTGATATTATAGAAAGACACACGAGTAATTAATTTCCCTTCTTACTTGAACTCTCTTATTTACAAAAGAAAAATCACTTCCACTTTAATTCTAGGCAATGATGCCAAAACTTAAAATAAAAATATGCTCCAGCAGTTTGAAAAAAAGGGATTACAGGTAAATAATATAGCAGATGGAGAGGACAGCAGTGGCACAGGCAATCCTGATCTGACCTGCTGGCTGCACTTTACAACATCAGAAAGATATTCAACATCTTGCAAGGCCTGACTGGTCCCTTTCCTAACACAACCTGCAAGAATGAATGTCACTGTATCATCCCCCCCAGCTGGATTTGTTTGATCAATATTCTAACTGGAGCTATATGTATATTTAGGTCTAATACATTGTTTTGGTAAACTAAGGAACCCTTAAATTGAGGATCTTGCCTGAAGATTCTGAAAAATTTTCGTAGTCTTTTTGTTATCATGAAGTGACATCCACTTGAGAATTTTATGAAGTCTTCTTGATTAAAAAAACCCCAACCTTTCTTTTTCATAAGCACATAACAAGATTTCAGCAGGTACTGTCAAGTGTTTAATTCACCTAAAAACCAGCAGTATACAAAACCACACTATAGTTACCAACATGTAGCTGTGCGACACCCTTTACTTATGAACTTTAAGCTCTTTCGAAAGTCATTTGGATTATAAATGAGGGAGCAGACCTGCTCAACAGTGGAAGGGCTAACAGGGTGGTTTTGATTGCCCTTCATCTCTAAGGAGCACTGTGAGGTGGTCACTGTATGGATGCTATGGGCAGGTATGTCAAAGTCTCAATGAGAAAGAGCAGTAAGCTCAGGTACTCAGCCCTCTAGCAACAGTCTTCATTCAACTGCCAGACTTCAGGCACCATCCCTGCCAATGATCCACACCAGTATTTGTTCCTGGACGTAGAATCTCTAAGTATAAGGCTGCTTCAAAAGTATACTCTTAGAAATCTCTGCCAGTGGCACAGCTGGGAGTGAAGCCCAGGATTGTTCATACCTGTATTTCCAGCTGCAACTTCCTACTCTTCCAATACATCACTGTCCACAAACTTTGCAATTTGTGGATCACTTGAAAAACAAAGAAAATCCTCTTTAGATAAACCGTACATAACCTGAAAGTCAGTGCAGTAAATATTCAAGATAATAATCAAAACCAAACATCCACATAATCAAGAAAGCTTTTCACTACCATTTTGCTTGGATGAAGCAACACTTGTATGTATTTCCATTCCTAACAAGAACGTCCTTCTTAGCTGGGATAGAAAAACAAAGTTGAAAGCAACAAAGTGATTGAATAGCCAAGGGCCCTCAGTCATAATCTCCAAGATTACATTCATAACACAGTTTATAAAGGGCTCACAAATGGCTAGTGGAATCTTTTAAGTACTTCAATATTCAAACAAATTTAAAAACTATGGCAAACAACTTTGTTACCTTCTCCTTGTGAACATACATGCCTATAATAGACATTACTTAAAGACCTGATTAGTACATAACATCAGCAGGGTGCATATTTAACCACTTCTAAAGTATGCAGTCTGTGATAAGAAGTGTAACCAGGGTATCTTTCAAGTGAACTATTTCTATTAATTATTTAGCTACTTCTGAGAACACTTATACCTGCAAGAAATCCTAGTGGTATCAAGCCTTAATGCAAGTCTGATCCTGGTTAGCAGTTCACAATTAGCACCATATATACTGCAAACAGAATTAAGAAATACTAAGAAAATGTTGCAAAATAATGCTCAAAGAGTTGACTCATTGGCATGAGAGAATGGGCTATTGGAACGAACAAGGCACTGTGAAGAAATAATACTTTTTTATAAGGATTCCTAAAATCACCTTCCAAACTGCCTCTTGGAAGCCATTTGTTGTCATGAGGTCATATCTGAAGGCTTAACGAAAGTGTCCTAATTCAGTTTTACAATTTGATATGCAACAGATTAAACACATGGATTTAAACAAAAGGAAATAATTTCGAAGGACGAAGCATTGCACAAGCACAAGCATCTTTGGTGTTGAAGCTTTTCAGTTTGTCTGGAGTTTCATTTCAACAGGTCCCTTAAGATATAAAGCAATTAAAAAGATGCATTTCAAAGCAAAATGCTTTGTCCAAGAAATATCAGCCATCCCTAGCAGTCTGAAAAAGAATGATTAGGAAAAGCCCTTATTTACTAGATCATCTATGGAGGTGAAACCTTGGAGGTTTACATGATGACAAGAGGTTAAAAGCTACTGCTTTAGAATAACATAAATGAACTCGTCAGACTTCTGCCATCTGTTAACCAAGAACTTTTCTGTTCTCCCATGTTTGCCACTGAGGTCCTAGAGCCTAACTTTAATGTCTTATTTACCATTAGGATCTTATTGAACACTATCTATTTAACAAGATCCTAAGAGTATTCACTACGTCAAGCCTTCTCCTGGCCCTCTTACTCCTTACCTCAGCAAGTCTCGAAGAAATCATTGAGCAATTTGCAGGGGCTGGAAGTGCACAACATTGATGATTGCTCTGTGTGGATATTAACTGTGCCAGGACTCATTTCGTAAGAATGAGGAGTTTGTCATTTTAAGTTGTACAGAGCATTGCGTGCCAGATGACTTCTGCCTTCCTCCCTGGAGACAGCTACTGAGCCAGCTCTGAACAGATGCGGCTTTACAGACCACCTTCTTCTGGAAGTATCACATAGTCAAAACACTTTTATGGCCTCCAAACAACTCACTTCTCTCTTTAAAACAAAACACACACACGCAAGCCCTATCTCCACCAGGAAGCTGCAGGGGCCCCAGGGAGCAGCTTCCAGCTCTTTTGTTGTGCTCGAGGTGTGAACCCAGGAGAACCTGCCTTGCAGCTATGGGAGTGGGAGCTCTTCCCTCCAACTTTTAGAAGGGAAGATGCGTGAGGATGGAGCCAGGCTCTTCTCAGTGACAACCAATGGTAGGACAAGGGGTAATGGGTTCAAACTGGAACACAAGAGGCTCCACTTAAATTTGAGAAGAAACTTCTTCACAGTGAGGGTGACAGAACACTGGAACAGGCTGCCCAGGGAGGTTGTGGAGTCTCCTACTCTGGAGACATTCAAAACCCGCCTGGACGCCTTCCTGTGTAACCTCATCTGGGTGTTCCTGCTCCAGAAGGGGATTGGACTAGATGATCTTTTGAGGTCTCTTCCAATCCCAAACATACTGTGATTCTGTGGTGCAGTGGCATCAGGCACAACAAGGATATTACAGCACCACTCCCAAAGTATTTCCTTAACAGCAGGCTGAAGGAAAGAAGGGAGAAGATGTTATTTTTTTTTTCATGCTTTCCTTGCTGAAAAAAGTTAGCATAATGAATGTGAAGAGAAATTAGACCAGAGGATAAGAGACATGGGGAAGAGTTGACCCTGTGCCTTCTCTTATTAAACAAAACTTTGTTGCTTTGCATGCAATCCATAGAATATTAAACTCCACATACCCTGGAGTTGGCCTGAAGCCTAACAAAACTGGAACCACCCCATCCTTATTGGCTTTATATAGATAGGTACAGAAATACACAAAGTTGAGATGATTCATGCTCTCTGGAATGAAGGGCAGCAGCAGAGCTTTGCTTGAGCGGAGATATTCATGGGAGCAGGCAAAGCAGATTGAGTGCTCTGAGGGCTGGGAAAAGCTGCTGAAGGTTGTTCTTGGTAACTATTGAAAAGGAAGAACAGGACTGAAAACACGGGGAGGGAGGCAGGGAGGGAGGGCAGCCCATCCTACAGCTGAGAGAGGAGACTGGGAGCCATGTGGGCCAAACAGGGTTTAGCTCTTCTTTTGAACTGCTGGTCAATTAAAACAAAACTTGTGAAATAAACCATCTGCCAAATGCCCAAAATTAAAATATACCACTCCCATGTGCCATAAGAGTCTCGAGCTTCTTTCTCTTTTGGAGGTAGTTACCAGCTTAAGTTATTCAAGGAGTTTCTCTGCATACGGCACAACCAAAGGACATGGCAAAGGCAAGGCACAGTATCAAAATGAAAAAAAAACTAATATACATAAAAGTCCGAGTATTATGCTTCTTAACAGGCAAGATATGCTCTCCACCTATAGGCAAAAAGTACTGCTATGTGCTCTAAATTAAATGGAAGCTCAAGATATTTTTAACATTATCAATATATTCCATGGTTTTCTTAAATACACAAGTGACACTTCTGTGCTTTAATCAAAACATTACTTCAAAAATGCACAAATAAAACTCATAAACATCCAAGTATTCCAGAAGTATTCTGAAAGTATTTTGAAATTTTGAATAATCACCTCAGGATGTTGTAGTTCCTTAGAAAAACTAGATTATTTTCCAAAAGTTTGATCTCAGACAGACACTGGTGAAATCAAACCAGAGAACAACTGTAGATTTAAGGGTGCTGATGTAATTTTCCACACAAAGTAACTGAACCCTGTAGAAAAAAAAAGTCAAATTAGACTAGTATGCTGCTTTATAGACTCAAAACTCATTGTAGTATATGTGTGTATTGCACTAATGAGATGCCAACTCTCGCTGAACAGCTATACAGATGTCTAACCTTCAGAAGCCGGGATAACCATATGTCAAACTTCTGTGGTTTTGCCACTTGATATTTTGGGTGTACGCCTTCATTTATGATAATAAATATCAGGCCACAAACTAATGTCTCCTCAGATATCTAATATGTTTAACACTCAAAACAGCTTGAAAATCTAAACATTTCTGTTGTTAGCTTTGAGTTCTCCTCAAAGAATTTTGCTACAATATATACCAGATGAATAGGCTGGGGATAACAGAGCCATTGCTGGTTGTTAGGATGGGTTTCTCTGCCATTTTGTATGTACATTTTTTATCCTGCAGTGTACACAAAGGTCAATCCTCCTCCTCTCCTCAACATCTTCATCAGGAAAATCTAAATCCACTGTCCTACCACACATTCCTATGCCGAAGACTGCAAATTTAAAAGTTGCTCCTAATCATATCTTGCATATAAGCAGGTACAAAGAAAGGTTTGTACATAAGACATCTGTAGAAACAGACAGAATCGTCCTATGTCATTTAAGTGCCAATTAATAGGCCCCAAAGCATTTTCTTCACATAGCAAAAATGGGGAAATGCAATAACAAAGTTAAACAAACAACACAGCATCAGCCAGCCTGGAACAGCACAATTCAGCCCCAGCCTCTCAGTTAGAACAACATAATCACAACACCCCTCCTTCTGTATGCATATGCTTATACAGAATACATATATTGTTATTATGCATGTTGGCTTCTGCACCTTTGCAATCAAACATTAATTAGGAGAAACTGCTGTAGCTTAAACAGAGCCAAATTGTTATGCTGACAGATGTCTTCCAAAATGTGGTACTGTTACAATACACACCTAAGAGGAAGGGCTTTTGTTTGACCCTTTACAGAGCTGAGGAATTAGCTTTATAGCTGACTAAACCAGCACCTTACTGAAAAAGGCCAGAACACCAGTACTGCAAATGAAGCAACACTGAATACAATTTTATGTGGTATTGCTAGAAAAGCCCTCTCTCCTCCAACAAAAACAATACCAACAACTGTCCTTTTCTCTCTTACCAGCCTCTTAGCTTAGTCGACCTCAGACTTGCAATGGAAAAAAAACATACATATGTATATACATAAAAATAAATACAAAAGCCAACCAGTAGGGTCACGTCTCTCTTTTTACAATTATGTTTCCAGAGTTGTCTCCAATCAAACTAATGCTCCAAGACCAGAACTATCACATTAATGGTTACTTTTTTTATTATGTACAAAACCTTTTCTGGCCAAAGTAGTAAAGACTCTATAGGAGTCCGATAACTTTACAAGGTGACGGCATTTCTGTGTTTATTGTAAGCCATTTCTGTTGCGAATTGCTAACAACTTTTCAAAGTGCATCACCGATTTGGAAATGCAGGCACACTAAATACATCAATTGCCATGACTAATGTATAAACTTTTAATGACCTTGGCAAAATCTTTCTTTCATTGGGCAGGTGCCACTATTTTGACTGTACAAAATGTTTTGGAAATATGTTGAAAATTATACATGTTTTGGAAAATATTTCAGGATTTCAGTATAGCAAGTGAAGCTATATTAAATAAAAGTTTGACATGGAGGAGAAAACACTCCAAAGTTGTGCAAGTCTTTTTTTTTTTTTTAAAAAAAAGAAAAAATCCTCCCAGTGTTGTACATTCACAGAATGCTGACTTTTTATCCAAAGTTAAGAAGATAAAACATTATCTTGAGTGGTTTTCAGTTTCATTCAGTCACTCTCATCTTCTTGTTTCAGACCACCTCCTTGGTCAGCATTGCCCTCTCCATCACTTTCCTTGTCCCAGTCTTTCATAGATGCTCCCATCATGAAGTCATCACGCAGTATATTCCATTCTGGCCCCTCTTCAGACTTCACTTCACCCTAAATGTTTTAGGGGAGGAGAAAAGGGAACAGAGGGAGATGAGATGAATGTGAAAGGCCATAAAAGATGGAAACTCTTCATGAAATCAAAATAACACCTCTCACACTCTTACAATTTGCATTGGCAGGCCTACTGGGGGCTAGCTCTTTATGCTGATGGTACACAGAAACATGCAGGACAATCATATGGCTTCATGCTAATACGTAAACTTGATTTTACCAACCAATAAAAGGAATATGGAAACAACATTTATTCCTCGTGGATGAAACATTCAACTGTGGGCATGGCTTCCTTTATTAAAATCTTTCTTGGCAATCAGAATGAATTCATGATATCATTTATTAACCCCCAGGTGCTGCTTCATTAGAACACTTCTTGGCACATTTCTAAAACACAAATATGGATTTAATAAAGGCTTAAAAACCCTCAAATTTAATATTTAACATATTCTGAGATACTTGAACCAAATCCCCTTTATGTGAGTTATTACCTCACTACCTGGGCTTCTCATATGGTGCAAAGCTGCCTCTAAAAGAAACAAAGTTGACCTACACTCAGCAAGCCAACAACACCTTACTCTAAATTTCCTACCTCTTGAAAGTGGATAAACTGAGGCCACGCTCAGCAGACTGGTGAATAATAAAGAAAAGTGACAGGAGTGTAGTTTTACGTTGTTAGCACTGAAAAGAGCGCTTTGTTGCAGTTCTTCTAAGTGACAGATTGTATTTGAGCAGTGCAACAGCCCCATCCTGTGGCAATAGTATTAAAGAACAGCTTGAAGCTATTCCTACATTCTTCCTGAAGGAAAATGCTAAAAACTGTTCAATGTGGTGACAAAGGATTTCAGTAGTTTAAGCCTTAGCAGCAAAATACTTCCGAGGAACAATGTGGCTCAGTGTCCAGCAGGAAAGCAAAAAGTTGCCTTACCAAAATGGAACTGGGGGCAATGAAAACAGTAACTTACTTTTGCAAGGTCTTTGAACCTACAAGCATCTCAGGTGTGCTTTTCCCACTCCCCTGCTCAAAAGGACAGACCTCAGCTGATTCAGCCCAGTTTAAGTAACTACTACCTCCTGGCACTGTACAGAGGATGGGGGTCACCTGTTCCAGCACCCTCTGCATATGCTGATTTGCCTATTAGATGCAAAACCCCGTAGTAAACGTATTATTGCTGTAGACATTTGTTCATGCCTCTTATTTGTCATGCATCTAGAAATATGCGAGACGTAGAACCATGGCATATTTAAGATGACGTCCATGCAATCTCTGGGATAGAGCAGCATAAAGAACTTAATGGCAGGAGAAATGAGGAACAGAAAATGCAGGTCCATCCCTGTAAATCTAACACTTCGTATCACACCAACAGAAGTTACTTGAGTGCAAAAAGTCTGCTAAACAAGAGATATATTTTTAATAGGTAATCAAAGAAGAAATGCCGAATGTGACTTTTCCCATAGTTCTTTTTGAAAGGCTACTCTCACCACTCGATTACCTGAAATTCAGAGTTACAGATAAGGTAGATCCCTCAGCAGACCTTAAGATGTTCCCATGGGTGTTATCTGTATTACTGCAAACATCAGTACTCTACTCTGTTCTGGGATGCAAGGAGATGGCAGCTTCCCCCACCCCTCCGCCTCTTTAATTGCATTTCAGTGTTTTATGTTTACCTTTGCAAAGTAGAGAAAGGTTAAAAAGATTACAAAAGTCACCAAGCTTTTTCTTTTTTAATCTGAAATCTTCTATAAATCACTGTTTGAACGTGCCAGAGAGTCAAATTTGAAATACCTAAACAGCAAAGTTCCATCCTCCTTACAAAACAATCCATTTGTCTTATTTTTTTCAGTAATAATAAAACCAAAGATTCCATTCCACGCTCCCCTGCCCCCCCCCGCCCTCCCCGATGTGTGGAATGGGTATTTTTTTGCAGGGGGGAGCAAGGGGGTGGTGAAACAGCATGGAAGCAGTAGATTATTGTCACCAATGCCAGTGAAAGGCTCAGGGTCTGAAAAGCCCAACGCTCAAACTCATCACAAGCTACTATTCAGCAACCATTAGCCCTTCTTTCTGGTTATGTCAAGTGAACAACAGGACAAAAGCAGGACCTCAACAAAAGAGGGATGCTGATCCTCCATAGCATTACCCGCTATGTAAGGCACCACAAAGGTTTGAATGGAGTTTTACAACAAGCCCTAAGGAGAAAGACAGAGGTAGCATGTCTATGCCTCAGACGAAGATTAAACTCTTGAAAGCAAATATCTAATCAATTTTAAGCATGCTCCCAAGTGAAGAAAACCCCATGGTTAGTATCTTCATTCCTAACTCTTTTACTGCTCTATTTTCCCCTCAGAATCAAAACTACCCAAATCTATTGTATCACAAAACATTCCTAGAGTCTTAAAAAAATATGCAGCAAGACTATTTGTATAATTAACAATTAGTTCAACTTTATCACTTCCCGACTTGCTTTATGTAAGAATGTTAATACACTCGGGTTTTCAATGCCATAATCTGGTTTCATCTAAATAAACCAAAACTGATTCTCGGCACATGGAAAATAAACCAGCTTTCATTCTATACAACCTCTTTTGAACTTCCAGTCAGCTGTTCATCCTCATCTCCCATGTTTCACTACAACACTGAAGTTCCTTTTGAACATCCCAACAAAACCAAAACAGGCTATATAAACATTAATGGGTAATGCTACATAAAGTCGATCCCTCTGTAAGGCAAGGAGTGAAACCAAAATTCTTAGGCAAATCCTAATAAAACCACCCACAGCTTTGGTCTGTCGCCTAGACCAAACAGTTGTTCCTTCTGGGATCCAGGCTGGGATTACCTTCTGAATGCTTTTGAAGGAACTGGTCTATGAAAGCCCCATGGCATCAGCAGCAGCAGCTATACGATCAAGTTAGAAATCTCCCGGTTTTGGTTCATTTCTTTACTACTGCAAAAATTTGGAGTTACTTAATTCATTCTTAAGAATGACATTACTGTAAGTATCTTCAGCTGAGACCTGCCAAACTCAATGCTGGAGTTGTGGCAGACTGCGCTGCCACTCAGGTGGGAGATGGGTCCTCTCTCCCTCTTCTGATGTTGTCAGAAGCAGCAGCAGCAAGGACATTTGTCACTGCACACAGCTGCTTCAGCCTGCAAACCAGTGCCTTAGCTCAAAGTCTACTTCCTTTGAAAGCTTAAGGGAGTTAAGTTCAGTCTAAGTCCCAAGATGTTGTCATTTTCATCTGTTACTTTACTGGCACAGCAACATCCTAAAACCAGAGCAGGAAAGTTTGCCAGAGCATGTGTAAGCAGACCGAAGTCCCATAATGCTTATTGGTAAGTAACAGCATTAAAAGATATGACTTGAAATTAGACCTCACAGATCAAAGACCACATTTCGCTCCACTTTCCACCAGTGTGTGTCACTTGAACATACCCCAGTTTCTGCATTTGCCAAACAGCAAATATACCTACATCACTACAGAGATTCCCCAACAGCCTGTGTCCAGGAGACAGTAACTGCGGGGTATTAACAAACAAACATTGTTCGGAGCTAGGAATTAAAATCAGGACACTGGGCTCACACGCCTTCGCCCCATGTACATGATGAAACGCCAGAGCTTGCAGGGGCATCTCTCTTTACCATCACACACAGTAAAAGTTTATTTGTACCTGTCAGGGAAGGAATTTCTAACATAAATATCTCTCAAGCAACAACTTTAAGCCCCAAGAAAACAATTCGAACATGTCCAATTAATTTGAACGGCCTCCCCAGGTTCCTCCCTATTGCTCAATACAAATATCTAAGACCTTGAAATACAGGAACGCTTTTGTCACAAAGAAGGAGTTGAAAAGTGTAACTGCCAAAACACATTCTTGCATACATCTGACAATTACCGTCCCTGCCAGCCTGCATCTTGCTCCAAATGACTGCTGCTATTCTGTTCCCCAGCCCCAAGAAAGTCCGTTTCAACCTAGCGCAAAAAACCCCAGCATAGGCATACACTGGGGCATGCTAAATCTCCATTAAAATACAAAAACACACACACACAAAACTCCACAAATCAAACAAAAACAAAACAAAAAACCCCCAACAACAACAACCAGAAAACACTTGTAAGAGACGAGAGGACATGGAAAACAAGGAACATCAGCATAATCATTTCTCCTAAATTTCTTGTCAGGAATATCCAGTTTCCTCTAGGCTGGAAAGAATTAAAGAAAACTGCAGCAGTAATATAAGCAGAAAGCAAAATGTAATGATTTTTAATAGAAAAATGATACTTCAGTTGAATCATCAGTGCTGCTTGCAGCATGAACTAATTTGAATTTACTATAAGAAAGGTTCCTATGTACACTCCATCCCAAACACACAAAAAACCACAGATCTGGAAACTAAGAATATACCCTGTACTGCTACTATCTTGAATGTCTGAGCTGAAGTCTCATAGCAACTCACGTTGACTCTGGGAAGCATTTTTGAGCTTTCAGAACATGTGAGCTGCACAGCAGAAACCTGTTCTCCTGCAGCATAAGTCTGCACAATCATTTATTCCTTAGGCAAGAGTCATTCAATATCCATTTGCATCCTCCCTCTGAACAAGAAATTAAAGTGACTGAACTAAATTGCCTGGCTTTATTTGAAATGACACTATTCTGCAGATATAAGCAATGGCACAAGAGATTTACTCAGATCACAAGGTCTCTTGTGCACAACAGCATCTGCATTGGCATTTCCAGTAAATAAATCTAAGAATGAAATTTTTTTTACAGTGTGTTTTGAAACCTGCTGTTTCTCTTCAAACTTCTCTGCAAGTAACACCCTGGAATTACTACCACAAGCACAACAAATACTGATTTTCCCTTTAAGCACAGCCAGGAGACCACCCAGAGCTTAATGACCTGCATGAGGAGCCTCCCCATCCTCACATCCTCCTCTGGGGTTTACTACAACAGGGGATGTGTGAAAGAGAAGGAATGCTTTAGGTTGGCACGCAGAGGCTTAAACATGCCCCAATCTTAGCAGGGTCAGAACTGAATTACAGAAATTCTAAAAACAAGCAATCTTCTGGACTTAAGCAAAGAAGAAAAATCATTAGCATTGGGAGGGAGTCCAGCGGAGAGCTACAAAGATGATGAGGGGCCTGGAGCATCTTTGCATGAGGAGAGATGGAAAGCTGGGTCTGTTCAGCCTGGAGAAGAGAAGGCTGAGAGGGGATCTCATCGATGTTTATAAGTATCTCAAAGGTGGGTGTCAAGAGGATGGGACCAGACTCCTTTCAGTGGTGCCCAATGATAGGATGAGGGGCAACAGGCACAGACTGAAGCACAGGAAGTTCCACCTAAACATGAGGAAAAACTACTTTGAGAGTGCCAGAGCACTGGAACAGGCTGCCCAGAGAGGCTGTGGAGTCTCCTTCTCTGGAGATACTCAAAACTTGCCTGGGCACATTCGTGTGCGATCTGCTCTTGGTGAACCTGCTTTAGCAGGTGGGTTGGACTAGATGATCTCCAGAGGTCCCTTCCAACCCAAACTATTCTGTGATTCTGTTATTAAATGCTCAGTTGTAAAGAAGAATCACAGAAAGAGCTTATGAGAGAACAGATTTCCTCAGCCTTAGTTCATCTGAAACCTCATAAATCAATATTTCTGTCAGAGAAAGCAAAAATATTTCAAGAATTCAAGTGTACCACAGGGCTCTTCGGCATACAGGATGCTCTGGAACTCCCCAGCCTATGCTGTGCTCCAGTTCTGAGAGTACCAGTCTCAGAAATCCTTCTGCTGCACATGGAGTTTCACCACATGCTGCTGCAAGACGTCTGGCATTGAGAGTCTCTTTACACATTTTAATGAGATGATGAACAGCACGGGCATATTAGACCCAGGAGCTACTCAGAGAAAATAAAAACTCATCAAATAAAACTCACCTGAAAATAAGCCTCACCTAATAAAACATAATCTTCTAATTAAGTTACAACACAACTATAAACTGTTGCTCATGGAATAAATTATTGTAATTTTTAACTCGTGTTCTGCAAAATGCCCAGCAAAATGACAATGTCCTGGATATCAAGTAATTACATTACTCTCCTTACAACTGTCAGGCTACTGACATTGCCACTCCATTAACAAAGGAAAAAAGTACCCAACTAAGCTTGTTTAGTAGGAACTACATAAAAGTTATCTCAAAGTAGACAGCAAATTACTACAGAAAAGATACCTAGAGAGAAATAAGACATTCCCTGTAGTAGGTCATCATGTAACACATCAGAACAGAAAATTTCCAGACAGTATACTTTTTCAATATGCCATCACTGCTCATTTTTAGACATCTTTGGGTTTTCCTCCTCTAAAACCAAAGCTGCTTCATTACCCTCATCTATATGCTTTTACCTTCACACCTGCAATGCCTATCAGCAGTTATACTACTGACAGTGAAATTTCTGCCTACCATACTGGCCACTACTATCTCAGTATTCACCTGTTACTCCCACCCTTTCTCCATCTGTAAGTCTCCAGGCAGCTTTCGTGTTTCACCTACTTGAACGACTGGATCCTTAGAGCAAAGACTGCACAGCACCTAGATCAATTAACTCTTGACACAAAGACCCAAGGAGTATTGTGATTAAAAAGAACATATGATCAAGACTTTCATATTTAAAGCAAGATACGTTATACTTCCATTGTTCATCAGTCAAAAATTTGTACAGTAAGTTCTGGTATTCAGAGTAGTTCAATCACAAGCTCTTTGTTCATAAGCCAGGTAGGGTTTAAGGTAGCTGCAGTGGTTCATTAAGAATCTTAATTCTGACTTGGAAACAGACAGTGTTGTCTATCAGAAAGAACAGCTTTTCATGCTAGCTAATCCTGAGCCCCAGGTAATCACAGTCTGCCAAATATTGTTCATTTTGTACCACAACAAATCAGCTAGTATTAGTTAATTACCAAGAGCAAACTTACATGGACTCCTTACCAGCTTCCATCAATATTCCTAAAAGGAAAATAATGAACCAAGAATTTTTCCGTATGGATGGGATTCAAAATAAAGGAGGAAAGAACTTTTCCAGATACTCTGCATTTCAACCCTGAAAGAAATGCCGTGCAGCTTCCCATCAGTGATAAAAAACTGCTTCTATGCAGCAGCCAGTTCTGCATTTCTCAAAGTGTATTTGCTGCAGTAATGAAGACATGATGGAGTTAAAAGGATCAGCCTAAATATTACTCAGATGCACAATATCCTTCTTCGCTGCACAGTTCCTGAACCATCAAGTCTTATCTGGTAAATATGCAGCTAAAGTAACATGCCTTGTAAAAACTGTCCTTCAAGACTAAGGCCTTCAATGTGCTATCCCTCAAAAGTCAAATACTAACATGTTTGAACAGTCTACTTTAGACAAACATTTTCAAGTCACAACAGATTTCTCTCAGATGTCACCCGTTTATGCAAGACACTTATGCATTATCTCAGCTGGGTACCTACAATTTTCTGCAGGCTTTTACAAAAGCTCGCCTGTTGGCACAGTAAGGGAACATGCAGGCACACAGCTGCTTGGAGTATTTTTTTGATCCTTCTTTAGAATAAATTAGCAGCTTGCAGATTTTTGAATAATCTGAATGTGACTCAGATTATTTCCTACAAATGATGCTTAAATCATCCACTGTTTTTCATTATGATTCAGCAAGAGGCCTAAAAGAGCGAGTCCCAAAAGGTCGTTTCAAACAACGAAGGCTACAGTAATGCCCAAGTCCTTCACTTCCAGCACTTAAGAAATCATCTCACAGAGTAGCTGATGAGGAAGAAGTGGGGTTAATAAAAAGCCTCCTCTTCCTGACTCAGGATTTCCACTTACATTTGAGTTCTGAAACAAATACACGGATCCAAAAATCTGCAAGGCAGGAGAGGGAGAAAAAAAAACTCACAAAGAACTAGCTTTTGTGTATTTTTATTATTAAATATGAAATAGTGAAATTTTTATGACTAGTAAGCAGCTTGTCTGGCTAAACTTCCCTACCCTTGTTGCCCCTGCTTTTACTTAAATGGTTTTTGCAACATATCCTAAATGTTTGCAAATCCAAGTCTCTCTGATTTTATATTCCTGTAATTTCCCTCACACTGTTGTGGCTGAGTGGCAAACTCATTAAGGAACAGACCATACCCCTCAGCATTCCTGTGCTGCTTTCTAAAAGCAGTTTAAACCTGAAGAGGGAATACATAAACTGCCTGCGATCCCAATCCCTTTTCTTAGCCATCTGGCTACCCTTCTGACCCTTCCATCTCCTTCTACATTTCCGTATGGGTTTTCCCCAACGCCTGCAGATGGAGAAGAAATGACACAGACCACATGCAGAACACTGTCCAGGGTTCAGCAACAAACCCAAAAGAGATCTGACATTCCCAAGAAGGCAGCTTTAGTATCATTTGTAATAATAGCACACTTAAAAAAAACAAAACACCAAAAACCAAGAAGTATATTTTCTAAACTTTCAGTAAATTTCAGAAACACTCATTAAAAACTGGCCTTACTTTCACATATTAAAAAAACCTGAATCCAGCAACCCTCTAACCATTGGAAGCTGGAAGCCGTTTGAAGTCTACCAAGATAAACAGATGAGTAGGTGCCCACAGAGGTCATTTGTAATACACACCTTCTAGTTCAACACACTGGAAATCAGAATATTTTATACCTTAATAAAACTTCAAAGTAAGTGAATCACTTTTCAAGATAATTTCCAATGGAAAATGCTTAGATGAGAGAAACAAACTGGTTCAGATAGACAAGCTCCAACCAATCTTTCTTACTTCCAGAGAATATTTTTTTATGAAACTTCATGAAATGTTTAGATATATCTTTCTGTAAGTACATTGCCCTGCCTATAAGAATCACAAACAGAGCCAAAAGTGGAGACAAAGCCAAAAGTAGAAAGCTGCTTTTATAAGGCTTCCAACTCAATGTACCAGATAAAAGTGTATTAGGATTTGACTTTTTGTGCTTTGCATACTTACAGGAAGATCAAAAGAAGATGTATAACACAAGATTTCAAATGTGGTTGTTTTCGACCTAGTTCTACTGGGGGGAAAAAAAAAAAAAAGCCTTGCAATGTCTTCTGGGAAAGGAGAACACCATTGTAGTATCCTGTGCAAATGGCAAGACAAATAAGTCTCAAATATGACAGATGGAGCTGTCTTAATATTACCTGACATTTCAATCACAAGTCCCTGTTTATATCCACTTACAAAATTTGCCAAACTTCAACTGCTCCATGCTGAAAACTTTTGCGATGTTTCAACTAAAATTACTTCATCCCTTTCCACAGAAATATGAACTTAAAAGCATTTTGTCTACAGCTCTAAGGAGGAGACATTTCCTACAGGCATCCATTAAAACCTTGCTTCGTCCTTCTTTTTTCTGGACTTAAAAAGCAGTCAAGGGTGTATTTTGGAGCAGGGAATGTGTCTTTTACTATCTCCATTAGCATCTTCCTGGATCTGGTCAAGTTACAACACCTGGAGGACTGCCCTCCCCAAACCTGAGGTCATCACCTCAGTAGAGACAACAGGCATTTAGTATCCAAATTCTCTTAAAATATCTGTCCTCACTCATCACGCACGATCTGCGTCTTAGAAGACAGCATTAAACCAGACTCTGTGTGACTCATGATGACAAAGAGGGAACTGGTCTTTCTGTCAATTGTCAGAGCTGCTCTTGCATTAGGCCCCAGGACACCGGCCTGCGTACCCTCCAGTGCAGGGGAAAGAACCTTGTCAGGAACACAAAACATGAAGAGGATACTAAGAAAAACAACAACAAAAAAGAATTTGATGGAAGCAGGGTGCAAAATCACAAACTTTTCCTCTGAACAAGGATCTGAAAAAGACAGCAGGAAGACAAATCTGAGGATAAAAACACAGGAAAATGGGTGAACCTAGTGAAATAAATAGAGGCACCACATGGCTCTTAATCCTTTTATCTGGAGTCGAACTCAGAGTCAAGTTCTTGACATTTATCAATCAAATATACATTGAAATATTGACAAAGACTGACATTTGCATGTTGACAGATGTGTGTTACCAGCTATGGCAACAGATAGTGAACTGAGCTTGTACATCTTAAAGACCTAGTGCTGCTGATGACCCAAACTGGGTAAGTCAATACATCTTCCTATATATAAAGTACAAATGTCACCATCAAACAACTTTTAGTATTGCACAACGACCCTTTACCTTAAAGAACATAGGGAAATTAGGACATAGCAAACTGGTGTCAGGCTGCACTGTATTTATCCCTAAGGATAAAAATTAGGATACATCATACAATTACGTAGTCAGCAACCTTTTACTACAAAACCAAAAAAATATATTAAAAGCATCAGCTCCAAACATATCCGAGGTGACCTTCAAGAGAATGCAGATACATATGGGAAAAACAGATTCAAATGCACAATTTATAAAGGAATCCAAATTAAAAGTTTATTTGCATGTGATGGAAAGACATTTATTAAAACTGGGAGAACACATCTACTCTGGCTGCAGCTGAACTAAATTAATACTTGGCTGCCCCCTCAAATCTGCTGGAATACATGCACGCCTGGTTACTCCTTCAATTAGTTCTGTAAAACCAGCATACAACAGCTGTTGTAATAAACTTCTGCTACTCTGCAATGTCATTATCACCTAAGAAAAAAGTTTTCTTTTAAGATTACAAGAGGTGTTTATACACCTTACCAAATTTCTAGAAGTCATCTATGTCTTCATCCATACTTCAGAAATAAACTATTTTCTATGGCTGGTTGAAGCAATTGTTCAGACTACTGTCTTCCCAAACAGGTATATGGATGAAAATATTTTTTCCCCCTTCCCCCACTTCTGCACTGTGGAAACTGTGGGAAAAAGCAGAACACCACTCCAAAGGCCAGTACCTACGCAGTTGCAAGAAAAAGGCGTCAGTCACTCTCACAAGTTTTAAACAGATCTAACTTATAAGCTGGAAAGCACATTTATATCCCCATCAAACTTGAAAAACGAAGGCTCCCGTGTAACTTCCAGGATCCCAGCAAGAACAGCAGAGTCAAAAGTACAATACTCCTCCTGCTCTTCAACAATCTTCAAACTACTGCTTAAAATTAAAATATTTATGACTATTAAAAGTCTAATGAAGAAAAGAAAAAAAATCTATAGCAAACCTGACTCTAATGACTTTGTTTACAAATTACTTACCAAGCACTAGGAGCATTTATAAAATACACTTCAGGCAGAAGGAACTTTTCTGGAAAAGTATTTTATTTCAAGTCCCATGTGAGCAATAGCCAATATGAAACAACATTTGTATTCTTCTCCTCTCATCTTCCTTCCCACCAATAAATTATTTTAGAATAGGTACTATTTTGAGACCAATACACCAATTTTTTCCAGATGCCATCACAACACAGGAAGCAAATTGTACCTCCAAGTCATGTAGTCAGCACAGATTACAGAAAAATTATCTGGCATAATTTGGGCCATGATTATTGAAAGTAAACCAGGCAATTCTGCTCTCACTTCCACCACTGAAATGTTCTGCAATGGATCTGGTCTAAGAAAACTTATAAGTTGAAGCAAACACAAGCGATTCAGAAAACTATGCTACAGAGGCCTGATTCAAAATTAAAGGTTGATGAGTGCAAGTTATGCTTGTTGCAAAGAATATTTGCAACTTTCATGCTAGCTGTTTATATATCTCTAGAAAATGTTTTACCACTCAGTATTACTTTATGGGGAACAGCACAAATGCCAAGTAAAAAGTCAAGACTAGAGCTTCTGGTGCTGAACAACCCTGTTGTAACCAACATTCAGCAAGGGAGAAGAGTCAAGGGTCCTCTGGGAATGTTAGTGCTGAATTTCTTCATTTTCTTACAATTAAGATTTCAAGATTTCATGCAATTCACTACGTCAGCCAACACGTCTGTGCAACTCTAAGAGGCCAGAAAATTCACCCAACCCTGGAAGCAAAGGCAGTTCCCTAACCCACAATCCTAAAAGGACCTAGAAATTTGTTAAGGACCTAAAGAAAACAAAGGATTCCTACAGGAAATCATTTACTGCCACTACCTACTTCTGTATTTGTTCTATAGATACAAAGATTACTTCAGCCTCTAGGGCTGGAAAGACAGCATCTCTGCTGTGTACCTTTTTTCAACCTGCAGTTTAATAATGTTTCTTATAGTAACTTCCAGGTGGGAAGCAGCAAGCTACAACCAACACATACTGAAACAAAAACCTGCTCTATAATAATTGTGTTGAACAAGATTGAAAGCTCTCATATCTCCCAATAAAGGGTTCCCCCCAAAAAAACACCTGAAAACTTTAAAAAACCCTACCCAAACAATGAGTGTGATTTTGGTTTTAAATAAAATTATTACATTTTTTCCCCACATTGCAAGACTTTCCGATAAGGTGGCGAAGGGAGGGAAACAAGATGATCTTACCCAGAGGCAAGCATCAGGTACATTACCTTGGAAAAAAACAGGGAAAAATATTACACAAGTCAGCTGGCTCAGTGAGGATTAAGAAATACCTTGATAAACAGCTAATGATATGAAAGGCAAAGGTTTTGGCTCCAGCTCAGAAAAGTAATTACTCCCATCTGGACACACAAAACCCGATGAAGGGTTATGGTTTCACATGGCACAGGAAAATTTTCACAGTCTGACAGTCTTCCCTTCATAGCAACGCTGAGTGAGTGCACACCAAGTAATATTGAGGCCAATGGCTATAGGGATACAAAACTCTAAATGGAGTTTTCACAGGGCACAGATGACCTGTCCCAGCAATGCATGAAGCTGATGGAAATAAAGAACAAATTTTTAAAGGGGTTGTGCTACTGTGAAATCCCACAGATGGGCCCTTGCAGAGCATTTAGTTTCTTTTTCTCACATATAAATATACCTGACTGAATAGTCACTACAGAGCTTTATAAGGGGTTTCTTCAACAACCCTTACATTTGGAAGAAGCCAAACTTTCAAAAATACGGCAGCAAATTTTGCATTCAAAAACCACTGCAGAGTAAGAAAAATCATTTGCCCATTCTCACAAATAATATTCAAGTCTCCTTTCACAGCGCAAAGCTTGAGTCAAAAAAGGTTTGCTTTCACTGGGAAAACTTTATTCTCCTATTTTTCTTGCTGACTGCTTGTTTTATGTGGGTGGGGTAATGTTTTTATTGTTCTGGACTGCATTTTAATTGATGGCAGAGTGCCTGGAGTTTGGGATTGGCACCTCTTCCATTGTTTTTGTTGACATAAATAAATGTATTTCCCCCCACTTTTTAAAAAATGAAATACACACCATTCTCTCAATTGCTAAAAACAAAGTAGGCTGCTACAAAACAAACAAACACACACAAAACAAACAAACACTTTCAGATGGCACAAACAATCTGCCAAATTCCTGCTGCAAGGAATTCACCACTCAAAAGCCTCGTCCCTCTGAAAAACCCTCAAAGACCAAGAAGCAGAAATACGACAGTGGAGGCCTGCAGTATTGTTCAGTGGCTAAATGTCTGTGTAATTCTGACAAGACTGAAGATCAAATTTTGGCCTCAACCTCAAGAATCAACAACTACGAGGATGGGAGCCTGCTAAATGGGTAAGTATGTTCTCAAGAGAAAATAAGGCAGATTAAAAACAGCTTGAAAAGCAGTTTTTGTTAGAGTTTGGTTCAGTACTGAATGGAGAGTCACTGAACCAAATGCAACAGTGGAGGGAGAGGAGGGGTGGTCTACCCAGGCGGACATGGCTGTTAAACAAATGAAATCCCCCTCCCCAAACAAAAAAACCTACAAGTATATCCTTATATTAATGAAAAACTCCAAAATCTGAAGTTTTTGTTCAAAGGCAATGTGAAAGCAGCACCTATATCAATACTCAAAACCAATACTAACCAGCCAGCATCTAAAGCATCTCCACAGCACTTAAATGGAAATATGTTGTTACTGATGCTGGCCAAAATAAGACATTTTTAATAGTATAGAAATATTTGCAATCTATGTCTTCTGACTAGTAATTAGAAAAATGCCCTACTACAATCTGACACAAAGAAAAAAGGTCATAATTTTTCTCAGCTGTTGAGTCAATGCCCACTACAATAGATGTTAGCACTGCTATCACTACAATATTCTTCTGCTATTCCAGGGGACAAAAAAAAACAAAACAAAACCACCACACACACGCACACCCCCCCCACCCAAACAAGCAAGCTGGAATTATTTAAGGAGAAATAAAGTGTCAGCACCAAGCTAAATTGTTCTCATTATCCAAAGAATTTAAAAAATACTTTAATATTACACTTGCATGAAAATTGTATGAGCTTTTCATGCCAGGCAGTGTTTCAGCATGCTTCCCAAGTGCACACAAACAAAAAACATATGACAAACTGTTGTCTCCCAACTGATTAAAATATTTCTTCCTGGCGCAAAAAAGCATTTAGTTAACTGCTGTGAGCCTGGGCCAAGAGAAGTATTCCACCCACTACCAAGCACAAAGTTCAAACCTGAACACAAATAAGCTTCAAAACGTGCAGCTTCTGAAATACGAGAAAGAGTACATCTGAGTAACTTGTTTTCTACCCTGAGCTACTTGGTGAGTTGGAAGAACTGGTGAAGAGTTGGACGAGTCCAACCTCATTGTGTCTCTCTTGAGCATGTTTGGAAAAACGGGAATATGTTAAAATACTTCTTTCCAAAACATGGCAACAGCCATAAAGCCTTATCTCCCTAACACACACAGAATTAAGGAAAGAAAAGCCTACATATAATGTTTAATATGATGCAGTTTCTTTCTGTTTCAATATTCATCTGTAGGGCAAAGCCCTTCAGTTCCAGATACCATAATCGTCCAGAGCAAGTGAGTCTGAACTACCCAAAACTGTGGGTACAGACAAGTTGTACAGCCTAATACACCATGTAAGACACAGACCACCCATGCCTTGAACAATTTTAAAGAGCTGATAACTATTATTGGCCAAATTCCAAATGTTACAATGCACTAAAATCTAGCAGTTTGTTCCACAGTTGGTGCAAAATCCAAGATAAAAATCAAATTTTTCGTATTATTTTCTTAAGCATACAGCTAAACAAGTTATTTGTACACAAGACTTTATGTCTAATCAGAAGAGCTTCCAGTGTTTTGTACCCTGATACTCAAAAGTCGGGGAAAACAGGCTAAGAGCTTTTTGCTCCCTTTTTAAGTATCCTCAAAAAAGCCCAGACACTTGGATGACAGCTGTTCTGAAAAACAGGCACGTTAACAGACAGCGATTATACTGAGAAGGTATCTTGTATGCATTTCTTCCTCCCAGATGAAGCCTACCTGTTTACTTTTTGTGGCCTTTCCAGCAGAATTCTTGCTTCCTTTAGCACCCTCCATGTTTCTTAAAACACTGATGAAATCTTTCTTTGAAACAGATGACAGCAGTTTCGCACGCTGCCTGTCAGAGCTCCCAGCTTTCTTCACCTTCTCATCAACTTTCTTTTGGTGTGTCCTGACAGCATTAAACAATTGTACAACACCTCTGGGAAAAAAAACAAACCAAACCAAAACAAAAACATTTTTAACACAAGTTCCCTTCACAGAAATGAACCCTCTACCAAAGCAACTAATCAGCGTGGATGCTGGATGGCTTCTAGCTCCCCAAAACTCAGAACCTCAATTCAGTTAAGAAGTAATATTTACTACAATATAAGACACTTTCAATTTTCACTCTTCCTTCACACTTATTGCTAGGAACCAGTAACAAAGAAATCCACAAATAACTACTCAGAGCCTGAAATAAGCCTGGTAACATGGCACTGAGACCAGTGCAAGAGCATTTTTCATCCCCAGAAGCACGTCACTCATCCTACAATCAGTTATTAAATTCCTCAGGCAAGATCTTAAGAGCAGCAGAAGTAGGGGGACAAGGCAGAGGAATGAGTAAGGAGCCCGATGCAGACCGAACTCCAAGGTGTTCAACCAGTTCTGCGACACCAAACTACTGCAACGCAGAACAGGCGACTGAACTTAACAGCTGTGGATCTGGTGAATCCTCTGCAGAGCAGGAACAAACTGAGTACTAGAAACAACCGTTCTGCATTTTTAAAGCATTAAATTAACAAAATGAGGGGATCCAACAAAGCACTTCTGTTAAGCAAACATTACATTCCCATCTAAATTTTTACTCTTTCATAAAGCTTCTGAAATCCTTTGCTGAACTTGATACTGTACAATGCAGACTTGTATATAAATCACTCAGCTGCTGCTAGCCCCTTCTTAAGAGTTCAATCTGATTGGAAACAGATTACCTGCGCAGGCCTTTTCTTCCTCTTTTTGATATACATTTATTTAAGGAAAGCATTCAGAAAAACCTCTTACCTTGTGGCAATTCTCTGAAGATTTCTTTCTATGTTTCGGTCTTTGACAACATCTGGCTTCACTCTGCACATCATTTCCCACTCCCGCTTTTTATCGAGCTGCATTATAAATATTGTTATGTGAAACAAAATGAAACAGTTGAGAATGCAGCATACTCTGACAGAGTATGTAGTAGAAGGAAAAAAAAAAAGATAAATCAACAAAGCTCAGTTTGGTTTGAGGGTAAGGGGAGCTTCCATATGGGGCTAGACAACAGGTCTGAGGCAAGTCTCTTGCACTGGCACACCAGGGGCCACAGTTAAAATCTCAGTCTGTCACTTGTTTTCTGTAACAAAAAGTAAAAAAGACTCGCATCAGAGTGATGCCTCTGGCTCAAGACAAGCAAAAGGAGTCCGGAAAAACTCAAATGCTTTCACAACAGCAGCTATGGACAAGGAAATTATTCAAAGACAGTTGTAACTCCAAGACTTCATAAGCTGAAATTTATACATAATGTTGTATTTTGAACCTTGGGAATGTGACTTCCTCTGCTGAAGTAATCACAGTACAGTTTTGTGATGGACAGTGATGCATGGCAAAGACTATGATAGGCAGCACTCAGACACCAGGAAGAGCATCAAGTGCCCGCTGGAGAATTCTGATTTTTGTCTCTTTTTTTTTTTTTTTGAGGTGCTCTGTTTCAAAACCAAACTGATCCACTTTCCACATCACCACCAGCTTTATTTCTGCTACAGTAAGAGAACACTGTATTTCCCCAGTCCCTGCTTCAGAAGTAAGGTAGTGAAGTTTTTTTTTTCCTCTTTTAACAATTTGACAGTGTTCTAGGCCTGGTGATGTTGCATTAAATCTATTTTACACAAGAAGTCTTCCATGGAATTTCAGAATACTCATAATCCTAGGCAGAGTACTACGAATTCATGAGTTTACGACCACACTTTGGCCTTTGATCAAAAGAACTGCCCTATTCTAGCTTCTGTCAGCAAAAAATTAATAGAAGGCAGGCTGTTCTCAAGTTTTTCTACGGGTAAACAAGTGAGTTTTGGGACTTGATGCCCACCTCTGCTTTGCAGTACTCCCACATATTTACTGGATGAGAATGGCCATTTGGGACAACCACAAGTGAGCAGATGCCATACAGAAGTTCTCTATCCCAAAGGCAGGCCATGGCCTAATGACAGCGTGTCCCAGACTGTCAGGTGGACAACGTGGTTACCCCATTGAAACAGAACTGGTAAGATGAGACATTAGAATTATTAATGTATTTTTAGCTTGAAGGGAAATCAGTCACAGCCTGGAATTAAAGGTTCCACTACAGACACACAAACAACTGACCTAATTGCCAACATAGTTTTGTCTTCTTCATAACAGTTTAAGAACCAGAAGCAATTTAGCGCATGGACACTATAATAGAAAACACTTAGCAGGATTCACAACCATATCAGTGATTACTGCAATCTCAACGTAGACGATTTTGATTTTGGAAGTCACAGCTGAATTTAAATGAAAGCAGTTTTGTTCTCTTTCTCACTTTCAATGAGAGAGAACTATTTCAACTTGTAACACTGACAAAGTGAATTATACCCCAAATTAACAACAGCAATCAGAAAACTAAGTGTAAAGCAGCTGCTTTCACCCTCTCAACAACAAAAACACCTTAAGCTGAGAGACTGGAACAATCCTGCTGCCAAAGACCAACCTGCCTTATGGCCCAGAAAAAAAAAAGCCTTACAACATGACTGCCTGGAAAGTATAAAATTTGAAGCTACTACAGATCACTGTGGATAAGTGATTCCAAAACTGAGACAGTCTCAGATCACTCTCCCAACTCCCTGCTAAAGGAATCTTGCATGTATCCCCATCTGAATTTGACTGTACAACGAAATACTGCTTCTTTTTCTCACCTTCATCCTCTTCTCCAGCCTTTCTTGTTTTTCCTTTTCTCTCTCCTTCTCCAGTTTTTTATTCTTGGCCAAGATGGTGGACTTATTTTGTGGAATCTTTTTGTTGAGCACTTTAGCCATGGCATCTGCCCAGCCCGCACTTGGGCCAGCTTTGGAACTTGTTGCCTCTTCAACCACATTGCCAAGGGCTGCCGTTTCATCTTCGTCATCACCATCCAGGGCTTCACCTCCTGAAGAGTAGCTGTCTTCTGGGAGTCCTGAGCTTAACTCAGAATCTAGGGGTAAAAAAAGGAGAACAAAAAAAAAAAAAAGAAAGTATCAGAAAAGTATCAGGAGTTCTGTTTCTAGTAAGAATCCATCACTAATTTAATTTAATTTTCTTCATCTGTAAATGTTATCAGAGTTCAGTGATAATTTAAAGTGATTTAAAATGTTGGGTAAAAGGGAAAAGGTAGCCTTGGAAATCCATTACTAAAGAATATTTTGATGTTTAAGAGGAGCAAGTTTTGGGGAAAAAAATATATTTTCTAGTTCAAAATTATGATTTATAAATGCAGGGACACACATATGTATGCATATATGTATGTGCGTACATACTTACATACAAACTGCAACAGTGACATCTAGTGTTTAAATGCAAACAGACACATGGATTAAATGTAAGGTACGGGGTATTTCTCACATGAGAGCAAAATCTGCTCAATGAAAATAACACCAGCAAAAAGATGATTACCTAAGTAGAATGAACACAGAGGGAAGACTGCTTTGCGAATTAAAAAAATCAAGACAGTTGTCACATAGCTCAAAAGAAACCAAAGGCACTGAGCTTTTCTGGTACAAGTAACTGCTCAAATTCTTGCCACACAAATAAAACACTCCCAAATTCAATTTTTCTTACCCTATGCCCTCTTCAAAACAAAACAAAAACAAAAAACAAACAAACAAAAAGAAGGAATTAAAGTTAAACTACTGAAGTCTGGAATCAAGCAACAGCAAGACAGGAGAGAACAGCCAACTAGACTGCAAATCAAACACATGAAGAATCTACCACTTCCCTCATTAGTCTGCTCAGTGGGTCAAATAGCAAAAATAAAGTCTAAAGTCTTGAACAGTGCGGGTGATTAACCAGAATGAAACAGTTGGCAAGTTTAGGGTGTGCTAAAATATGAGTGGTTATTTCAGTGGACCTACTTTATCACATAATCAAGAGCAGAGCTTACAAGTGTCCCGTTGCTATTAACTAACATTCCACTAATACTTGCGTCACCCAAAAGATTCAAATAAATTATGTTATATGTGACTTCCAAGGCTGCAAATCAAGTGCTGGAAAGAAGGACACTGGTTTCTGACACCCCCAGAGTTCCACCAGCAAGGGGACAGTTCCCCATCAACTCTGAGATACCAGCTGACTGGCCTTCATCCATCTACCAGTCTCACACTGCTTTAAAAAGTATATTTTGAAATCACGATGCTAAGTACCACTGTGCCAAGTGCTTTACTTTGTAAGCGCTACTGTATCTCATGAACCACCTTTCACAACCAAATCATTAAGAGAATGAAGTCAGGACTGCTTCACAAGGTCTGTTTTACATAAAACCAAGTAGACAATTGTTAATGATATTTCTTATTCATTACTTAACGAGCATAAACATGCATTCTGTTGCCAGGCTAACTCGTTACTCTGCTTTCTCCATGTGTCTTTTTGAACCAGCAAAAAACCCCCAGCATAGCAGCAAACCAGTGGCATTAACCAACCTAAAACATAGCCTCTACCACCCAGGCATGTTTAGAGGCTCAGAAAGCATTTAGTTATCATCACGGGAAGAAGCAAAATTATACATTTACATCAGATATGTGCAAGAGAAATATTTACTGAATACTTGCTCATTATCTATATCAGTATGACTTTTATTGCCGTCAAGGTGAACACAGTGTTGTGTCATGCTCCACACAGGATTAATTATGGGGTTTTTTTCCAACAGTCCTTAGTATATATTGGAAATTTAGCAATGGCAAATATGTTCAACACTTTCAGAAACTACTAAAGGCAACCTTTTTATAATATCACTACATCTCCGCATCCTGATTTCCAAATAAAAAAGAAAAAATCAAACCATTTAATATAAAGAAGTAGGTGCATCACCACATCCTGGTTCCTACATGTGAAACAATTTGTCAAGTTTTCACCCCTAAGCCTTGTCTGTGCTAAAACATTGCTATATAGTATTTAAACAAGTAATTAAACCCCTACTTGTGACTTTTTATATATACAAAACAACTACCAAAAGTCTAAACCTGGATTCCATGCACTGCTTAGGACCAACTTCCACCATCAGCCATAAAAAACAGATCAGATTTATAAAAAGGAAAATTCAAACGCATGTATTAATCTTCTTTACATACTATATCTGCTACTAAAATGGGAGGATAAGAGCCATCCAAGAACATTTTGCTTTCAACAATTACAAAAAGATAAACAAGATTTAATACATCAGAAGGTCTGTCAGCAACACGAGACAAAACAGTGGTATTTCAAAGTAATTTAAACCAGATTAACCCTATCAAAGTAGGATGTGGGGCTCTATTCTGAATTGCAAAGATTTAAGCCTAGCATAGATGCAATATAAAAAGTCCTAATTGTGTGTGTGAAATATACATATGCATCTCCATACTTCATTCTTCTAAACTTGCTCGGTGACCTAGGTGTAGACACATACAGTTAAAACCAACATTCAGAAGTGAGCTCTGAAGGAAGCTCCCACACCAGGTCCCTGGGTTCCGTTTTAACCCTCCAACCAAACAGAGCGATTGTGAACTATCACTCCAAATGGCCACAGCCCTGATTCCTCCCAGAATAAAGAAAAAACAAACAAACCAACAAAAAAAGCACCCAACTACATGATATAAAAAGCACAAGAAGAGGCAAGAATGAATGGAGTGGAAGTGTAGGCGCTGATCTCTTCTCTCTAGCAACCAACAACAGAATACAAGGGAATGGCAGGAAGATGTGCCAGGGGAGGTTCAGGTTGGATATTAGGAAAAGGTTCTTCACCCAGAGGGTGGTGGACACTGGAACAGGCTCCCCAGGGAGGTCTCACGGCCCCAAGCCTGACAGTGTTCAAGAAGAGACTGGACAACACCCTCAGACACATGGTGTGAACTGCGGGGTTGTCATGTGCAGAGACAGGAGCTGGACTCGATGATCCTTGTGGGTCCCTTCCAACTCAGGACATGCTGTGATTCTAATCACATATAAAGGATGGAATGTGTGCTCACGCAGTGTTTACACTCTGTGCTTCTGGTGGACTACTGCCACTGGACTATCGCAAGGGTTTCCTTCGGAGAAGGAAGCAGATCCCCGTCTCATACAGACAGACACAGACAGACCCACGACCCACCGTACCCCAGAGCTCATCCAGCTCAGCCCAGTCGCCCCTCCCCCCAGGACACGGGCATCCCAGAGACACTCGGCAGGCGAAGTTCTTTCGGTGGGCCCGGGAAATGAACGAGCTGCTGCCGGCACCCCGCGGGCTAAGCACACAGAACCAGAAAACCCAAAAGCGGCCGCGCAGAGGGGGCACAGGGCCGGCAGGCAGGGGCGGGCGAACCCCGGGCCCCGCGGGGCCCCGCTGCCTCCCCTCCCCCGGGAAAGGGCAGCAGCGGCTAGGCCGGGGCTGTAGCTCCCACTGACCCCACCAAGAGGCTCCAACCCTCGGGCCAGGCTCCAGAGGAGAGGAACCGAGGGTCGAGCCCACCGGCGGGCTCGGATGGGGCAGAGAGGAGCAGCCGCCGGGGCCCGGGGAAGCCTTAGAAGCCCGTCCGAGCTGAGAGGGACCCAAACCCCTCCCGCTCCCCGCGCCCGTTACCGCTGTCCGCCTCCTCGCCCGCCGCAAACCCGCGTCCACGTGGGCCCGCCACGGCGGCCGCCATCTTCCCGAGTCCAGCCAGTACCGCCGCCCGGCCCGGACCCCGCGCCGCGAACATGCGTTCCGCCTCCGAAGGCTCCGGGCAGGCGGGCTGTGGCGGCGGCTTCCGGGGCGGGCCGCGGGCAGCAGGAGGTGCGTAAACCACTCTGCAGAGCGGGGGCGTCTTGCTGGGTTTCATTTTCATTGAACAAGCGATAGAAATGAAACAATAAATAGAATAATAGAATAATTTCACTTGGAAGAGGCTCTCGGGATCATTGAGTCCAACCATAACCTAACTTTGGCACTAAACCATGTCCCTAAGAACCTTGTCTAAATGCCTTTTAAACACCTCCAGGGATGATGACACCAGAACTTCCCTGGGCAGCCTGTTCCAATGCCTGACGACCCTTTCTGTGAATATTTTTTTCCTAATATCCAATCTAAATCTCCCCTGGCACAACTTCAGGCCATTTCCTCTTGTCCTATCAGTTGCTACTTGGGAGAAGAGACCAACCCCCTCCACGCTACAACCTCCTTTCAGGTAGTTGCAGACAGCGGTAAGGTCTCTGTGGGAGATTTGAGGGATTTTCTTGAGGTTGTTGTGTGGATGGGTTTCTATTAGATAAAGATTTATTTCTGAATGAGCCAAGGAATCTCAAGGACAGCTCGTGAACATGGACAATATCCAATCAGCCAATGCGTGCTTGGAGCATGGACGCGTGATCAAGAAATAACTGCATATATAAGGAGGCTTGTTTCTGTAATAAATGGCTTCGCTTGAATTCATATTGGATTGTGTGGAGTCCATGATTTTTCGCCCTCGCAGGTCTCCCCTCAGCCTCCTTTTCTCCAGGCTGAACAGCCCCAGTTCCCTCAGCCGCTCCTCATCAGACTTGTGCTCCAGACCCCTCACCAGCTTTGTCACCCTCCTCTGAACTATGTCCAGTATTTCAATATCCTTCTTATGATGAGGGGCCCAAAACTGAACACAGGATTCAAGGTGCAGCCTCACCAGTGCTGAGTACGGTGGCACAATCACTTGTCTAATGAAGCAGAGAGGTCTGCCTGGGCTTCTTTCCCTAGGCCCAGGGAGACCTGTGAGACTCAGCAAAGCCCAATAAGACCTTGGGCCTGCAGAGGCACCATCTTGGGGTCACTGCCACCCTGACACTAATACATGGCCTTACATTTCCAGTCATTCAGAAAGGCTACCTCAGGCAAAGTGTGGAGGGTTGCCCTGCAAAACCCAAACCCAGCAAAGCCCAGGCTGGTTGTTCTCTGCTTGTTTGCCTCTTCCACCTTGGAGAGCTGCAGTGAACATGGCAATGATGAATTAGTGTCATATTTCCTGTAGGTTGTGAAGTGGGAAGCAGAATTTGGAAGTCCTACCTTTACAGGGCTAGTGGCCCTAAGAAAACTGCTGCCCTTTCAAACATTGGTCAAGGCCCAAAGGAAGGTTGGTTTTTAACATGGCGAGGAATGAGAAACTGAAATAGTAGAATCATAGAATCATTTCAGTTGGAAGGGACCCTCATGATCTTTTGTTAGCTTCTCATTCAGTCAAACTGAAAAAAAAAAAACCAAAAAAAACCCAAACAAACAAACAACACCCCCACTCACACATGAATATTTATTACATCCACTTCAAGATATACTATTTGCACACTGATGCTTCCACTTACTATTTTGAATATAGTTTTTCTACACTAGAGCTGTCCCGTCAGGATATACATGGGAGGTCACACTCAGTTTTTAAGATTCCTCTGCACTAGCTGATATCTGTGGGGTAGATGGGCTCAAACCTCTCCAGACACTGAGGAGCACATGGGTGGGTAGGTGAGTCATGGACCCAGCGTAAACAATTCCTCTTTTCTTCTGTGTGTCCCAAATGACATGTTCCACTACAGGTCTCCCCTGGGATGGGTTGGATATAATGGGATGGACAAGATGGGATGGGATGGATGAGATGTTAATCTCCTCATGACAAGTACTGTATCCACCGACGCTACACCGATCTGATGTTTAGCATGAGTAGTTTAAGTATTAGATCACTGGCTATCCTTTACATACTTTTACATTTTTTTCAAATTAAAAGTTAGGATGCTAGAAATTTTTGAAAACTCCTGTTCAGTTGATGTACTGAAATTTCTTACTCATAATAGTGGTATTTGTTTTCAGCACTTCATGTTTGGAAGAGCAGACTATCCACTATGTATAGTAAAAAAACCCAAAACTCTTAGTTTAGAGAATTTCTTAATAACATTAACTTTCTGTCACTTCACAACCAATAGATGGACACACAGACTTTAAAGCCAGACTGTAGCACTACTGGTCATTCGGTTACTCAATTTGATGCATCTGTAAGGAGTACATATTGAAGAAAGCACCCGCTAGAACACCAAAACTGTAAAAGAAGCAAATATCAGGCAACTGCTTACTTAAAAGCACTCCAAACTAAACAAGCGGAAGTTAGGTATCGAGAACTGCTGTTAGTGTAACAATTAAATATGCTGATAGGCAGAAGCACCAGCATTCCTCGGAGCCTTGAAAGTGCAGTACAAATAACCTTGGACTTTGAAAAGTATCTCTATATATATGAGTATAGGTAGTAACGTATTTGAAAAGATTTGCCTCAAATGCTTGCTGACTTAGGTCATAATCATTAAGCATGATCATATGGATGAAATACTGCATTCGTCTTCACCTTCACTGACACCTTAGATAGCCTGTGTGCATAAACATGTATTACAATAAGGAACGGTGGCTTATATTGTAAATGAGGTGCAAGACAATGCTGTGCCTAGATACTAATGATGTCAGACTGGTGGTTTGATTTTAAGATGACTTTCTTGGCTTTTAAAGTTCAATAATCATATGATGATGTCTCAGAAAAAAATATTACTACAGGAAAAAAATGTTACATGTAGAGTGTTCTTCAGTATTTTGCAGGTTTTAAAATCTTTAAAATGCTATTTAATTCCTGCACCCTGTATTTTTGTAAAGAAATATTTCATTTGTTGTTTCTGCCCTGCACGGTCAGTGACCCATGTCTTTGTACTTCTGTCATTCCATGTTTTTTTCCTAATGATGTGGATGGCAACCAAGACAGCAAATTCCTTTTCACAGAATCACCAAAGAACAGAATGATTAGGGTTGGAAGGGACCTCTGGAGATAATCTAGTCCAACCCACCTGCTAAAGCAGGTGTACCCAGAGCAGATCGCACAGGAATGTGTCCAGGCAGGTTTTGAATGTCTCCAGAGAAGGAGACTCCACATCCTCTCTGGGCAGCCTGTTCCAGCACCCTCAGAGTAAAGAAGTTTCTCCTCATATTCAGATAGAACTTCTTTTGCTTCCTTTTGCTACCTCAGTAGCTGGCAGAAAAGTTAGAAGTTTGAGAGACGCCAGAAAAGAGTGACAGAAGTTATTACATGGCTGGGGAAACTGTTTCACAAGGAAAGATTGTAAAGGCTAAATATGTATGTTTTGGTTACATGCCAGCTGAGGACAAAAAGCATTGGACTTACTGTTTCTGTCATAAGTTGTCCTTCATAGCACAATTATGTGGAAAGAATTTCAGTCTAATTCAGTGTTATAAGCAAAGAGAAATCCTGTGCAGAAAAATTTGGGCCTCTGCTATGATATGCTGAGTAAGGGAGCTATAAACATCCCCATGATGTTTAATGAAGAGGCCCAAACTTCACAGGAGCCATAATTCCTAATGTTTTACACATTACATTTACATGTTGTAGGGCTCAAATCCTAGAGTGTCTGCCAATAATAAGCACTAACCATTTGGTCAAGTCTGCTGTGCAATGATAAAGACACTTTCCATTTGCTTGACGTGATTCATCTCTGAATCACATTGCGTCAGAAGGGACATTGCTAGGAGAGGTTTATTAAATGGCACAGAGAAAAAGCTCTTCCAATATGGCAATTACAGTCTTCAATTCCTAGTACACACACCTTATTGAACATGACTTACTCTTGATAGCATATTTGTATCGGGAGTATGTCAAAATCTTCAGATTAAGTCATGTAATGGTTTCCAATAAATGACGGGTCTGAACCTTCCTCCCTCAGACTGAATTAACCAGTCACATCTCTGATGTGACTTCGCTCCACAAGCATTATCCCGAAGCATTTGTCAGCAAATTCATTACCAAACCTTGTTTCAAATGACTGTCATTGTCTCCCATCACTCTGGCCTGAATGTTTTTCTGTATTGAAATTGTGGCCTGAGGAACGCTGGAGATATAACCAGCCTACAAAATCTTTCCAATCCGGACAAAGCAGCAGTTACCTCAAAGTTTATCACTGTCAGCAGCATCTGAAGAGCAGCTGAGTGAGGCACAAGCTGGCATTCTGCACGTGCAGCTCTATAGTGAAACCAGGGCTAATGAGAAAGCTGTAAAAAAGATGGCAGAGAGATTTGTAATCCTAACATTTTTGTCTGAGATTTTAAATGTGTCGTTGGTGGAGGGGAGTTGTGGTTTTTTTTCTTAAAGTTCAAATATCATAGAATGGTTTGGGTTGGAAGGGACCGTAAAAAATCATCTAGTCCAACCCCCCTGCAGGGAGCAGGGACATCTTCACCCAGATCAGGTTGCTCAGAGCCCCATCCAGCCTGGCCTTGAATGTTTCCAGGGATGGGGCATCTACCACCTCTCTGGGCAACCTGGGCCAGTGTTTCACCACCCTCATTGTAGAAAAATTTCTTCCTCATGTCTAGCCCGAATCTCCCCTCCTTTAGGTTCAAACTGTTACCCCTTGTCCTGTCCTAACAGACCCTGCTAAAACTCTGTCCCCATCTTTCTTACAGGCCCCTTTTGAGTACTGAAAGGCCTCAATAAAGTCTCCCTAGAGCCATCTCCAAGCTGAACAACCCCAGCTCTCTCATAAATACCAACAATACTGGGATAGAGCCCAATTGAAGTGTTTACTGTATATTCCATATTGCAAAAATAGCAGCAAGAAAATGAAGACAAAACCTCTCTTTGGTTTCTCTGGAGTGGTAGAGCTCCTTTCTGCCCTGTCCTGCTCTAGATGTACAATGAATGGATGCATCACAGCAACAGGCTGTCCAAAATGATTGACATCTGCCGCATGCCTGTTGTCAGTTTGTCTCTAGGAAAGATGTTTGCACGATGCATTTCAACACAAATCTGCAGACACATGCCCAAATATGTACTGGGTTTATGTAAAAGAAAACAGGGTCAGAGAAACATAACTTGTGCTTAAACAAGGTAACAACGTTCTGTACAGGGTGTTTCAAAAAGATTGCCCCAGTTTGAAGTCACACTGCTTGGGTCCATCTTTTTGAAACACCTTGTATTATCCTTTAGTTTTTGTGGGAAAGTGCTCCACAGACTTGTCTCATTCTGTGCAAAGGTAGTCTTGCCTATGCAGAGAGAATTACCCTAACTCTAAAAAAGCTTGGCCATGCTGTAGTTACCAGCTGTGATCTTCATCCCAGAGCGTAGCCTCTCGGGTATCTTGGGTGCAGGCCACCTTAGGGATAAGAGTCCAGTTTTGACTTGATTGAATAGATGTGGAAGCAGATGCAGAGACCTGTTGCTTCCAGTGGCCTTTGGATCAAGTTCTTCCTGCTTAAATTACCACAGAATAAAAATGAAAGAGAAAAAATAATCATGATAATATCTAATATAATGCCTTGTTCTATGCTAGAAATTATTATTGGCATCTGTGAGAACAGAATGTTGTAGCATCCCTCATATGTTTCTGTTGTGTTATCCTCAGCTTCCCAAGTATGGAGCCCTTATTTTCCCAAGTGAACAGCTCGGTGTTTCTGATGAGTCTGGCTGTGTTTTCTTTTCCAGCTTTCCCCTGGGGCTGCTACCGCTCTCGTCCTCTTCGCTTTGTGAACAAATTGCCTTGACTCACACATTTTCCCCAAACAATTGCCCTTTCGGTTCCAATGAAGGCTTAATCCCAAGCCAGTATAATAAAGTTCAGAATCTTTGCCACTTTTGTAGGTCATATTCACAGCCTGATTCCTGCACTGAAAGAGATCAATAACACCAGATAGAAGATGACCATGATAAAGCTCTCCAGGGCCTCAAAACTTAAACATGTTTATTCTCATTTCCATTTCTTTGGTTTAGCTGATGCCATGTTTGCCCCCGACTCTTCAGGGTATTTGCAGACAAAGGAAGATGAGCAGTTAATGAGTAAATCACAGAACACAATCACATAACAACTACAGCTCTTATCTCATATTCAATAAAACGCATATAAGTTGACATTTAATAAATCAGAATAAAATGCTGCCAGATTCTCTGCAAATGTTTTGCTTCGTGGAAGTTCTACTCCAGCTCCCAGGCAAGGTCGAGTGGAAACCTCCTATTTTCTTCCATGTGAATTCATTTGGCTCCTGAGCTTCACAATCACCTGGAGAAGTAAATCTTAATGTTTTTAGGATGGAAACATAGAAGGATAAATACAACATTTGCAAACATTTTTGCCTGTCTTTGTGAACATAAATGCATGTTTTTAGACTTAGTGGAATATTTGTGCAACTTTTAGCTACTTAAGCAATGCAAACCATAGAAAAGCCAAGAACTCTCATGTACATAAAAAACAAAACCAGCAACAACAAAGAAGAAAAAAACAACCAACCAGCCAATTTTGATTCTGAGGCTTGGAGTCATGGACTGAAAAATTATGCTAAAAAGAAATTGTGAAACCTTGCCCATTGAATGCAGCAGGTTATCACATTGAATATGCACAGAGTAATGCGGGGTAGTCTTAAATCTCTGTTTTCCTAACTTTAAGTGCTTAAGTTTGCAACTATCCTTATTATTTGATACAATTTATTCTGCATGTAGTTACTGATTATTATATATTTGCTTTTAACCAATACCATGCTGCCATTTGAAATACATCTTCATTGTTTAAAAGATACATAAGTTTATATGTCATGTTGAGGAGTAATTCTTCTTTTCTCCCACATCAATATGACAAAATGAAAGAGAGATAAAAGGACTTAATGTACCTAGTAGCTGAATCTTCTTCCCTGTTTATTCTTCACTAATTCCATTCATCCATTCCATCTCAATAACCATTCGTATTCCTGTATTTCATAGGAATGTATTATGATAGTGATATGCTACCTGACATAGCTGAGTTCAAAACATGAACTAGTAACTGGAATTTTATCAATTCATGTCAGATTTTCTCCATTTTATCAATATCTGAATCGCAGGAGATAGCTGGAGTTACAATGAACAAATGAGAAAAAGAGCTTGTCCCTAAAAATGTGGGTTTATGTCCTGAGAAGTTTTTAAATGTTTGAGGACTTGTCAAGGAGGGCAGAGGAGAGAACGAAACAGTCAATGAACATTTTATTCAAATCTTTAAGGATTTGGAGGGGTTTTTTTTGTTTAAATTCTTGTCAGCCATATTCATCACATCTGATAATTTTAAGTAATTGTCAGTAATGGTTAGAAAAGAGAAGAAAAACAAACTTGCAAATACAAAATAGCACAAAAACTTAGATAAGCTTAGAAAGATGTTTCCCGCTCTCTGGAAATCACAGAAGAGAGTAACTTGAGCCTATGTGTAGCAGATGATCCAAATGCTTATTACCCAAATCAGAATAAAATCCTCCAATTGTGCCAAAAGTGCCAGGATAGTGACTTAGCTTCCACACACTGAGGTTTGTGCAGGGACAGTTCCTGTAAATTCTGTCAGTGTAATTGTCTCACCAGTTAAAAAGTAACAATCTGCAGAAAAAGAGAATTCTCTAAGGTGATTAATTAAAAGATGAGTCATTTATTACTACAGAAGAGTCTAGGGAAGTTTATATACATTTTTATTTAAAAGGCTTATCTATTTGTTACCTGGATCTTTTAAAATTATGCCTGATTATTATCTCAAATTGTAAAATCTTCCTGCATCTACTTTGTCAATGATTATGACAGTCTTCACAAAACCAGGTGAAACCTCGCTGCCCTGATTTCACATCGGCCATAAACATCATTATAAAATAGAGATGCAAGAGGGTTAGCCAAAACCAGTACTGTAGCTACAAAGCAAAAACTGTATTGAGATAATTGAGGAGGATGAGGTAATACCCTTGTATGATGGTGTAAGAGCTAAAGATAGATTTCATGCTGAAGTTTGTAAGAACTAAAGATAGATTTCATGCTAAAGTTTCATAATATATTTTATTTAACTATAATGCAGAGAACTTCTGGTTTTTAGCTGGACTTGACTTTTACTTCCAAACTTGTCCGCACATGATCAGCAACTGCGTCTATTTCTACACTTAATTTAATACTGAATTTTTATACACCTACCTTCAATAGCACCTGATTGCATAAGTTTTCACACTCCAATCATTAAAAAAAAAAATAAAGAGACTTCAAAAAGACTTCTAAATCCCTTTTCAGCAAGGCTCTTCTATACCTGTGGACTCTCAGCACACAGAACCTCTCTATGCGTACTTGGGATCCTGAAATGTGTGCACATGAGCTGTAACTGGGATGTACTGCTTGCATCTGAGTTCTGATGGAAAAACCTGATTCTCATACCACCAAATCATCTGTCAAATGATTAAGTTTTAACATTTTTCTTCTGGCAGCTGAAGCACTATGCGAATTTCTTTACAACTGGCCTTTTTGGTTTACAACCAGTCTTCTATCGATCGTACTGTCAAATTTTCAAGTAATGGTAGGTTTTTAAGAACCTGAACTTTGCTAGTAGTAAAGTCAAGAACAATTCAAACACAAGATACTAAACTTTGCATTCAGATGTATTGCTGAAAAGTAATTATTTCTAAAAGTCAGTTCTTCCTCCTCCTCACAGCAAAGTTAGTCTACAAATGAGTGAATCTAGCTAATACTCCTTCAGCTGAATGGAAGCTTCACTAACCACTATAGTTAAGACTAATTTAAACAAGGTGAGATCTATCAAGGGTCTTACCATGGCTGGAACATATTTAGAGGGACTTAAACTCTCCAGTGAGAAGTGTATTACTAATACATAAGTTTAGAGATAGAGAAGTAAAGGGAAAGCAAAGGGGTGGCTCTGTCAAGCAAGAAGCCCACGCTGTTAACATGGGTGCTGGAGAGACTCATCATCTAATCTGTGTTCATTGAGTTTTATTCTCTCTATGTTCTTGCAGCAGGCACCCTCCCAGGTGACACTGGGATTATTTTTCAAAGTGCTTTAGGAGGCTTTTGGCTTTAATAATAGGCGAGTGGATAAATGCCTGATTTCCCTGAAGTCAGTAGCAGATCTCCCACTATGTTCAGGGAAAATAGAATTTCATACCGTATTTTTATTCCCTGTGCAAAACCCTAACTGCTAATGATTGTTAAGTTCATTTTCTTGTCTCTAAACCTCTAGTGATTTACTTTGATGATGAAATTACTAATGGACAAACCTGTTATGGTAAAATACTCTTTCAACTTTCATCTAAATGCTAGTGTTAACTACACTTGAATCACTAGCCCCAACAGAAATTATTATTGCAGGTGAACTCCCTGAATTCACTGAATAATTTTCCTGCAAATGACTGGAGCAAGGGGTTTGGCTGAACTTATGTAGCTGCTTCTCATGTTTCAGAGCAAATGGTGCTTGGGTCTACTTTGTTTTTCTCAGGTCCATCTTTTATAGGATGGGCTTTACTACCTCTACAGTTTCTGCAAACAACCCCCCAGCCCAACAGTGCATGTGTCCCTGGGCATGGCGAGGACACTTGGCTTCTATCCAGCCTTCAGTTCAGCCTTGTGTGCCTGTTTGGTCATTTGCCCAAGGATTCGTTTGAGCCTCAACACCACATTATTTACAAAGTATTTGAGAAAAGAATAACATTATAGACCTTCAGCTGAATCTATAGGGGAGCTGGATGGCTCGATTTAGTGTTGTTTTTCTTTGTTACAATGAGTTTGGATGTTTAGAATGTATCTAAGAAAATTATTGAAAGAACACAGAGTTGGAGAAATAAGCTTTCCTTTTAATTTCGAAAGCAGTTAGTTCTGTAGTTGTTCTTGGGCTTATTTTAAAGAGCAAGTCCTATTGAGTAAATCAGGCTCATGGGGCTGTTCAGCCTCCCGCCCAAGTGAGCCTTTTTTGTTTGGTTTGTTTGGTTTTGGGGAGTGTTTTTTTCATGGTTTGAAGATAGTCTCGACTCAATCTGATTTTTCAGGCGTGAAGATTCACAATTCTAGGAGGAGTCAAATTAGAAAGTGTGCGTGCATTACTGCTTAAAATCAGACCCAAGGTGTTTAGTGGGGTTGATAGCAATAAAAGAAACATACCCACATCTGTCTGAGAAGATGAAAGTGGATCCCACATACATGTGAGTTTTTAGTGAAGCTCTTTCTGCCTTTAGAAAGAAATGTTTCTGTTTATCCTTAATAGAAATCCATTGCATGTAGCTATGTAATGGAATCTCTCATTTTTTATTTGCATCTGTTAGCTTTTTATTGCAAATAAGGCTCTAAATCTTACTTTAGAAATGAGTATTGCACTATATGTCAGTGCATGTGCAAAGGAAGCCATTAATAATGTTAGTTACGAAAACTTGATCATAAGTGTTTTTAGTCCATTAGCCATTCAGCTTTATTTATGTCCTCTTTCAGGAAGAATTTGAAGCCAGGATTCAAAGGATGAAGTTTGGAAAAAGAGCCACACATGAGGTCATAAAATGCTGTCACATTCAAGATGCTAGAAAATTCTTTTATTTCCTCAAGGTTTTCAATAACCTTTAGAAAGAAGAATGAGTGTTCATCGTCTACTGTTTTGCCATCACTAAATTACAACGCTTTGGGGAAACAAAACTCTGATGAAGCAAACCAAAGCAATCTGTTAATTACACAAAATTAGAATGTATCATATTTCTATGGGCTGTTTAAATGTACTGCAAGTAGCAGTTCTTACAGTGTCTCGGTCCATTCCCCTCAAGGCTTACGTGGTGTAACTTTATTCTTAAGTATTTGTCCTGACTGCCAAAATGTGTAGTTCTCTGATCTCTTTTAGGATAGAAAACTTTTAAAATAAGATACTGAAAAACATCCAGTCAACTTTCCATCTTTGTGGCCTTACTCCAACTGACCTGCATCTGTTTCAGGTATTACTGAAAAAACTTAGGCCCTAGCTCCAAAGTCCTATTTTGCAAGAGACACCCCCAGGAATAAGATTTTGCGCTAAAAAAAAATCCCCATGTTACAAGCTGCATGAAAGCATAATCATATTCAAAAAGGAAAAGATTTTTTCTCTAATAACTACATTTCTTTCCAATTTTGTTTCTTTGTAAGATACTGCGGGATTTGCATGATTTATAAATGTAAAACAGCTTGTAGTTACTATTTTATCTGAAAATAAAATAGTCTTATACAGCTGAGCTTGAAAAAAAATGTTTCTTATGACTTCCTTGGGATATAGTTACTGTCAGCTCCTGAGATTTTTCATGTATATTTGCTGGTTTAATGTATCCCTGAATCTCTGACTTGATCCTGTTGCATTTAGAAGTTGTGAGTTTGGGATCTGAAATGTCACCAGCAGGGCTGCTCTCGATGCATCATGGCTGCCATAGGTAGCGGTGGCCCTGGCAGCCACTTTCGGGAGCTGCTGCTGTTCATATTTCACAAAAGCCTGAGGAATAGAGGCTGTTGTGTGAGAAATAGGGCAAGGTAAAAAAAGAAATGGTCTTGGCTAATCTGTCTTCATCTTTGGTTAACATAGTAAGAGGCAAGTTGATTGTGTGTATTACAAATTATTTCATGAAGCATAGGGAGATTTCTTTCCTACAATTTACATAAAAATGCAATGGTTAGCCTGATGTAATAATTTGGCATTCGGTGTTTTTTCAATTGGCTAACGCTGAAAGGCTGAAGCGGTCTTTTGCATGAAGAATAGGTTGCTAACTTCTGAATTAATTTCTGAAGGAGACAATATGGATGCAATGTTTTTAAAGCTTAATTTAGATTCAAATTAATGTGAAGACAAGCTCCTTGAGTCACCTAGTCTTTCTCTGTGGAATCATTTCTAATTGAATGTTAAGATCAAAGTTTAAGTTTATAAGAAAGAAAAACAAGTTCAGATAAATAGTTATTATCTGACATCCTTATGAAAATTCATGACCTGCCGCTTTATCAGAGACCTTTTAAGAATTCTAATTGTGAAGTATGCATAACTATTAAATGGCTAGAGTGCTTCAGTCTCTTGATAAGAAGCGAGTTAAATAATTGTCCTGTTTAACTTGTGCTTGTTAACCTTTAAGGTCAACTAGTTTGAACATACGTTTAATGAAATCCTGGAGCCAGAATTTATGATACTGCTGCTGAATGTTAAATTGGACAATTTACATAAGCAGGACATTAACCTTCTGAGCACTAAATAGCATTTTAGCACTTAGCCGCTGGGGACAATAAGGGACATGTTCTATATATTTGTGATTAGCTTGCCTGGAAACTCTCATGATGACCAATTGGCCTACCAAGTTTAGCAGCATAATTAAATGAATGGACTCAGCCTAAGTAAATTATCAGTGCTGTGTACAGTATATCATTATAGTCCTAAGGAAAAAAAAAAAAGATATGAATAATTTAATATTACATTACTAATTTATCAACGCTAAGTGACTGTGAGGAGGCTCTTTGTAATTCGTTGTTTTAAATTTGATATTTGATTTACTGCTGGTGTGATTAAACTTGAACCTACTTCATTTCTTTATCAGAAATTTATGGTAACAGTAGACTTTTTTTCTCAGAGTAATGGATGTTTTTTTCATTTTCTTGTGCTTTGACGATAATAGCAAATACAAAGTATTACATATTGCCAAACTTGTAATTAAGCAATTTGTCATAACAAGGCATGTGTGTCATCTTTTGGCTGGCAGATCTTGTAACAGATAAGGGCAGCAGACCTGGAATTGTCAGTTTTCTGAGCTGGAGGAGCAGAGTAGTAGCAGCAATAACAGCTTGGGGTACGCTTTTCTCCCTGAGCTGAGATGGAGCACAATGTCCGTGCTCTGCTCACCCAGCTCCTCTTGGGGCAAGTCAAAGCCATATGTTGCAATCAAGCAGCGTGTCTTTTTTTAGGGTAAGTGCTGTTCTTGTTAAGACAATCACCATTTATTCTGGGATGGTGCCTCTTGTCTGCCTGTGTTAGGTACTGCAGAAATGTGAATAAAGGTGCATTAAGAAGAGTGTGACCGGCAGGTCAAGGGAGGTTGTCCTCCTCCTCTGCTCTGCCCCGGTGAGGCCACATCTGCAGTACTGGTGTCCAGTTCTGGGCTCCCCAGTTCAAGAACAAGGAATTACTGGAGGGAGTCCAGCAGTGGGCTATGAAGATGATGAGGGGCCTAGAGCATCTTCTTATGAGCAGAGACTAAGAGAGCTGGGTGTGTTTGTCCTGGAGAAGAGAAGGCTGAGAGGGGATCTCATAAATGTTTATAAATATCTCAAGGGTGGGTGTCAAGAGGATGGGACCAGACTCCTTTCAGTGGTGCCCAATGACAGGATGAGAGGCAACGGGCACAGACTGAAACACAGGAGATTCCATCTGAATATGAGGAGAAACTTCTTTATCTGAGTGTGCCAGAGCCCTGGAACAGGCTGCCCAGAGAGGTTGTGGAGTCTCCTTCTCTGGAGACATTCAAGACCTGCCTAGACACATTCCTGTGTGAACTGAGTGAACCTGCTTTAGCAGCTGGGTTGGACTGGGTGATCTCCAGAGGTCATTTCCAACCCCAACCATTCTGTGATTCTGTGACAAGTTCTGACCTGAGCCATTTGCCAAGGAGGATGGCAAGGAAACAGTTTGCTTTTGTTTTGTGCTTGCACTAGCTGTGAGATGCCTTCACATGGGTGTTATGAGTGTCAGCTACAGTCCTGGCTCTGCAGGTGATCAGGCCTACGCCGGCAGGCAGGAGCCACACTGGCGAGTGGCTGTGTTCTCTGCAAGTGCTGCCTTGTCTGCAAGTACTGCAGCTCCCAGCTCAGGTCAGCACCTCTGCCTGGGAGGTGGCCAACGGAGGTAGGAATGGGACTTTTGTTCAGGGAACTGCAGCCAAGCAGAAGAGGATGGAGCTGACAGCCATCTCTGATGGTTGCCTCTACTGACTGCAGACTGAGAAAGTGCAGTTTTTGCAGATATCACTACCTGGAGGCATTGCCACTTAGGGCACTCTTTGCTGAACAAAAGAATCAGGACAGTGATGGGCATACAGTAAATTAATAACGCGTGGATGTTAAAACACAGAGAAAATAGCCCCAAGGTCCAGTTCTGGAACTGCACAATAACAGTGTCAGGAAGATGTGGTGGAATTTCTGTCCTTCAGTTATGGGATCAAGGAAGGGAAACTGCTGAGCTCTACTTTTTGTGCCCTGTGGACTTTGCTGAGGGTGCTGGGGAGGCAGAGCACTAGCAGCAAGCCTGGGCTGTGTCTGTGTTGGTAGTGTTGGGGAAAAAGCACTCAAAATCTGATTATTTTTTCTGTTCCAGTGTCCTACTTCAAGTTCTGCACTGACAGGTTTCTTCGCTTACAGAGAAAGGATAACAGTACTGAGGATTAATTTAGTCATTCTGTTGGTGTGCCAGAGGATTTAAGCCACTGGTTTACTGCTAGATGGCTAAGATATACTCACACAGCTTGGATAGGTTAGGCCTTTGTGGTCACTCAGCCACGTTCCCTTCCCCAGCATAATTTTTTGTGACTGAGAAGGTCATGATATGTAATAAAGACGTGATGTAGCTCATACTCCATGGATATTCCTAGATGCTGTCTCATTAAGGAGGAGAAGTGTTTCAGATTCATGGATGCTCTGAAGTTGCTTTGTGTCATCCAGAAGTAAATGAGCATGCAGTGTCTTGACTTTCCCTCCTTTTTATATCTTTCTGGCAATGTGTGAAATGAACATGAAAAAAGCTGCTTTTCATTAGATATAAGACCAGACTGATTCCTTAAATCCTGCTTGTTCCAAGTGTTTTTGGTGGAAGGGAAAATGGAAGAAACCTATGAACTCTGGTCTCTGGCAGAGAACATTTCCTTACAAATGTAATTCTAGTTTCAGTGAATGGCCACATATTTGTGGAAACCAGTAGAAATTATTCCTAAGAATACAATCCTGCTCTTAATGTTTCTCTTGAATTTCTAAATACTACTTGATTCAAAGTAGAATAGATCAGACATACTGGGAAGCTTGTTACTGGTTAGGAAATGCCACTGCTTTTAAAAAACCTAACTAAACCGCCATGTTTTCAACAGACTAGACAAATTACTCTTGTTGGTATTTTGGATGCTAGAGCTCTTAGCCCTTTCCTAGCTAGCATGCCAGCCTTTTCAGTCTTGCTTAAGTATTAGAAACTATTAATAATAAAGTAGCTGAACAGGGAAAAAAAAATAAAGCCATCAATAGACTTATTAATATGCCCGATCATATCATCCTGTGTCATCTGGCAGCTGTAGACAGTTGGTGGACCTAAGAACCAATTAAGAAGGAAATTATGTACTTTGAGAAGCATGTTTGTCTGAAAAGAAAGCTCTTTCAATTGCTTATTTTTCCATATAGACAAACATGGGTGACCCAAGTTCAGGGCCTTGTTGTGGCAGAGAAGTTCATGTACTGCTGGGCATGTCACTGAGTTTGAGTGCATCAACTTCTGAGCCAAAGTCCTGCTGTATGTAAAATGTAGGTAAGAGTGTTATCATTCTTTCAAATAATTCTATGAGGATGAATGCACCAGTACTGTGAGCTGCTCTGGTGCTGCAGTACTGAAAGCTGGATAAGTCATTCCCCTTTCCAGGAAACAGTAAAACTCAATGGAAAAAAGTTAACTTTTGTGGCCAAGAGGTTTCAGTCTGTTGCATAATAAACACACTTGCATCTGAGCTAAGGTAAAAAAGGAAGAGAGACAAAGTCACGCACCAGCCCTTCTTAGCCCCAGAGACTCAAACTGTTAAAAAAGATACATTATCGGCACAGCATGCATCTACTTTTCTACTCCATTTTTTGTGGCATCAGTGCTTTCAATCAGCCATCACTGGGATTACAAGGTGCAAGGGTCTTCAGCAATGATTTTAAATGAACTCTTCTATATATGACAATCACCTTTCTCCTCCCTTGATCTTCCTTCTGGGTATTTGTCATCTGAGACATTTCTCTATGCATTTTCAAAACTGTTTTACAAACACAGTCAAAGTTCTTGGTTTCCCATTACTTGCTGTAAAGGAGCGCACAGCCCGTGCAAAGCACCAGCCCGAGGAGACTCGCTGGCAGACATGAGAAGGGAGAGAGCTGATGGAGGAGGACAAAGAGGTTTGAAGAAAGTGCCTGCTAGCCCAGACCTTTAGGATTTTTATTCTCATAGGAAGTTGTTTCCAGTAGGTATGAAGGGACCAGAATGCAGGTTACTCTACACTCCGGTTGTCCTTACTATTGTGTCTGTGCTGTGCCGTGAATCAGCTGTTGTACAGAGCTAGGGGTGCTGGTGTGTGATTGACAGGTGAGAGTGGGACACTGAACATGAGACTATGGAGTTAGTTGTATTACTCCCCAGGTGTTGGCCTTGTAACCCTTTTTTCTTTTCCTTGGTCATATTTACTGGTCTAAAGTGCTGAAGAGACTGGTGAGTGCTGTTAACTGGTATCAAAGCTAGGATTTTAAATTTCATGATCACAGACAAAAGGATTACACTGGTGAGATTAAGTCCTGTTGGAATTGGGAACAGTTTAAAGAAGTAGCAAGTTCGGGTAGTATAGCCAGTACAGATGGACAAAATTAAGGTGATGGTCATCTACAAATAGCAGCAGAATAGCACAAATCTGAATGGGAAAAGATGGATTTCTTACAAGACTCAGTGGTTATCTATCACTTAACTTCATGAACTTTACTTACAGCAAGATTCATTTACACCTCTTTTGTTTCTCTTCTTTTCACATTGTTCAAATTCAATGTAATTGGACGGCTATGTAGGTTTGGGGTCTGATTCCCATCCAAGTGAATTTAGCCTTTCAATTTTGGTAAGCCTACAAAATCTGCTTCCCCTCAGAGCCCAACCACAGTCTTATTTTAGGATGCTTAGTTTGTTTCCATGACATTGGAAAACTTGTATTCTGATTCAGTTGTCTCTTTTTTTTCTCCTTCTCTCCGCCAGGGAATGTTTTAATTCTTCAGAAGTAGACAATCCCTCTTAGTGAAGTAAACTCACACAGAACTAGGAGCATTACACCATATGGTACCGATGAGAAGTAGAATAAATACCTTTCCCCACCTGCATAGAATATATAACTTGAATAAAAAGAAAGACAGACTTTTACTTCAGTGGAGCACTTCCCAGATGTGCTGGTTTGACTGAAAATGAGTTAATTTTCTTCATGCAGTTAGAAACCTTTCTTTTTCATAGCTAGCACAGTCATTATTTTGACTTAGTTTGAGAACAAGCAGATAACACCCCAGCACAGAGTTAATGTTTTTAATTACTCTGGTCTGAGAGCCAAGGACATTCTGAGTGCTCTGCCCACAGGTGTGAGGCATTGAGGAAAGGGGGCAGAGATGAGCCAGAGCTTCACTGACATCCAGACTGATCAATAGGAGTATTCCATCCCATGAGCATCATGCTTCATATTTAATGAGTCAGGGTCTTCTAGTTTCTCACTCTCACTGGAGTGTTTTTGCTCTTGCTTGTGCTCTGGAGCATTCTCAAGCTGGGGGTGTTTTGGCATGGGACATTTAGTTGGGTTTTTTGCCATTTTGCAGAGGCCTCTGGGCTTTTCTGCCTTTTTTCCTCTCTTTGGTGTCAGGACCAGGGTGTTGCTTCCTGGGACTGGCTCCTTGTGGATGAAGTTCATGAGGAATAGAAATAAAATATACTCAAGGCAATTTTTTTTTATATATATTTACTAGTAGTGTATTAGTATTTTGTTTTTTTTTATTAAACTGTGTTTATCTCAATCCAAGTTTCTCCCTTCTCTTTCGATTCTCTCCCCTATTGGGGAGGGGTGGGCAGGGGAAGGGGCTGAGTGAGCATCTATCATGGTGGTATTGCTAGCTCAGGTTAAACCATGACACCAGAAGTCATGGTGCAACCTGTTTTGCTGAAGTCTTAAGCTATTTGGAAGTATTTAACTTTTCTTGTTTTAAAAATGCAGCAGATAGATCAGGTGAGCCCATCGGGCAAGAGACTTTTCCTCATACATTTGAAATTGCCTACACTAATTTACACCTACAGGAAGCTGCGCATTTCAAGTTACTGGCATTGCTTTGTCTTCACTTTCATATGCGTTTTAGTTTCCTTGTTTAATGATACTATCAGTTCCTTAAGTATCCCTCAGCTTCTATTTAAGCATGCTAATGGCAATATATATACAGAAACTGATATACGTGAAGAGTTGTTTTGTGTTACTGGAAGACACAGAGTCGGTTTCCGCATCCTTCTCTCTTCCTCTTACATTTTCTGCCTAGTAAAATGTCGTATGTACTCTTGCTGTACCTGCTGTATTGATTTAGATATTTTAAACAAGTTTAAAAAAAAACTAGTCTTAAAGAACTTCTGAAAATAAATAGTTGATGTAGCACTCCAGCAGGCTGGTTGAAGACGTTTAAAAATTCTTTCAGCCTGGCTGTAGCTGTAAGACATCTTCACACAAAACAACTGTTCTCTTTTAAGAAAAAAAAATGACATTTATCTGGCATGTTTTCCATACAGACATTTGTAAATAGAATCCCTTTGTTGCTTTGGTAAGTCAATCACACTAACAGGTACCAGTTATTCCGTGGCTGCCTTCGGCTAAATAGAGTAAGTGACAAAAACACTTTTACATTGTCATGCGTTAATGTAAAATGCCCCCAGACCCCAATGCTTATTCATCTTCTTCTAGTTGACTAATGCTTTTCCCATGTTGTTACATGTTGGTAAATTAAAGAAGCCTTCCAGACAGCTCTGTCAACAGTTTACTGAAATGTACCTCATTAGTGAGGTTGAGCTGTCACATGAGTGTAATTTAATCCTATTGAATTATCACTCAAAAATGCTTGAATATCAGGCCTTTATACAGTGAGAAAGAAGGTTTTCTAGGAATACTGTCAGATTGTAAATTGATTAGATGTGAAGCATGCAAAGGAAAAACCTCAGAGTGGGTTTTTTTTATACTTGCAGTAAGACTTGTGACAGCTCTTTCACTGCATCTTGTATTTTAGAGAACAACATAGACTCAGGTGCATTTCTTTTGACCATTTGTTTTTATATCCATAATACAGCTGGGAGGCTGAGTGCCATGCTTAAGTTTTTTTCACCCTAACAGAAAGGACAGGAAAGGGTGGAGTAGGGGGGAAAGAAAAACTGGTAAGGAACTAAAAGCACAAGGATGGATTTCAGTTGGTATAATAGTAAATCATATGTGTTTAGTGCTCCTTTTGGAAAACACTGGGCATTTTAAATCTTTGGTAACAGTTCTGTGTTTGACCAATGCAGATGAGATTTAACCCATGAAGTGTGGGATCTGGTTCTGTACCTGTCTGTGCGTGTGCCTCGAGTCTTTAAGCACACTCAGTTCCTACTAAGATCATAGAACTGGGCCCCGTCTGTAGACTGAGCATGATATGCTTGGGAAAGCTCAAAACCAGAACTTGTCTGAAAAATCTGCTTATTGAAATAGAACACTTCCTTGATTTACCATTTTAATAATGTGTTTGTTAGAATTGATTTGAGAGGACTCAGGAAAGAATTTTGAACCAGAATGGGTGAAAAGGGTAAAATTTGCCTGATGATGGGCTTTTCCAGGCTGTGGTGGATCACAGCTCAGAGGCCAGCTACACTTCCTACACCTTGTCCGTATGCTCAAAACACTAGATGATCAGACTCATAGGAGAAGCTGCAAAAAAAAATCATGAATACTTCCCAGGAATGGTCTTTCAATCTTCCACAACAGGGTAATGGTTTCTCATTCACCCCAGCAACCAACTCCCAAGCAAAGGAGCAGTGTGATGGATGAAGTGTTGCGTCTGCCTGTGTGTTTGGCCACTATTGATGAAGAGGGAGGGCACATGGAGTGGTGTCCCAGCAGCTCACCTTGCTGGAGAATGTCCCACAAGGCTTTTTCCGCTGTGTGGGATAGCTCACCTATGCACGGTCCTCTGCCCACTGAAGGTCACCAGGGAGTCTCTGCTGAGCACGTCCTCCGTGCTTGGGGCCAGCCCTACCTAGTTTCCTCTCCTGGTAGCTCTGCTGGCTTTACATATTTAATGAGATTTTATGGTTTTAGGCATTGTAAATTATATTCGCTTTCTCAGACCTCTAAGACCTTCCTCCACCTACCCTTCCTTACCTGTCAAGTTTCACTGGGTATGCTTTAAATTCTAGAGAAGAGAATACTGACTTTGCATAACATAAATGAAAGAGCTGGGAAGCATTATATTTTCATACAAATTACATGAAACCCCCAAGACTCTGTCCTTGAGGGGAGACAGGAAAGCAGCAAGTGTGTAGAGAAACAACAGCTTTGGGTTTGGTGTTTGTGTGGGAAGGGAATAATGTTTAATATACTTATCATAAGGAAAGGAAAGCACCTGTGCTTTGCAGGTAGCAATCATTAGGCAAAGCTGGATTACACTTAATCTTGTAAAACTAAGAATCCTTGCTGTAATCCTACACAGGAAAAGTTGTACATGTCTGTGGAAAGTTTGTGCATCAAAAAAAGAGGAAAAAAAAAAAAAGCAATTTCTCTTTTGGGTTTTTGCACCTGTAATTTATTCCTTGGTGGAGCAAGTGCTCTGTTTCACTGCCCATATCAAACTTTTCTTCTGCAACAGAGGCTGCTACAGGCAAAGCATTTTCAGTGATGAAATGCAGTGTTACATCTTGTATATGTGGCTGAACACAGCAGCTCAATAGACTGCTACTGAGAATGTGCAACCTGTATGGAAAGGTTTCCTTTTCAAGAGTTACTGTGTTGGAGATAAAAAGAGATATTAAGATTGGTGGATGGGGTTATCAGCAGAAAACTAATCACTTCCTTGCCACTCCTAAGACATTATTGCCACTAAGGCAGTCACCTTTGGTCCTTCATCAGTCTGTACGAGTCAATTGTCTGGTCAAAGAATGCCTAATGATTTGAAACACTTCCTTCCAAGTGAACACCTCTTTACTTTTCTTAGTGCTAAGCCAGGAGTAAAACAAAATAATCACATGCTTCCTGGCATAGGCCAAGGTATATGCTGAAAGAGTATATTCCACTGTTGTCTTAGATCATGATTACTACTTTGGGTTCAGTAACAAATTGTAGACATAAGTCTGAATTCATATACAGAATTCTAGGAAAAGTAATATGAAGTTAAATATGGGTCCCATGGACTGGATAGGAAATATGCAACTGCTCTAATTAGTTTTTAGTAGGAGCTCTCCACCCAGTTTGAAGAGAAAAAGTAATTTTACAGTTAAATGGAGTAGTTCCAAAATATCATACCCTTATTCCTTTTCCTGGGGTAATCCTTTAACTCATAGAAGCTCCTATGGCCACCAGGGCCTGAAGTTCAAGTTCATATAAAAGGGATGCTCTTTTTTTTTTTTTCAGGTGGCTTTAGGGAAACGGGAAGTTTTTGGTTCTTGTTTCTTGGTTGGTTTTTGTTTTTCTTTTTTTGTTCATTCCACGTTCATGAAAGTAAAAAGCTGAATAATACAATGCTTTCTTGGTTTTGTTTTAATACTGATAGAAGTATTATATGCTGTAACTATGTGGAACTCCAAACCAGTATTTCTTTTCTGAGCTTGGAACTAGCAGTAAGCTTCTTTCTAGCTCTGGCCATAAAACCATTCGCAAAAAGAAAATCAGAGCAAATTACATAACAGCTTGCCCAAATGTACCTAGAAAGCCCAGAAATTGAAAGCCACTACATTCGTTATTAGCTTCAGAGCTGAAGAATATGAAGTGTAAAAATGTGTGCCTGTTTCTATGTTTTCCTTATTTGACTTCTCTTCAAACATTTCCAATAACAAAAGATAATGCTGAACTCATAGTGTGACTTTAAATTGTTTAAAAAATATTTACTGTTTATGAAGTATCTCAGACATTTATTAGTCAAATCATGTGTATATTTCTGATTTAGGGTCTTCTTCATTGTCTATTTTTTCTACGGTTCTGTGCGTTCTATGTTTTTTAAGATTTAAAGGAAGAATAAAACTCTATGTGTTGTTTTACTGGACTTCCCTTTTATAAGTAGGTATAAGAATATGATAGTGGCTTTCACCACTTTAGGAAGTTCATACTTAGTAAAGGAAAGGCATAAGCAAATATGATAAATGTTTTAAGAGTAGGAAGGGGACCTTACTACCCATAGGAAAGGAAGTAGGAAACCAGATACTCTTCTGCAAATGATGAGATGCTGATGTCTGGGTTTCAATTGTTTGGCTTTTTTTTTTTTTTAATATATGTGTTTTCTGAAGCTAGACTTGGAATCTCCCCCAGTGATGAGATGCACAGTAGGTTCATAGGTAATTCTCAGAATTACCACATTTTCTTTCACCAGTTACCACTTAATGCACTAGCTAAATTATTGAACTGCTTAGCTTTTTAGTACGTTCCTGGAATATTTTGAACAGTCTAAGAAAAAAATACCATATACAAAATCCTGGTTGAAAGCTCCAAATTCAGTGTCCACAGCTCTAGCCTAGTCACTCTATTTTCTGTTTGCAGTTATATTAGCAAAAAACTACCTCTTAAATTCATTCACTTGAGTCCTCACAGGCAACCAATTGAAGTCAAAGGGAAGATTCCATTTACCACAATAAATTTTGCATCAAACTTTTCTATGGGAGCATCTCATCTTTTATTTTTAAGTGTTGTATCTCTGATCATTGCTAGCACTGTGCTACTTGTGTCCTTTCTCTTACAAAGAGTTAGTTTGCCAGCTCTCAATCATGCAATGAGCTTATAAGATTACAGACAATTTTTTTTTTTACTTTTGTTTTTTTTAATATTAATTAGAAATGTGGTTTTAAATATCTGAAATTCCTATGGCCTCTGAGTGGAGTACAGTGTGCTCTGTTTCTCGCTCTATTTTATACTTGCTACTCCTTTGCAGGTAGCTTGGAGCTAAAGTGTAACGTGTATGTCAAAATGGCACTGCGTGTGCTATTGGATATCTTCTCTAGTGTGTGATGGTGCTGGAAAACCAGAAGTCAGGTTTTGTGATTTGCACAAAGCTGAATCACTGTCTTTTCTCAGCAAATTAAAACTTTCATCTTTCTGCTGGAGGGGTGCTGGAGAGTTTTTTACGTTTCAGTTCCTATTTAGGGTGTAGTTTGACATCAGAAGGCTCACTGTTGCTCAAAGGGACCATCCTGGTCCCAGTCACAGTTTCGTCCCTTAAGCCAGCTCTGGGGCTTTTCAGATCCCCCAGTGAGCCAGCTTTGCTCCCTGTGCAACCAGAAAGCTTCCTTCTTGTCAAGTTCATTGGTTTTTGGTGTGATGAGCTGACTCTGTAAAGTATTGGGGGGTGTAGGATAGAAAGGGAAAAAACTTTATTTCATTGCAACACCAACTACCTTGGCTCAGCCATTGATACGACACACTTAATACTATACCCTTACCATCTAAGTGGAGCTAACTATAACTGATATATTTGAATAAATTGGGTGAAATGTGAGCATCACTGCAGGCAGTCAGAATTTTCCTATTGTCTTTTCTTGAGTCAGTCTTTTACCCAAGTATCTGCCTGGTGGCATTGCTGGAGGGCCATTTCTGACCTGTATTCACATTAACTAGTCCTGATGGGCACTGTAAGAGGCTAGAAGTTCATACTGGAGTGTAGATTTGTCCTTGGATATGTAATCCACCGTACTAGGAATCCCTTTCCTAGTATTCAAGGAGTGAAAATTCTGAATACTTTCAAAACAGGGGTAAAAAGAAAGAGGATATTGCCTGAACCTTCTTCGTTCAGTAGTTCACCTGCAGCATAAATGCATAGTAAAATAATATACTGCAATATCATCCCATGATATTAAGATCATAGCTTTTTCCCCTGTGAAAAAGCAGAAACTGAATAGCTGGGCATGGAAGTGTAACATAAGAAAAGAGAGTCATTATTCACCAAGAAAAATGAGAATATGAAAACTGGTATGCCTAGGAATTTTTGCAGAGGATGGGCATGCTCCCAGAGCAGGCACACGCATGACTGGAAGAGGACATTTGCATTTTAAGACAGATTTTCTGCTTGTTTTGTTCTTCTGCTTTTGAGTAACAACAGCTTGCAGAATTAGATGGTTTGAGAAGGAAAATTCAACTTCCAAGAAAGATAAAAAACCCCCAAACAACAAACAAACAGAAAACAAACAACACCATGGAAAGGGCAACAGTGTTGGAAGGCATGCTTAAAATGGATGCCTCTGAAAAAGAAATGTAGAAAGATTGATTTTTGAGGGTTTTTTGGTGTGTGTGGTTGTGTTTTGGAGGTTTGTGGGCTTTTTGTTGTTTTGTTGTTGTTGGTTGTTTGTTTTTTTAAAATTTTTTTCTGGGTTGTTTCTTTTCATTCTGACATACTTGTAGGTCTAGTACTTAGGAAAATCCTTGACCTGTCTTCTTTCCTGCTATCTTTCTTTTTGAGTTTATGTTGAAATCTCTGTATGCTTAAAGGCAAACTTTGAGAGTTCATTTTTACACCTACCCCTCACTAAAAGGCAATGCAAAGGCAGCGATGTGAGTGTCATCAGACCAGTGATAAACTATATCTTCAAGCAACCTGTTCTCCAAGTATGAGAAGAAATAACATCCAAAATATTGAGTACGTGATTCTGTTTCGCTGTGGATTAATAGCATTTTAGTAAAGTGGAAGCACACTGGAATGGTAGTCTTTTACACGTTCTCCATTTGCCTTTGTAAGAACTGCCTAAAACTAGAAAAAAAAAGATAACCTCCTCTTTTTCTCTTGACTTATCTACTGCAATTTCTTCTAGAAATATTTCTGTGGTTGTCTTCTCTGGCAAGGCTTTTGTCTAGGCTGCAAAAATGTAAATATGCTATATGGTACCACCTTTGGGCTATCAGGGCAGCACTTCTAAAGTTTTATCTCATCTCAGGGGTTAGGTGCTGCAAGCATCAAATGAGGTGCAAAGCACCTCTTACCCTTATAGCTTTATCATATGATGAAACATAAAGAAATCTTAATTAATTGAGATGTGGCCTAAAAACCTGAAATAAAACATGTTAGGAATGTCCATACACCAGCATAATACCGTATGAAGCCATCTACAGTAACTCAACAGTTAGCAGGAGCTACACTGCCCAGGCTTCTCACAGGGCTGTATTAGCCCCTGAAAAGCATCGTTCCAACACAACTGTGCTGCCTTCGTTAACTAGCTCGTTTTATTCCCGTGTGTCTTAGTTATTTCCATGTGTTGTGTTGTACAGATGTACTCAGTAAAACAAACAATCAAACAATAACAACAAAAAAACAAACCAAACCAAAAAACCCAACAAAAACATTTGGTGTTCAGCAGCAACCTGTCAGGGAGCATCTGCTTTCAAAGGGTGGATGAGATGGGAGGCGAGGGTAAAAACAGGGGAAGTGCAGGCAGGGATTTCTCAGCCTCACAGTACCTGAACAAGAGGAGCAGACTGGGTCCAACAATGACAACCAGGGCCAAACAATAGTCCAGGCAAGCCTGTTGTTACCAAGTCCAAGGACAAGCTAGACCAACATACCATCATGGCACAAAGGCAGCTGTATGAGAGGCTGATCAGGGTACACTGCTGGCACTCTCAAGGCTTTGATATGACCATCTGCCCCTGACTCTTTAGATGTCTGGCTTCTTGCATCGAGCACGAGGTGTAAAATTGCATGGATGTCAGTGGTGAGAAGGACACTGGTGCACACTTCAGCACTGTGTGCCTCCCCTGGCCCAGGAGACACGGGAAGAGCAGAGAGAAGTAGTATTCTGCTCCTTATGGTGTGCTTGGCTGAGACTGTAGCAGAGCAACTTCTACATTGTCTTAAATTAATTCTGGACAGGGACTAAGGCAGTTTGAAAATTAAAAGGGCATAACCACAGTCCTCATGCCCTCCCCCTTTTACTTTGTCCCATAGATCTTGGCAAAGGAAATAATCTGTCCTACCTGCCTGTGAAGGGAGTGTTTAAGAAGGCTCTGGCTTTTACTTTGTCGTTGCTAGGTTGAGTAGATGTTGAGGCAAGGCATTTTTTTCTAGCAGGGTCTAAGACGATGAGAAATCCTTCAAAGACTTGAAAAGAAAGCTATCAAAATATCAAAAGATATTCCTCTTGAGTTCTTCATTGGGTTTGCTCTTGTTTTTTTTCTCCTTCATTTTTATGCTCATGAAAAGTGCTAGGTTGACAGACTTAGAGATGAACTTCCCTCTTTATCCAGCTGTCCTGACAATGTACTTCTTCCCTAAGGGACCACTTTTAAGGGGACTGGATGGTAGGTTGATTCCTACATTATGCGTCTCTGCCAGTAACTAACTGCCTGTGAGGAGATGACCTAGTTCTGGCTGTGAAGGTGATGGGGTTTTGGTAGGCCAAACTCCTGACTGCAGAAAGTCAAGCTTTTAATATTTACCTTAATCTGTAGATAAGGTACTTGTTTGGGTTAAGTATAGAGAGAAATCTATATGCACACAGACATTATATATATATATATTCTTAAATGCCAGGTACTTGCTTTGCCTTATAGTACTATTTGCTCTGTGGGCACAGCCCATGGAATTATTATCTTTAAAGCTATTTTGCAGTCATGACACTGTTATTACCATGCAGGAATGGGAAAAATATTATCTTTTTTGTGTCAGTTTTCGTTAAATTGCTAGCATTTTTATACCAAATAAAGAGTGGAGACTGTCAGCCACTTCACGCTTTTTTGTCATTGCTCGGTGAACGTGAGAGGTTTTTTTACAGATACTAAACTGTGAAAAATGATTTTTTTAAAAGGATAACAAATTTCTGTTTAAAATACAATACATTAATCCTACCGCAGCTTAATGTAACTATATGTGAATTTTACCATTTCTTTAAATCCTAAAATCAGTTGGTTCTTGGTTACTTTTCAATGACATTTAACAGTTAGACTTAAAAATACAGAAGAATGCATTATAAGTTTTACCCAAAATGATTATGGCAGTCATTTGAATAAAATACAGATTTTGCAAGCTGTAAAGCATATCATTATACTATATACTGGTCTAACTAAGGTTTGGTTCACAAACTACAGTGCTCTAACCAAGTCATTAAATCTATCTAAAAGGGCCTCATTTGAGAAGCAATAAAATTTTTAATCATTTTATTATTAAAAGAGTGTTTAATATGTAGCTAATTAAATGCCAAAGGCAGGTTATCTGAGTTTAACCTTCAAAAAGAAAATGATGTATCAAAGTCTGCCTCTGGCATCATGGGATAGAAATGTCATCCTCATAATCATTGCGTGACAACTAGCTGGTGGCCTTTTCTAGAGCTATAGTTAAATTACCTGATTAAATTAATAGCCATTTAGATGTTTTAGGAACTGCACAGACCTATACTAAATGAAAATTAGGTCCATTACATTTTCTGAGTGGGCTAGATAGACCCTAAAATAAAACACGTATGCCATTGTCCACATTACTTAGATTAAGCAATTAAAAGCACTTTCTTAAAAGCTACTAATTTTCTGTAATGTGCCAAGAACTAGGCTTACACTAATGATCAGAGAGGGTTTTTCTCTGCTTTCCTTCACTTTTCTTGTTTATTTTACTATTAAAAAACCCCAGGGACTTGTGTATGTTAAACATATCTCGAATGTGCAACTGCATTTGTGTCTTGTGCTGCACTGACTTCTCTTAAAGTCTGTTCTCCTGGGAGAGCAATAAGGGAGGACATTAAATGTTCAGGTGAAGTCCAACAAAAGTCATGATGGTCTTCTCTTTTCAGGCTGGAGTCCTTCAGCATTATACTTTATCTCCATGACAAAAGGAGGCCTTGTCTAGCACAGGAGAGTGAAATGACAGGTGAAGAGCAAGTGGCATGTGCTTGCTGTGCCAGAGAGAGTGCTTTCAACTATTGGAAAGTAACTTTTAAGACTGCAAAAAAAGATATTAATTTTGTCTCAATATTCTGCTTGGGAGAGAGAGAGAAAAAACAAACAAAGTGTATTCATTTTGTATAAGGTCTGGGTGTTTACTTACAGATGTCTTGATTTGTGTGCAGTGTTCAGTAGGAAGCAGTTTTCTCTGCTAATTGCCATGGAAGTTTTGTTTAGGGGAATGGTAACTAGAGTAGGTGGTGGGAACTCCAGTGGACTGGTCCAGGCTCTGCTGTATCACCAATATATTGTTGTAGCTGTGGTTCTGCATCCTTGAAAATGCTCAGCAGCCTTAGTATCGTCAGGATCTGGCCCTCAGAGAGCACTCATACAGACATGTACCCATCTGTAAAACAAGCATGGCTATTCGTACTCCAATGGGAAGACTGCCATGAGCTTTATCAATTCATCTCTGAGCTGCTTGGGACCAGTCTGCACAGTTGCCGAGTTGCTTCTACAGTTGCATTCCTTCATGAAATTGTAAAGGACTTTCTTGCCTTTTTCATTTTTTCCTCTAGGAAATATAGTTTACTATACTGTGCATAGGAATGGTTCAACTGTGTTACTTGAGCAAGTTGGTTGGGAGAGTTGGGACACACCTTCACACCATGAACCAGACTCTGGGGACGGTGTTCAGTGAGGCTGGAGGCACTTTCTCATACCCTTGATCCCTATTCCCAAAACTAACAGTCTATCAGATTTCTAACCACATCTGTGTCACTGGTCTACTCTGAGATATTGGGCAAGTCATCTTATCTGTCTGTGTCTCGATTTCCAGTCTTGCCATCTTTCTCTTGCTCATTTAAGCAATGCATTCTTCATGGCAGGGACTGTTTTTACAGTATAGTGCTTAGCACTGCAATGGCTCAGGCTCAGAGGGATCCCACAAACCGTAGTGTAGGTAACATCTACCCCCACAGAAAGCCCAATGTAAGCAGTTCCGCAAATGAGAAATTCTATTTTAAGCACTAGGTGTCATTATTATGTAAAGCTGCCTTTCCTAATGTTGTAACTACTGTACTTGTCTGAGTTCTAACCTTCCAAATAAGACTTCACTTTGGTATCAGATATGTAGATACATAAGACACCCAGTCCTGGATGATCTACTGCTATATGCTACGTATGTATTCACCATATGGGATTTTAGAAATAAATAGGGTTATCTAAGTGTTTAATGCAGTTAGAACTGTGCTACAGTTTTGATTTAGATATGCATTTTATGGATGCTTATGCTTTAATCCAGATGTCAATATCTTCTACAGCCCTCATCCGGCAAAACACTCCATAGGCGCAGATGTTCAAATACATTGACTCCCATTGAATTCAACAGGACTTTACATACACGCTAAAGACTTTTCTGACTGACATTATAGATTTTTGTATTTAAAATTAAAGAAATCCATTCAAAACCAGACTTGCACTGAGTGCAGCTGTCTGTTTCATAGATCAAGTCAGTACATTCTGTAAGTTAAAAGTGTTCATTGACCTGTTCTTTCCTAGCACATTAGATAAAACTGTTTTATACATTAGGCTTTGACATGATGCAGTTTTAACTGGATTATTGAATCTAACTGTGAAGCATGATTTTAAAAACCCAAACTATTTCCGATTTTATATTTAACTCCAGCAGTGTTTTCAGAGTTAGTAAAATGAAACATGAGACAATCTCACGGAAGAGAAGCTCCCACAGGAGCTATGGTTTAATGAAACTTGATTTAGCATTTCATTTTTCTCTAATAATTAGAAAGGCAATCACACAATCTTTCTAACTGTTCTTTTAGTTTTAAATGACGCATTTTTGTTTGTGGAGTTTTCATTTTTAACTCTACAGTGTAAACAACTGTTTTTACCAGTCATGTGTCAATAATGTAAAAAAGAAGTTTCTACAGAAATGTTTTAACTATGTGACATGCATCAGGTTGTTAGATGCTCATGAGATAATGTTAATATTTATCCACAATATGAGTACCAGGTTTATTTGCCATTTAAACTTGGATGAAGTTTAGGGACTTCCTGGAGAGTACAATGCTTTTGAGTCAGTGGCAGGTCTCCTAACCATTGATGGGCAAGGACAACAGAATCTGGTCTGGTCAAGAAGTGGACTGAATCTTATTAGAACTGTACGACATTAAAAAAATCTACTTAGAGGCACCTTCAGTATTTACAGAAAACATCTTTGTGTATCTATCCTCAAAAAACAAAAAAAAGCCCCTGAAATCCCAATGCTTTGTCCTAAGTGAATCTGGCTTACCATGCAAGTGCTATGGTTTTGAAGACTATTGGAACTGCCATTCAGTAAATGGGAATGGTTACTGGAAGAAGGGCATGGGACAAGGAACAAACTTGGGTTGAGAGTGGATCTGTAAAAGAAAGAGTAAATGTTTTCTTCTAAATACTTCATCCTAAACTGTCAACACTTGTTTCAATTTGTTTTGCACCAAAGGTTTGTTGCTGTTATAGGTTTTGTGGTTTCTTTTGTGTAAACATGAGTATCAATGCCTGTGTGGTTTACTGAATTAATAACATGACCCATATCCTTTGGATTATCTTTAGGAGCCCTTGGAGTAAAAATTGTCTTTAATAGGGATGATGAAACAGTGTCCAAAGCAAGGGTGAGCTCCATAAAAGAAAATCAGCTCCTGCACTCCTCAGAGGGTCCCCCCAGCATGTCTCTGGAGTCCCGCACAGGTGCTGCTTCAGTGTTTGATTCTGAGCAGGGACGTGCATCCTTCTTCGATACTTGCAGCATAACCGCTTGTCTCTCAGTACTGCTGTGGTTGTAGCTCTCCTCACAAAAATATGAAAATGAGCATGTTGAAGGCAATGTTAAATAACATCCAGCACTTTAACAGGCCTTTTCATTTCATGGAGATCTCTGTGTGCTTTGCAGTATTTTCCCATCAAACAAGAAAAGGAGGCACTTCCCCAGCACTGTGAAGGGGCACAAGGGCTGTCTAGCCATGCCCAGCCCCATGCTGCAGCATCCTAGGGACAAGTGTGAAGAGAGGAGCTGTGTCTGCCTGAAATAGCTGGGATAGGCACTTGAGAAATGGTTTTAAGAGGGCAGCATGTGATTCACATAGCTGGGATTTGGCAGAGGCCCTGACTTAGTCTGATTTGAAGTGGGGTTTTAGATTTTAGAGGAGATGGACTTGCTGGATAGGGTATAATTTTTGGGAAAGCCTCTATTTTGAGCTGGAAAAGGACCTCATGTTGGTTAACAGCCAGCTGAACATGACCCAGCAGTGTGCCCAGGTGGCCAAAAAGACCAACAGCATCCTGGCTTGTATCAAGAATAGTGTGGCCAGCAGGACTAGGAAAGTGATCATTCCACTGTACTCAGCACTGGTGAGGCGCCACCTTGAATCCTGTGTTCAGTTTTGGGCCCCTCACTACAGGAAAGACATTGAAGTGCTGGAGAGAGTTCAGAGAAGGGCAACGAAGCTGGTGAGGGGTCTGGAGCACAAGTCTGATGAGGAGCGGCTGAGGGAACTGGGGCTGTTCAGCCTGGAGAAAAGGAGGCTGAGGGGAGACCTTATTGCTGTCTGCAACCACCTGAAAGGAGGTTGTAGCATGGAGGGTGTTGAGTCACCGTCCCTGAAGGTGTTCAAAAGATACATAGATTAGGCTCTTTGGGATATGGTTTAGTGCCAGAGATAGGTGAACAGTTGGACTTGATGATCTTGAGGGTCTCTTTCAAACAAAATGATTCTATGATAATTGAATTAGAAGTTATTATCCCCTACTGAGCAAAATTTTGAGTCATCTGTAGCCCAGGCTGTTTAGTGGAGACTCAGTACAGGCTATAGAGATCAAGCAAGTAAAGACAACAGCCTTGACCAGGGCTCTTCACCATCCACATGTTAGGTACTGATTTTAATAAAGGAAATGCATTTCTTATAAAGATACCAGACAAAGGATGAGAAATATAAAGTAGTGATGAAGATACAGCAGTGCTTTTCCTCTTAAGAGACTTATGGGAGAAGAGCAGTCTAGTCAAAATGTATTCTGGAGAGGAATATGAAACACAGGCTCCAGATGAAGAAAATAATATTGGAAAAAAGTTTTAACAGTGCCTGTACTTCAGAAATACATATTTTAGGTGATTTTTCTCTAAGAGTAGCTGGCTGACATTTTCCAAGCCCTGTGTTTTTTAACAAGACTTTAAATCTTCCCTTAAAGTACCCACCTCATGAACTGTGTAGTGCTAACCTATATTCAGCTATACCTAGTAAATACAAAAGCATCCCTCTGGCTTTTCTCAGATGCTTCTGAGTGCGTGTGAAGCACTACTGTTGCTGTATCCAGTGGTGTTGGGGCTCCATCATACTGAAATTACACTGGTGGCACCATGCTGAAATTTAGGTGGCTTTGGTGAAGTATCACTTTTGAGAACAGCTGAATCTGTGCTCAGAAGGCTCATCTTCAAGTGAGGCATAGACTGTTTCCATGTCTAAACCAATTATAACTTTGCCATATCCTTTACAAGAAGACCGCGTGTCTTTCTCTCTGGCACCCCAGTTCACAGCTATTTTGAGGGAAATACAAATGCAGGAAGGTGAGCACAGTCCCAGCCTGTATCAACCTATTTACCTGGCTTTCTCTGGAACAGTTCCCACTGCCCTCAATAGCAATTGAGCTTAAGGATGATAGCAATAATTTATTCAAAATTCTTCAAAAGTTTATCTCTTTAGTTAAGAATCATATCCCTGTGCTACAATGAGTCTTACCTTACTAAGTAAACCATCCCATTGGCTTCATTGGAGCTACTCAGTATAGGATGACAGAATTGAGCAGCAAATCATTATTCTGGCTAGAAAAAAAGTGCTTTAAGCTGTAAAATATTAATGGTAAACATGAATCAATGTGTTTTTACTGCCAGATCATTATTTCAATAATGGGATATTGGATTTGATAAGTAATGCAAGCTGCTACAACTGATGAGTTAAATACTAGGAAAAAAAATGCTCATGGTAGGGGAACAGTAACAGACCTCTTAAAAAAACAGTTTCTGAAGAAAAATGGGAAGGCAAAGGGTGCAATTTAATGTTTAGGATATGATTTGAGGTCACTTATTACCAGCAGGGTACTGAAAATGCTGAAATAAAAATGTAAGTGATTTTTAAGTGGAATTACAATGATTCTCTTAGACCATCTCATTTTCAAAGCAAATTCATTGTTAAGAGAGATTTGCCTTTTCAGTGTTAGTCCAAACTTCCAGGTATGTCTGTTTCCCCCCCCTGTTGTGAGAGGAAATCAGTAAAGAAAAATCATATATGCACAGTTTAGATATTTGTATATTGTTACTTCTTCCATCCATGTGGTTAATTATGGATTTACAGTATTATAGCAGAGATCTGAATTTCTCTGTGGCATAAGAACAGGTCTTCTAGGCACTAAGAGTTGACCTGATCCCTTGAGGTTCACAAGAAGGGATGGGTGTGTATGTATGTGCATGTGTGGTCTAGGCCCAATGTCACCTAGCTTGTGGGTTTTTATAGAGGTGGCCCAGGGATTGCTCATACAAATGGGAGAGCCTGGGAGCTTCTGAGGGTGGTGAGCTGGGAACTGCATGTGGTAGGAGTTATGCTGATGCTGGAGACTTCCAAAGTGCAGATCTAGTTCCCCAATTGATGTAGCTTTTTGACAAAGCTGTCATTGTTCATGAGAAGTGTCCACATAGGAATGGAGCACCTAGAGATGATGCTGCTGAAATGTCAGCTATGCCAGCTGGCTGCTGGTTACTGTGTTACTGAGGTTTTTTTTCCTTCAGAATGCTGGAAATGGACAGTTTCTTTCACTCTTTCACTAGAATAAGCACGCTTTCCCAATAGTCTCATGAAGTAGAGTTACTCAGCATGAGGAGATGGTGAGAAGTCTACTGTGCCCAAGAATTCTGATATTTCCTAAGGTGTCCCAACTTCTTGGGTTTTGCACTGGCTTGTGGGAAACTCAACATAACTAAGCTCAGGGGCTTCTGAAACCATCCAGTTTTCATTGCTCAATCAAAATAGATAGTGCAAAAGTAGAGTCACAAATCATCTTGGGGTGTGCAGTCTATTTTTAGCTTTTGCAGTGTTTACAGCTGTTTGGGTCTTCAGGGTGAACCCAATAAAGGCGTCAACACAGAACTGAAAATCAACCCTGGATTCATGCGAAACATGCCACAAATAACTGGCTTTGTGTTTGGATCCATTCCAATGGGAGATAGGATTTTTTTTATTTTTTTCTTTTTTTTTTTTCTTATATTTAGTCCAGGGGCCAATATTATTCAATATATTCATTACTGATTTAGACGAGGGAATAGAGTGTACTATCAGCAAGTTTGCTGATGACACTAAGCTGGGAGGAGTGCCTGACACGCCAGAAGGCTGTGCTGCCGTCCAGCGGGACCTGGACAGGCTGGAGAGTTGGGTGGGGAATAACCTGATGAAATTTAACAAGGGAAAGTGTAGAGTCCTGCATCTGGGCAGGAACAACCCCAGGTTCCAGTACAGGTTGGGAAACTACATATTAGAGAGCAGTGTAGGGGAAAGGGACCTGGGGGTCCTGGTGGACAACAGGATGACCATGGGCCAGCACTGTGCCCTTGTGGCCAGGAAGGCCAATGGCATCCTGGGATGTATTAGAAGGGGGGTGGTTAGTAGATCGAGAGAGGTCCTCCTTCCCCTCTACTCTGCCCTGGTGAGACCCCATCTGGAATATTGTGTCCAGTTCTGGGCCCCTCAGTTCAAGAAGGACAGGGAACTGCTGGAGAGGGTCCAGTGTAGGGCAACAAAGATGATTAAGGGAGTGAAGCACCTCCCTTATGAAGAAAGGCTGAGAGAGCTGGGTCTCTTTAGTTTGGAGAAGAGGAGACTGAGGGGTGACCGTATTAATGCTTATAAATATATAAAGGGTGAGTGCCACGAGGATGGAGCCAGGCTCTTCTCAGTGGCAAACAATGATAGGACAAGGGGTAATGGGATCGAGCTGGAACACAAGAGGTTCCACTTAAAGTTGAGAAGAAACTTCTTCTCAGTGAGGGTGCCAGAGCACTGGAACAGGCTGCTCAGGCAGGTTGTTGAGTCTCCTTCTCTGGAGACATTCAAAACCTGCCTGGACATGTTCCTGTGCGACCTCACCTAGGCGTTCCTGCTCCAGCAGGGGGATCGGACTAGATGATCTTTTGAGGTCCCTTCCAATCCCAAACGTACTGTGATACTGTGAAAAAGCTTATTTCGACTTTGGCAGAGAGTTCAGGGTCAGTTTTTGGAAAGCAGTATTCTTTACCTTAGGTTGAAGCAGTGGTCAATGTTTCCTCAAAATTTCAATATGTGGGATATGTTACCTGTCTCTTTGCTGATGCAGAATAGTGTTTTGTTTTAATATGTTTGTGGGTTTGTTTTTGTGTTTGTTTGGTTTTGGTTGTTGTTGTTTTGTTTTTTGTTTGTTTGTTTGTTTGTTTGTTTTTCCATTGGTTCGTTGGTTGAGTTTTTTTAACCTGTGTAGTTATGGTTTGGTTGTGTTTGGGTTTGGTTTGGTTTCGTTTTGTTTTTAAAATCATGGCGTTTGCTGTCTGCCTGCACTGTTCCTTTAAATACTAGCAGGGAGATACAAATGTGCATTACCTACGACCATTTTTGAATAGTGTATTTATCATTTTTATTATTTATGTTTCTGGCTTGCAGTGTTGATGCAAATGTATTAAATACTGTTAAGACCTGTGTGCTTTAGCATCTGTGGAATATCATCACACCTCCAAGGCTAAGCCTGCAGCTAAAGTGTTTAAGAATTTATATGGTCATTCTTTTTCTCTCTCTGTGGCATTAGAGAGAGGAGAAAAAAAAATGCAGTAATGAAATGCATAACCTACATCCACAGAAAATATAACTGGCCTATTTATGATTATGATTCACAGTTTGGTCACTAGAAATATACTGTGCTGCAGGTTTATGCCTTTAGTGGTTATTTGTTAGAGACAACTTCTGCACACGTTTTCCCGCAAGTCTCTTGGATTTCAAGAGAAAATGTGTCCTTCAAACAAGTTATTTCTTTGAGGGATCTTTCTGTAAGTGGGTTCCACTGTGTATTGACTACACATAATATTTTCTGTTATCATCTTGTCAGGGTTCAATTCATTACTCCATTCATTATTCAATTTGTTGGGCCATAAGCATCTGAATAATTGAAAACTGCAGAAGTATTATAAATTATAGTGTCTCTATGAAATCCCGGTTTTAGGGTTTATGACTTGACTTTAAGAAATCACTCTCTGTTGAAAGTTGGCATATGAGGTCTCATCGTTAAAGCAGAATCTTATCAGTGTGGTGGTTTTTAATATCTCTATTGTTGCACACTTAAGAATCCAGGTTGCCTAAGTGTATTAAATTATGGACATCTTTAACAGTTTATCTGTTTTTTAATTACTATTGCCATCTCAGTGATGTGGAATAGTAGCAGATAAAGAAATTAATTTATTTTGAGGTTAATAAGCAATTTGCAGCTGTTAATTAAAAGTCTTTTTTTTTTTTTTCTTTCACTGAATAGAGTTAATATAACTCCCTTATATTAAAAATGAAATATTTTCTGTGTTTTTTTGCAGGTCAAAGTTGTTCCTATACAGAAATATAAGCTGACATTTAGCTGTTATTTTAACTAAAGTACAGTATGTCTTTCTCAAATGTGTTTTTTAATTTTGTTTTTAACTCCTGTGTTTTGGTTTGGAGTGTTATTATACTTCTACTCTCTGGATAAATTATATTAAATGACATCATTTGTATTTTAAGAGAACAGTTTACTAATTTGAATACCTCATATGCTACATTTTTCTTTTGATTATGTTGCTGAAAGATCAACAGAATTGTACCAGGACAGTCAATATTTATTGTTTCTAACTTTTAAACATTGCCTTCCTTTAGGTTATAGGCCAAATTGGGGAAGATGTGCCAAAAGCAGTGAATCTGTGTTCTCTGTGGGTCTGACATTGAGGTTACAAAACAATTTTTAATTTATTCCTCTGCTGATTGTTGGTAGCCTCATATGCCTCTTCATGAATGACTGTTAGGATCATCTAATTCTGCTGTTATAATATAGGAAAATTTATAGCCATGCTATTGGCAAGCTACAAAAGAGCAAGAACGATGTAGTGAAGACATCTGCTGTATCAACACATATATTACCATGTCAACCATATTCTTTGGTTTGGCCACAACCTTTTGCAGAGGCAAGAGAAGGACATTTTCCTGAGAGGGTGGTCCAGAGCTCCTTGTCAGCTCTCAGAGCTTGATTTAGCAACCCAGACCTGGGTTTATGGCACCTTTAGAGGTATCTTGGCTGGCCTGTGCTCCTCTGGCTGTTGGTCAACAGAGTTCAAGGCTCCTTAGTTTCTGAGGGATATCAGCCCTCCCTGTGCAGGTGCCTAGAGCACCTTATAGTCCAGTTCCTGGAGAAAGATCTGAAGGTATCTGGCCATGCCAGCTCTGTCCTCTTTGCTGCATGCCTTGTACCTGGCCCTTCTTTTGGTCACTTGAGTCTTTTGTTGTGCTCTGGGTCTTACGTGCTTCTCTTTGCTTGGAGGGCTCTTACAGACCAAACAGCTGCCTGGAGCTGGCTGCAATTTTCCAGCAACAAAATAAATCACCCAGAATAAGCTAATAGAATTTCATAATAATTTTTAGAATGTGACCCTCTCCACAAAGCCAAAACTGAAAGCCTTTACTTCAGGAGTCTTCTCAGAGTGACGCTGCAGCAGAAGGGCCTCACGTGGCTCTGATTGCCAGGGATGCTCAGCTCACTTGTCCCGTAGCTCTTCTGTGCCATGTTTGCAGGGATGGTTCTGTGGGAAGCCCAGACCTTGCCAGCACAGCTGGCCACTGCCTGGTGCCTTCACAGCTCTGATGGTGATGCTGTGCTGCAGCTGCAGGGGGACTGAGAGCCAGAAGTCTTTTCCTTCTTCCAGGAGGAAGCAGGGAAGTCATCTGGGATGCCAGTGATATCCCGGCAAGCACTTAACTCACGATTTGATTATCACTTTTCTTTGCATTGTTTGTACAAATTAACTTGTGGATCTGTGTATTTGTGCTAGACAGGAAAGAGTAATCTTTTTCCCTACGAAAGGAGCTAGAAAATATGGTTGCTAAATCCTTATTTCATTCCAGTGTCTAGTGCTGCTAAAGGAAGTAAATATAGGGTGAAATTCATCCCTTTGCAAGTTAAAAACTACAAATATTCCCACTGTTGCTCTAAACTTGGATAAATTATTTGCCAGATCCAGGCAAAGCATTTGCATCATGGAAGAGCTGAAAGCAGCAGCTCAGTGTCAGTGTGACGATGCCAAGTTTTCTTAACATGGTTGTTGTGCACATGCTTGCAGGACTGCCAGAATTTAGACCTTAATACTGCTGAGGCCAGCTGGAGTTTTGCTCTTAGCTTTATCAGACTCTGAGTTTCACTCCTGTGTTCTCTCTCATAAATCAGTGTGAAGGTCAGGACCACAAAGTGTCCTTAAAACTAGTCGGTAACAGGATGTTAAATGCAGCACATGCCTGTGGTTTTTGTGGACAGGTGAATTAAGACTGGGGAAGGTATAATGATGAGACCACAAGGGAAGCTCATCATGGTCTGTGCTGTGGTCATATGTAAGTAAACACTTAAACCATATGTAGTTACTCAGTAGATTTCTGCACATCATTTTCAGTGAAAGTGATACTAGGAGGGAGTCTTAGACCTTCTAGATCTATATATTTGTGTGGTAGAAAAAGGGCAAATATGTTTCTACTGGCATCTGAAATCCTTATGGTGGTCGTGATGGCATTTCTGTGTGGGTATGCAATTGGTGGGTCCAACAGATCACAGGGAATATTATCAACACTGTTGGTTTTGCAGAAATACTAAAAAAAGTGCAAGAACCAGATGGGGTACACAAAGACCATGGTGTGCGTCTGTCTGAGCCCTGACTTCAGCTATGCCATTATTCCTGTGTTGCTCAGGGATGGTGGCACAGCACAATGTTCCAGCATAGACATACCCCAGAGCCTGTTTCCTGATGTTACTCTTTGTATTGAACACCCATGAAGAGGGGAAGAAGAATGATGTCGGGAGGGGTGCGAAGATGCATTTGGGCATATGCCATTGCAGTAGGAGAGGGATCAGGAGCCTCATGCGTAACTCAGGTCCTTCACTTGGAATCAGTGGGGTGGGTGGAGGAGGTGAGCTCCTCTGCGGGGGCATGGCAAGGTTGCTCAAAGTCCCTGGAAGTCAATGGCTGTTGGGGGGGTCAGGGGGGTAGGGTCTGGCCACATGAGACCAAAGTGAGGTGCTTAGAGAACAAACTGCTGGTGTATAACATAAGAGGGGTGGAGAAATAAAGGGTTCTGGATCTGTGTTGGGTACAGGTAGGTGCTGTGGTGGGGAAAAGGCACCAATCCACTGTAGAGCTGGGGAGTACAGGCAGCATCAAAACAAAGGGGAATAGGAGAAGGGAGGTTGATGAGTATGGGAGAGGGTAAAAAGGTTAGCAGTGAAGTGTGCAATAGCCTACTTGCTTTATTTTCTGTCCTGTTATTGACTTCTTATTTCTCACTCATTATTTAATGGGTGGTTTGTCTGAGTAAGAAGTAAGACTGATTGGGTGTGGGAAGCACAGTGATTAAAGCTGCTGAATAAAAAAATGCTTTAGGAAATTTTCTGTCCACTCACATTTTTTATATCAAAGTAAGTAGCATATGTTTTAATGACATTTGCTAATAAAATAAGGGCTTTAATCTGAAAACTATTTTTTTCCTTGCTTTCCACACTTTTAAAAGCAAACCCCCGGGCTCTCTGAAGAAAAGCAAACAGTTCTGTTATCATGCTACCATGTGTCCCATTCCATGTTAACAAAGATGATTTGGATCTGCAAATGAATGCGTGGTTTTGAGACCTAAATGGCTTTTTATTTATGCTTTAGAGTGAACAAAACTGGATGTGCAGTGAAAACACATTCTCATCTTTAGCAGTGGGGGAGCTGCCTTTGTGCCACAATACTACTCAGAACGTAGGCTCATATATAATAAAGAGATATTTAGTTTGCTATTGGAAAAGGATTGCTGTGGGAAGATATAAAAGCTACTTAGATATTTTTTATAGAACTTTTGCATAAATCTTGTATCCATAACCTGATCTAGTGACATAAATATTAGCAGCTTGTTTCTATTTCACCTGCTGTAGAACCACTGCTGTCCTACAGCAATAACCAGCAAGGGAATAGAGCTATTTGCTGCTGTCATAAATAAGACGGGGTGTCACAGCTGTTTTCATTTGACTGAGCAGTAATGGAGTTAATTATACTTCCAGTCTCTTTGTTTTTGATCTGTGTTTCCAAAGTCATCTAAGCTTCTTGAATTCTTGCATTTTTTTTTTAACCCTTTTTTCTACTTATCTGGGTTAGACATTTTCTTTAGTTCAGAGGGGGTTTCATTGTTACAATTCTTTCTAGTATTTATTCCTGTTTTTCTTATTACTTAAATTTTATTGTTATATGAAAGCCTCTACTAAAAGTCAGTGTATTTATTTGTACTGAGCAACACAACAATAGGTACAACATGGTCTTTCTTGAAGACCAGACACATAGACTTAATTTTATCTCCAGCAGTTCAGATAACTTGCTTTAACAAAAGAACAACACAGTAAAGCTATACTTTGATTCAATCAATCATATTGCTGAAAGAATGCATGCAGTTAGGGAAGTCAAAAGGACAGCCAGACTTGCACAAATAGGGAGAAGACACTTCATATTTAGGACCACTAGTCCATAAAGCTGCTACACAGCAGCACACTGGGCAAAACATGTTGCAAGAAAACTTCTTCATGGTGTCTATTATTATCTTTTTCAGTTACTTGTATTTTTGCTTGTTTTTTCTTTTCTTTTTTTTTTCTTTTTTAAATTTTTAAAATGTAACAGGAGATAAGAATAAAGCAAATCTTTGTTTATAGGCATTAAGGGCAATATGTTGAATGTGGTCAGGTTTTGCTCAGAGAGTTAATAACTCTGTAGTCATGCAAAGAAATATAGATGTTGAAAAGTCTGTGACGGAGGCTCTGATTCTGAGCCAGATTTATAAAGTTCCTGGTTTTATGGGAGTCAGGCACTGAGTGTATATGAAAATCACACTGGACATCTATCTGCTTATCTCCACGCTTAAAAATGTGTTTTGAGATGTGGGTTCAGTGATTTGCAAACAAATAAGTGACAAAATGAAATGTGAGAGCAGCAAGTACTACAACTATAAGTATCTAATGTAAATATTGTATAATTGTTAAGTTTCAGAAATACCCTTGAGATGGTGAGCAAGGAGGTAATTTTAACAGTCAAACATAAATATGATTGCTAATACACACTTAAAAGTTCAAAGTTACTTGAAATTTAGGATGGGAAAAATCACTGTCAGTGATATGTGCCAGCATATAAAATCTGTGAGAGGTAACCTTGCTCTTAGTGTATTTTCCTTTTTCTCAAATCCAACTGCCATACTGTTATTACAGCAAGACTAAGAATTATATTTTATTTTATCCCATTGTTTACTTTTTGGACAAATAAATAATTAACACAGCAGGTAGACAGCATGAGGAGAGGTAGATGAGATGAGAGAAACTTCCTAGAAGTCCTGCCAAAATGTCCCATCACATGGTCATGACACACAGATCACCATTTGCGGGATTGATGCTCCCCATGTGTGATTTTTAGCAGACAGACCTCTGTCTTGAGCCAGCCCAGTGTCCCTTGGAAGGGGCTGCTTGAGAGCACAGTTGTTGAGATGTTGTGTATCTGACCAGAGCTCTTGTGACTGGGAAGTGACAGCGACACCCTCAAATATCTTCATAGAGGACAAAACCAGCTTTTGGAGGGGGTAAATTGTCATTCTCTGATGACTTAATACTAGTTAAACCAGAGAGTGAGAAGTCAAAGTTTCCATTTTCTGTTGCCAAAACCTTCAGTCACTCCCCACACAACTCACCCCCCCCCAAAAATATGGCTGCATAGGATCATGGAAACTTTGCCTGTTGATGGAAATTCTAGGATGGTGGAAAGACATTTACCCTTTGCTGAAAGGTAGTGAGAAAGGGGGGGGGGGGGGGGGGTTGTTTGTGGGGTTTTTTTTGTTTGTTTGTTTGTTTTTCTTTTGAAGGCAGACAAAATTTAAAATCCAGATTGCATTGTGAGGTGTGGAAAAACTCTACTCAGCAATGGATTGAGCCAAGCTACAGCCTTTGCTACGGAAGGTCAAATCTTTCACTCTGAAGTCTTTCAGACTCTGAACCCAGTTTGCATATTGAGCTCTCAGAACTATTTTCAACTACCAAGGGCATCTGAGCATGAAGAACACATTTCTTGATGTCTTTAGTTACAAATTGGCACACAGATGGGCTGCAGTAGCATGATGGGGAGGGGGCTCACATCTTAAATCCGCTCTGTTTATTACCCAGGAAGTTTTGATCAAGTTTATGGTGTTAAAGACTCCAACATATCAACTCCATTGAAGAACAGGACAAGCTATTGTAAATATGAACCATCAAAGCATTAGCCATTTCAATGAAATGAAGCAAATCAATTGTTTTCTACAAAGGTGCCTTTCAGATCTCCTTTTTCAGGTTCTGAGATCCCTTATCAAGTTCAGCATTATTAAATGTTGGACTATGGACTGCAAGAGTAATTTTTTAGGACTTCTAAAGGGTCACTTTGCTGCTAACATGCTTGCCTTTGCATTTATTTTACTTGACCTAAACAGAGTTACTCACACACACACAAATATACATAAAGGAGAATTAATTCTGTTGCATATACTAGTTACCTTGCTAGGTTAAGGCTCAAGCAATTCAGGACTTAAAAAAAACCACCAAAGGTCTGCTTAAATGCTTTTTTAAATTAGGATTAATATTTCCAGTGAAAAGCATCCATCGTAATGGTTAGGATTCTTACTGTTTACCTCCAACAAAAAAATTCTGTCTGTACTGGGAGAATATAAGATGTTTTATTTGTGGTACATCATATGCTCACCATTGTAGACAGCTACATCTCCACACTGGTGGGATAGTTTCCTTTTTTGGGGTGTCCATCAGCTTCTGGAGAGATGCTGCAAAAATGGTGTGCCTGTGTCCTCCACATTGGAGCAATACCGATTGTGTATCCAAAGGCTGGAGAGTACTCAATTTCTTCTGCCCTTTCTCTACTCAGGGTAATGGAATTAATAACTGAAGTTTGTTTATGTTGGATATGTAGCTTTTGTTCTAGTAATTTTAGGTAATTTCTACACAAGAAATTTCCAGTGAAATGTAGGAGCTCCTTATCTTTAAGCATGAGATATCCATCTCAAAGCCCGTGCCTATATTTAAGTAAAAGATTAAATACTTTCATAGACTGGGATCAGTGTTTCCAGCCCAGTTAGCCTTGCCTCTACTCTTGTAATCGAAGACGCCTGACATGACTTTAACGTATGCTTTCTTTAACATGCCAAAGCTCTGAGCTGCCGTGTTTCGAAGAAACAAGAGGCTAGAATGAATTATCTTCTTCCAGTAAAAAGTAGAATTTCTTCTCCAAAATTACATTGGCTTGAGATCCATTATTTACTTTGCAATGCCAGTGACAGGTTTAGGATTTGGTGTTTGCTTAAGAGCTAAAAACATATGATTTAGACCTCTAGAAAGACGGTATTTCTCACTTTCTAATGGGACAAACAGAAGTTGCACCTAGCCCAGGAAATGTCCAGAGTCATTGCAGCTTAAAGCTGTGGTGTGCATTTAAACACAAAACTTAATTCAGATCATTTTAAAACACACTTTTAAATTAGAATTATGTCTTTAGCAATTTAAAACCAAACCCACTAACAATTTAGTAAGATGGACTCTTTTGGACAGAATATCTATAATATCATACATACCTACTTTTCAAAGCATGCAATAAAACAGAGCTTACTGTAAATTTCTTGATTGCTTTACTTTCTTCCCAGACTCAGATCACTGGAGTAACTATGCTATAAAACTGGTGAGAGGAGACCTTTCTTGTGCCTCAGTGACTGAATAATTCCAATTTTTCCAGTTTCATGTGAACCTAATCCTGCTGTTCAAACTGATCATCCTATCAACCTGGAGGAATCAGTCAGGAAGAAGGGTAAGCAGGGTCTGCTTTCACTTATATATAATGTTTTTTTTAACAAAACCACCTTTGAAAGAGGAAATTATCTTCCACAGTTTTAAACTGTATGCTTGAATAGTGAGCTTTTCTCTAAAAGAGGTAATGGTAATGCTGTTCGGACATAAATATAAATCTAGTTTTTCCTGCAAATTAAAGCTTCAAAAATTATGAAAGTATTCTTGCTGAATACTGATATCCTCTTATTCTTCCTCCACATTTTTTCTTTCTCTTTTCAACTCTCTAAATTATACGGGAATTAAAAGACCATTAGATAGTATACATTAACATATGCTATTATGGTTCTAGCTAGTGAGTGTGGGCAGAAGCTGCTGTGTGATATGATTTTTCCATGTACTGTGCTTTGAAGGCAAGACATAAAATTGATTAATATGTTTGTCTATTTAAAAAAAATACTGAACTTCTAAGCTATGGTCTTTGGCCTAAAATAGGTAAAGAAAATACTTATTTCTAAAATATGCTCCACATGAATTGCTGTGTTGAAAAAGCCTCGTTCATCCCATGCAATGTCTTGACTACAGTATCAAGTGTTTCCAGACCATGCTAAAGAAGCCTTTTACAGGCATCTGTAGAATACCCTCTCCCAAGGAAGCCTGACTCCATTTTTTAATTAAACATAGTTGCCACATGATTTAAACAAAAAAATAACAATTTTTTAATGGCATTGCTTTTACTTCCCATCTGCCTTGAGTCTGCCAGAAAAGCCTCTAGGAGCAAGCGGCTATGGTCTGTGTATTTTTGTCCTTGACCAAGTTAGTTACCCTTGCTATATCCTAATTTCACCACATATACGATGGCATAGTACCTCTCTCCCTCATGTGATGGAAATCAGACATGATATTTAAAAATTGTAAAGTGCTCAGAGTGGCTTTGTCAGATTTGTGTTTAATTGGAAACTACTACAGCTGGGCAAAATATTGCATGTACTAATGCTATGTTTTCTACCAGTCTGAAATATTTTCTCATTGTACTACCACAGATTTAGTGGGAAATACCAGGTATAAATCTTAACAGTCAAAGAAATTTACTCAGAGTTGCCTTTTCTACTATTATTGATAGCAGATTTATATCTGTGACCAGGGAGGTAGTCATCTGAATGCAGTCATGGATGATTTTAAATTAAACGTAAAGTTTAAGAAAATTCTGGCTAAATGTCACCCAGATCCATCATACCAAGCTGTCTGAGGGGGTAAAGGGCGCGCTGTGAGCTGGGTGAAGGGCAGGAGCAGAACTTCTCAAACATAGTGTGATGCAGGTGCCTGGGGACAGCCGGGGGAGCCACCCAGGAAGACGTGGGAGTTTGTTGCTCTGCAGTGAGGGGGTAGTTGCTCTCCTTGTGTGACCATCTCCTTCCCCACCTTTCCCTTCTTCTGGACTCCAGCCCTTGTGCGCTCGCTAATCTCTTCCCACCAGCAGCTTCATGTGCATCTACTCCTCTGCTCCATCCCCTCCAACCATTGCCAGGCGTCCAGTGTTGGGGAGTCCTGAGCAGAGGGTAATTTTTTGTTGTTGTTGTTTGTTTTCTCCCCAGAATCCAGCCATGACTTACAACTCTTCTTTCCTTATTAACCGTAAAAGGAAAAGAGTGTATTTGAAATCAATGTTTAAGTGTGATTCAAAATTTAGTATATGGAAGACAGGGAGTATTTATAGCCATTTTATTTGTATTTTGGGATAAAAATAGCCTTTCCATGAAAAATGCAGCATTGACCCAAATTCTATTCTTTCCCCTGCAACGTATACATTAAGCGGTCCTAAGTGGATAATGGAAAAGAACAATAATAAGGATAACAATAGGTTACAGAAACAATTAGGTAAGGAATAACACATGACAGGTAATCCAGTCATAAATTTATAGGCAGGCTGCTCTCTCCTCAGGAGCCCTGTGAGACGCAGGGCCAAAGGCCAAATACATTCCCAAGGAATGTGTACTGAATCACACGGCTGCAGACTGCATGTTATTATTAGAATTGTAAAATGTTATTGCTGGTTTTTATATATCACACTGTGTGGTTAATTTAAAAACGTGGCTAAGGCAATTTATTGTGTGTCTGGGATGTCTATTTTCAATACAATTTTCTTTGATTATTTTAAAATGTGTTGTTAGATTTAATTATTTTTAAATGTATTTTTAAACCACAGGAGGACTGTCAATGAGGCTTAAAAAGCTCTCGGTACCTCGGCTTTGTTCTGGTATTTTGGCTTCACACTCATCTACTGAACAGTAAATGTTTGTTTTCAAGCCTGTTTTCCCCAACCCAGCAGCTTTTTTCTACTTTTTTCTTTTTTTTTTTTTTTCTTTTCTCCATTCAACCAGAGCAGTGCCAGTTAGAGGAAATGGAGTAAAAACAATTTAAAAGCAGCGGTGGGGGCCCATGAGCTGGCAGACAGAGCCATGCCGTGCCTGTCCTTTAACAGATACACAGCTCATCCCTTCACCTGTCTCACCTGTAACCAGCTGAAAGGAGCCCCGAGTTTTAAAATACTGAGACATTTACATTTCCTTTTGAACATCATTGGTAAAAGTAGGCAAATACCTGTTGTGCTACACAAAGCGGGTAATGGGAGTTTTCAATGTCCAGAAAATGGAATTTTGCAGTATTTTCAGGGAGGCTAATAGCTTTTTCTCCCGCCTTTGAATTGCCGCAAGATATCTGTATCTGAAGGTTTTTGTACAAGCAGAAAAGATGTTTCAGATTGCTAAAAGAAACAGCTCTGATTATTTACTTCAAATATCTGTCCCTAAAAAGTAAGACTAGCCCTCTGTCTGCTGTTCTAGGGAGTAATTATGAGGTATAATAAAATAGCCATAATATACTGGTTTTGTTATTTCAAACAGTGAAATGAAATAAACTGAAATCCAGGATAAAGGCTTCATGTTCATCTACTTTGCACCTACGTAAATCATGAAAAGCCCTGGCAGTTTCAGTGCAGAAGAATTAATTTCAGTGTGTCTTGTGTTTGAGAGCAAAAGCTCCACTTACCCTGCTCCTGCAGGCCCCTGCTTTTCTGCTCACTTGTACACACTTGGTAGTCAGTGCTCTAAATCCCAAATCACAAGGACTTTTGGGGTTGGGTGTTTTTCTTTTTAAGAAAGCCCAAATATTTAAAGGAAGTGATAAAGACGTGGGAGGTGCCTTGGGGAGGGGGGAAGAAATTAAGATCTAAATATTAAAAAGAACTTTACTTGACCTGAACCTTCAGGTACTGAGCAGATAAGGTATAGGTGGACCCATTTATGGACACTCCACTCCTTAGAAATCTTATTTACTATAAAGAAACATTCTAGCTTGATACTAATAGTCTGGGCTGCATATCTCTCACTCATTCCTCTTCTTTACTCTCCTGTGCATTAGTGCAACACACTGTGTTAACACACCTTGTTAATATAATACCAGTTTCAGTTTGAGATTTTCAGATTCTCCCTTTATTTTATCTCCTTTAAATTTCTCTCTTTTCCAAGCATCTGCTTTATCCATGGGAGCATGTGGCACAGACATAACCTAGAAAGTACTGTTTTGGTATTAATATAATTTTTAAGGGGCTTCCCATGTGCTAAGCTGCATTAGTGGTTATCTGACTAAAAAAAACTTGCACAAGATGATCTAGCATCTTTTCCCTTTTAGTGAGGTTCCACCTGATCTTAAGTAGAGTTGCTGCAGTGTAGCCACTTCTAAGGTGAAATACTTCTAAAAACACACACACTCCCTCTTTATCATATACCAGCTTTCAGTTATTAAGTCTATATTGTGATAAACCAGTGTAAGGATTTCTATCAACAATACACTTAAGCTCTAAGAGCTGTCCTGGTGGCTTTGTGGGAAGTAAATCAGATTATATGTGCCTTCAGGGAGGGATGGGCACTATCAAAACTCAAATGTAGCTCTCTTCCTGACAGTTTTCTCTTTACTCCCAGAGTTGAAAGGTAAATGTCCCCATTGCATTAGTCATAGCGAATAAATTACAGAACAGGTTTTCAAAAGCTCCTAAATAAAGTGGTCGTATTTTAACACATACTCAAATCTCAATAGTCTTTTCACTGGTGTTAGGAGCTGGGGCCTTCAGCAAAGCTCCGATAGGTTACCCAAACAGTCCTTTTAGACTTGGAGCAAGATGTTTGTTTTGTGAGTAAACCAAGATCAGCCATCAGGAGCTCTCATTTCAGAAGTCTGTGCTCATCCTCATAGCAAAATGGAGGCTTGAAATAACATTCTACAGCACAAGTAGAAACCATTAGAAGGGATGCTTTGGTGAATGCTGGTTCTCTCTTTTACTTGCAGACCCTCAATGTGCTATAAAATGTATTGTAAAGCCCTGACATTCTGCAGAAACAAAATGCTTTTTGACAGCTTCTGTTGATGGTGAAACAGTTTGTCCCTCAGCAGCCGTAGCAAAATCTTTTCAATGTGAATGGTTCTGAAATTGGAGGGATAACAGTGACCACTGAACAGTTTGGTTTAAAGGCTGTTTGCGTGGTTTACAAAGGAGTCCTTTTAGACAGAAAACACAATTCACTCTAGAAACATAGTAATTTTTCAAAACAATATGTAGGGTATTAAATGGTTAAGACTAAGTAGGTGGGCAGCTAAAGCATCTGCCACTTCTAAGAGCAAAAATAGCATGTACCTTATTAAAAGCAGCCTGATAGGGTCAGTAGCCCAGTCTCAGAATACCACCCAAGAACAATTTCAATTTTAATAGCTTTTACTATGTATTTCATAAGCATGCCCATTGAAATTGAGTCATCAAAGCCTCCCAGTTCTTCCAAGACAGATTTTAGCCTGAGAGCTTGGAGTAATTATCCCACTGGATGTTAGCCTGTGTAGCTATTTCAACCTCGTTCATCATTTCAAACAGCTACATACTCTGCCTGCTAATTTCGTCAGATGGATTAGCCTCTCTTACTTGTCTATCTTTTTTTTTTTTTATTATTTCTGGGGGGTGAAATATTGCCTTCTTCCCCTGTTTTAATAAGCTGAGCAGGCATGCACCACTGCACCGCTTCTGCCTCCTATTTCTTTCAGCTCAGAGAATGATCTTCTGGGGGAAGAGCTAGGAGTAAATGTGAAGGTGAAAACTTGGCTACTTTTACCTGCAGGCTGGAACCAGCTGCTTTCAGCCCATGTCTGAAAATAGTTTTGAGCCTATCTGAATTTATCTGCCTCTCTGTTTGCAGTGTATTCTAAGCAGGTCTACTTTTCTGTGTGTCTTCCCTTTATTTTACATTGCGCATTGGTGGCTTTCCTGGGCTGCACGTGATACTGTATCTCTGCTAATGCTCATTGTTGTACGTTAGTGACAGGAAAGCATCAAGCCACCAGATTGCTTGTTATAGCTAATATTTGCAAGTAAAGGTACGTATGAATAAAACCAGGGTAATGCATGTGTTACGAATTTTGTGTGAAAGTACTAGAAGAGAAGAATATATGTCGTTCTGTGGTAAGAAACAGTCTTAACTTATCCCAAAATGTCCTTTATGTAGTTGTCCACAAAACCAGAAATCAAGTAGATCTGAGGCTAGATGACTGAGTGGAATGAATGGAGCTCTTTTCCACTTACTGATACAGCCTTTCTTTAAATATCTCACAGATGTAGATGGCAGTGATCATCCATTTGGTACCTCTGGTACTGTGTAGCTGGCATTTTATTCGGTGCCTTAATTCTACAAGGATATTAAACTTAGAAATATGTGCTTATAGGTAAACAAAAAATACTGACAAGGAAATTTTTCACATGCTTCTATCAGTGCAAAATTTCTTGCTGAATTTGGGACTCAGACTGCACCCTGTAGTACACCACTCTGTGTCCTGCAGCATGCTGTGGCAGTGCTACCTTTGGTTTGGCAAGTAGCTTGTTTTTGTGTTTGGGCATCGCTGTTGAATAGCTAAATGCTCTCAGTCTTTAGGAGAAGCCGGCTTTCTCCCTAGCTTCTCAGCATCCTCAGGAATGGCAATATCAGCCTTTGGGAAGAAGCATGAGGCTGTACGCCAAAGTATTCCCTAACCACAGAGTTGGAGCCAAGCTGAAAATTTAAGGAAACCTGTCCACCTGCTTGGCTCTCAAGGGTGAGCTTCAGCACAGCTGCTGACAAGCTGGGAGAGCAGGTGAAGCTTATCTGGGTACGTGCTGGGCTAATAGCAAGCGGCAAGATGACATTTGCCACAGGAGGTGCTCTGCATCATGGATCTATGAGTGCATCTAGGGCTAATGTAATGATGGGGAAAGGTTTCATTGGAGTATTTGTCAAGAGTCATCTCTGTAGGCTAAGAAAACCTAGTTTGGTCGAGGCAGCTAGGAAAAGATCCTTCGTTCCTTTCTTCCTGGATTGTTTGAGTAGCTAGACAAGAGCCATATCATTTCAGAATGACCTTGGTGTTAGGACACATTGATATTTTAGGCAATGTTCTTTTAATTTTTGCAAATTTGTAACATTAGTTACGGTTCAGTACCAGTATCAAGATCATTAGTACTAAGTCAAATACTTTTGGATTCACAGGGCAGTAATTGCAGTAGATTTTCCAACTATTTATTGGAAAGTTTTATTTCTACTTTGCCATCATCTCAGAGTCCTTTGGCCAAACCTTGTCTTTGCTACAAGCAGAAATGTTCCACTGTTCTTAATTTCTTCTCCTCAGCCATGGAAGCCATACCTGTATTCTCCCTGATTTCATTGACTTAAAAAGCCAGTCTCCTGGAAATGCTGCCATGTACAAGAAAGTTGCTCAAATGACATGGAAATTACATAGACTGCACTTGACCAGCCAAACTTCACATTTGGTCTTTAAAATATTTCATCTGGCCATTCCCAAAGCGTAGCACAGTCACAGGATAAAGAGTAGCTAGGGAACAGCAGTAATTGAAACATGTCAGCCTTGTAATAATCACAAAACCACACTTTTTCTCAAGGCAGGGAAAAAATTTATGTATTAAGCATTAGTTGTTTTCAACTCATTATTTACTAATAGCAGCTTACATAGTAGTTTTCAAGAAACGACTATCAGCCGAAAGAGTGATAGAGCTGTTAGCAGACAAATTGATATAAAGTCAACTCAAATTCAAAGTAATATTATTTAATGGTATCTGTAGCAGCTATCTGTTTTTCATGAGACAGAACTTTCTGTATCTTCTTCCACATATGTAAGAAAAAATGAACCTGTAAACCTATATAAACAAAGAAAAATACATCAAAACTTAATGGAGGGGATGGAGCTCTTCTAGTGCTGTTGATTGCTGAAGAGAAAATAGAGAACCCATTAGGAATGCCTTCCTATTCTTTAATTCTTTCCCTCCCCCCACCCAGTCCCTCAACCCAACCGAGGCTATTACACACATGAGGACACACATCTTCAATCATTTCCATCCTCCCCAGCACTCTACAAGCCGTACTTCACCCTCTTGCCTTTCAGCACCATATATAAACAGCACACATATTCCCTCAGGATGGTGCACAACTCTGTCTCCTCTCTCAACAAGAATCACACGTAGCAGCTGCATGCTACAAACCACCAGCAGAGTCAAGGTCACGCGTGTGTCCTTAGGACCATTTCCTTTTGTTCTCCACTGATAATTTGCCATTTGGACTCTGGGTACTGCACTCCAGCAGACTGGAGTTCTTATTTGGAGAAAATTCCAAGGGAAAATGTATTTTATATATTTTTCTCTCATTCAAATATTATGCTCATTTTGCTACTTTGTAATAACTGATTCTTCTTCTGAAATTCATAGCACACTCTGAATAACTACACCTATTACATGGTTATAAGTAGAGTCTCTTGCTTGCTTCCTATCATGTCTGGTGTGCATTAGCCTTGTATTATGCTGCTTCAAAGATTATGCTGGAAGCCATGTATTCAAAGGATATGTAAGGTAAATATGCTCCCAATTATTCTTTGTGAGCATAAGTAGTCCTAATGAATGTCGTGGGCAAATTACACTCCCTTGAGTTAGGTCCTGGGCAAGTTTCTCTATTAAAGATTACTAACATCTGTTATTTCAGTAATTTGTAATAACCCTATGAAACAGATTATAGTGGTCTTTTAAGAGCAAGATTTGGCCCTAACACTGTTTCATTAGTTTTGAAGTAAAACGTGATAACTTATTTCCTAAAGACGATAGGAATATGCAGTGTTTAGTGCTACCTAGGGTGACAGGGAGAGTGTTCAGTGATCTGAGTAGACCATTTTTTTACAGCAATGGAGGCCTCTTTTGTGATGTCTCTGGTAAAAATGAAGGTTGGAAAAGCTCTTGCTTCAACTCTGCTCAGACAAAGGAGTAAAGAAGGAGCCCAGGCAGTACTCTATGAAACAACCATACAGGTATTGATATGTTCTAGTAAACAACCAGAGAAAGGGAAGGCACCCATGTGAAATTTTAGTCTTATATTATCAAAGGACTTTGGCTGTTTCAAACTTAGGAGGCAGGTTTTCTGAAGTTACTGATGTAACATGTTCTTACGAGAGATGCACTGTACAGAGAGAGGCCTCGGGTACTTAGGCATTGTATTAAAGCACTGAGGAGCATGTCAGAGCTGCTTGCTATCAATCCTGAGCAAAAATCACGGGGAGAGACCAGAAATGGCTTCTGGTTGCTGCTGCAGAGCAGTGATGCTGTGTCACTTGGGAAAAATGACTTTGCAGAGAGACTGGTCTACAGATAAGATGCCCTAAAATTCAGTTGAAGGCTTTCCTTCATTTGATAAGCAAGGTTTGGAAAACTTTGCCAATAAGCATTTTCCCTTTTGGGGATGCAAGAGGAGGTAAGCAGAGTGATGGCACGTGCCTATGACAGACAAAAAGTGCATCAGTATCCTGCTGCCAGTAGCCAACTGGCTACGAGTCCTTGGTTAGAGAGCTTGTAGTGAGTGTAGCTGGCTTCTAAAATTATTGGCAAAGATTTCAGAAGATGAGCAAAAGGGTAACTATGTGTGAGACAGGATGGCAGACCTACCAAACACTTAAGATATTTTCAAACAGAATTATTAATGAAAAAAATCAGCCTACTTGTCAATTTTAGGCACCTTTTTTGAAAGAATTAGTGTTTGCTTATGTTTTGATATGTGATGAAGCCAAACAGAAGTGACCTTTCTCCTATCATGTAGAATAACAAGAACAATCAGGAGAAATGCTCGACACCCAAGTAGCCTCAACAGTTGGTAGACTGTAGCTGTCAGTATGAAATCAAGTGCAAAATTGCTAGACTTGAAGTCCTTCCTAAAATTGCTTGCTCTGTCAAGTGGAAGTAAAGGACATTGACCAGAAAAATGACACAAGACTTTTCCAGAGGCAATCTTTGCAGAAACTCCATTTTACCTATACAAGAATTGTATCTTTCATCTGCACACTGAGTTGCCGGTTTAGGAAAGACTTGTCACTATCTCTGCCTTGCAACCTGCACAGAAATCTGGTAAAAATCAGAAGAGAAGACCTGGTAGTTTCCTTTTCAAATGGATACAATTTGGTCTTCTCTTAAGTAAGAGCGTCAGTCTGTCGGGAGAAATTTCTACTGTTAAAAATTGTGAATTTGTGATAGTAACTCAGTATTATCTAAGCAAAATTTTGAAGCTATTTCACAAGAGATAGAAGGACTCGTACCCTCTTGTTTCCAGTGAAAGGATTTAAAGAATGATAAGTGTTAGCACTACAGCCATGTAATTAGGTATGTCTGTGAGATATGTATTTGTTGTCATCGTTATCTATAAAGAAATGTCTCATATTTGGTTTTGCTTGAGATGGATGAAAACTTAAGCAACAACTTGTCCCAGGAGGAACATACTGTAGCTATCTTCTAAACTAAGAAAAAAATGGCAACTAGGGAAGATAAATTTCTTTAAAACAAATTATAATCATGAACAAAATGGACTTCTGCCATACTGGTTTTTTTTTTGTTGTTTTTTTTTTTTAAATAGTAAAATATTCTGTCTTTCAAAGGGATGTTATGGTGTTCTCCTTTTTTGTGTGTGTGGTTTTTTTTTGTTTGTTTGTTTTGCTTGTTTGTTTTTAATTTTCTGCTCTGATTTCTGTAAGCATGACAAATACTATAGTTTTGCCACCCAAATAATTGTACTCAATCAGAGGTAGTACATTCTTTATAAGTATGTTCACCAGGGATTATCTTGACCCAACAAGACCTCAATGACTCCATTCAAGCAATATGAACTTTTGGAGAAGTAGATAGGTGGTACAGGAAGATCATTCACATTGCCTGCATACTGATTAGAGAATAAGCCACACTCTAATGTTACAACAGACTTTAACCAAGGAAGCTCGTAGAAATAGTTTACTATCTCATCTTCCTGTTGATATTAAGTTATATATGAAAAACTAATAAATTTGCTGTGTTCTCCCCAAAGTGTTTGATTTAAAGTTCAAGCTTTTTAAAGTACTATGTATTGCCATTAGGATAAAATATTGGGTAGTTCTGTCTCCTGGACACCATATTTTTAAGAATATGCTTCATGCCTCATTTACCAGGAATGTATTGAGATCTTCCTGAGCCAACATTCAAAGAATAACTTGACATTTTTCACAGGGAAATGCTGTGGTTTTGTCTTTTTAATTCCTTTGCTGCCCTGAATTTCTGTTTTGATTACGCTCTTTTTCTTCTCTTGTTTACCATCTAATGCTCAAATAGTATATGTTTGTGTACTGCATACAAAATATATATGTAAGAAGTTATTAGATTTTCAAAGATAAAATAGCATAATAGGATTTGTATGAGCAAAAGAAAGTTAAGCTTAAAAATGTAGTACGCAGCAATTATCAATTATAAACATGCATGTAGAAGCCTATGAAAGGTGTGGAGACAACTGCTTGGTCCAGTCTCATTGTGGAGTCGGACAAGTATTAGTTGGCCAGAGATTGTTTGTAGATATTGCCTTGTGGCAGTTGCCTCTTGGAAAGCTCTTGATACCTGAAAACCAACAAGGGCAGCAGCAAGTAAAACACTGTTGTGGTATATGATGCCAGACAGGCAGCTGCCTAGAAGATGGGGGATGATTCCTGCTGGGATGTCAGGTCTCAGCTCTGTCTAGTCAACTCACTTGATCAAGGATGCCATTCTTCTCCAACTAGTGCATTAGGCACCTGCAGCCTCACACAAGATCTGTACTGAACAGGCTGAAATTCAGGCTGAGACACTACTGTTTATTTTGAAAAAAAGCGGGTGTGTGGAGGAAGCATTATTTTAATTGAAATGAAAATTTATTGTCAATGTCTTGGTACTGACCAATATAAGTGGTTGCATTCTCCCTGCATGAACTTCACTCTGAAGGTCTCCCAGGCTGGTTAAAAAGTCCTACAGAGGCTGCCATGAACTGTATGAGTCCAGAAGATCATAACTGTAGAATGGCAGAACTTGTTATGTGCTTAGTCCCTTGTACTCTCAGTGCATATGCTGTTTGAGATACAGGTCAAGCAAATGGCGAAATGTATGATAGTGGGTTTAGCTATCGTGTTAGAGCTCTTCCTCTTGTTTACTACAAAAAGATTGCCTGCTGATAAAACTGCACAGCTTCCCTTGCTTCCTTAGCATTCCCAAAATATTTTAACAATTCTGCCAACTTCTTTACGTTTTCTCTTTGTTATCACTGGTGACGCATCCTGTTAAGTATTTCTTTTGCTGCATTGCTCCGTGCTCTCATAAGGTGCCAGACTTTTTATCTACTCTAAGCTCTAGAGCATAAAGTCAGAGAAGATGGGGGACAGAAGAGAGTAGAAGTTCTTGAAGATACATAATTAAAATATTTAAGCCAATAGAAACAGAGTAAGAGCAATTCAGAGTGTAATGTGTATCAAAATGCATATTTCGAGGTATGTTTATTAAGGATGTCTGTTCACACTTTTCTGGATCCTACAGCCCACAAATAGTACCACTGATTTTGGCAGGGCTACCCATGTAAGTAAGGCAAGGTTCTCTGCTCTCTTCCCATTCCTGCAGGACTAATAAGAAAAATCCAGGACAGAAGAAAAGGATGTCTGATAATTTTATTCATGTCAGACTTGCAGAGCTCAAGCTCAGGTCTGCAGTTCTGAAGAACACGTACATCACTGAGACCATAGTTCAGGAACAGAGACAAGATTCAAAAATCTCTTCAGCACCAGATGAACTGTAAAGCAGCAAATCACACAGTATGAGCTACCACAGACAGCAAACACAGAATAAACAGGGATGAGCTTTACAAACAAAAGAAAGTGCCGGGTTTAATTCAGGTTCACAGTGGGCTTCGGATCTGATCTAAAAATATATCTCTTAAATGCAAATAGAGAAAAATGATGAGCATTTGCATGATTGACAGCCTTTCGAAATAGAAGTGTTGCTATAATTAAGCAATAATGTATGAGTGAGTGTACATTATGACAAATTGGAAGCTTGGTTGATTAGATTGAGCATATAAGATGTCAGTATAATTATCACATTTTAATCATTTTTCTCCATTTTTTATAACAGCATTGTCTTCAGCCTCATTTGGTGCTTATTAGATTGATATTCTAAGAGGAATTGTACAACATAAAACATGTCCTTTAACAGGATGAACTTTAGATAAGACTTTAGGTATGTCTATAAACATTTATAATGATGTCTGTTGTGTCTCAACTTTTTGCCACATCTTATGTGTCAAATAATGTTGTTTTAGAGCTTTCTTTATCATGATAAAATATTACAAACTGAACATACTTTATCTTAATAAGTACTCACATACTCACTACGTATTTTAAGCTGTCATAGGGAAAACGTATGACATTGTTACAGCTGGATAATGAAATAATGATACACATTGCAATGATTAACAAGATGCTGAGCCAATCAATGTGGGAGCAAGATTTTCCCATTTTCATGCAACTGTACTGAAATTTATGTATTTTTTTAAACAAGAAACTGTTCTTTGCTAAACATCCAGGAAACAGCAACATTTTAACCAATTTAAAAGGTTTAATTTTTTACTTTTCTAAAATGTAAACAAGTGCAAGAGTAGCATGGTCATGAAATTCCAGTATAACAAAGAAAACAGGTTCATAACATGGTCATGGTCTTATAGTCTTATCCTATCTCAAATTAGATCTGAGCAGCTCTTCACCACTGTTGAAATAAGAAGGTGGAAGGTGGCCTGGGTGTTTAAACACAGGTCTGTGAAGCAAAATTCTGGAGGTGCTTTCACCAGTTCTGCTACTGGTTTGCTGCTTTGCCTTGAGGAAGATGCTTATCTGCTCCTCAGATTAGTGGCCCATTGGGAAACAAAGATTAGTAGCTCATTGGGAAACAGAGATACACACGTGCTCTGCAGGGATTGTTGGAAAATTAATGTGCTCTGGTCTCAGTTTACTGCTGTTAAAATTCTCATTGTGTAGCCTACCCAAGGCTTTGCAGCTGCTATAGGGAGAGAAGTACAGACTTTATGTGACCTTTCTGGCCAATAGTGAATTTCTTTATTAAGGATACCTATCAAAGTCGACAGTACAATTGTTCAGCAAGGAATTACACAGAACTAATCACAGCAATGGAAAGGCCTTAATTATTCTCAGATTACTTAAAAGTATTCAGTAGCAATGGTTTAAATAAACTTTTCTATGAAAATTTGGAAAATAATAGCTTGAGAAAAAATTCCAAGCAAAATAGGTGTATTCAGAAATTGTTCCTTCCTTGTCCTCTGCAGTATGTATTCAACAAATTGAGAGCATTAGCTTTTCTCAAGGTTTCTCGTGATATTGACAGTGAAGTCTGAGATCCCAAAGTTCTGATTAGTGGATTATTTTTAGGTATGGAAAATTGCCAGACAATCCTGCTTGAATATTCGGTATAGTTTGCTTTGCCTGTGTTTATTTCCTTTCCTAAGCTTTCCACAATTTTTCTTTACAGCTCATGCTAGAAATGTTCTCAAAAATTTCTATATTGTGGGCTCAATTTGAAGAATATTTGCAGAAAGTTACTTTGAATTCAGAAGTGCAAATATTCATGTAATAAACATAATTTTAGTATAGAATTTTCTTGATCCTTTGAAAGTTTACCTTCTGACCTCAGTTTTTAACTTTCCAGTCCCACAACAAGTTCAAGGTGAAGATGTTATTTCAAGTGTTGGATATTGCTGTCTGCGCAGAATAATCATGTGCGATTCTTAATTCTTCTGCTACTATTTCTAATGACCCAATTACCAGTAAAATGCATAAAAGCAAGATTTTAGCATTGATTTTTTTTCCTTGATTTTTCCAATGGCTTTCACAAACCTGAACTTAACATGCTTTTTATCATAATTATAGGGTTTGATGTTGGATCTTAGTAGGTTTATTTAGTGTTTCAAAAGACTCAGTGAAGCCCTTTCCATGAACTTATCAAGGCATATGGGTTACCTAAGTGTGAGAGGTAGAGCCTCATTACGGTATGAAAATTATGTAAGACATAGTATGGAAAGTTATGAGTAGATGGCCAGGTCTTGATTGGAAAACAACCTAACAAAAGAATATCTCAAAATTCAGTATATTAATGCCATCGTTATTTAAGAGATTTACTCTGCTAAGTTTTACTTAGCTTAGAGCTAGGAGGCTATAAGCTGTAGATGACTAGTGAGGTTGGGAAAGCTTACTGGTTGTAATCCATTAGTTAGCATAGTGAAGTTAAGGGGCTTTTCCAGGTGTAGCTTCGTATGACAGAACTGAGCCAGGAACAGATAAAAGCCACCTGTCCCTGCCACCGCAGGCTCTCCAGTTGCATTTTGAGTTATCTTCAGGTTGCTCCATATGCAAGTGACAGCCGAAGTGCAGTAAAGATAAGAAGTGCTGTGTCTTGATGCTACCAGCATAGCTGGGGAAGCAGATCAGCACTTGTGTTTCTCCTCTCATTTGGTGAGAGTGGATCATACTGAAATTCTGAAAAGTTATGACTGAAAAGACATTCAGTCCTTTTACTATCTAATTGGATTAGTTCATGTAGTTCCCGTAGTCTGGTGGTCCAGAGTAATAAGGCCCACAATTTTTACTCAGTCAAATATATGGTCAAGCTTCGACTGAAGGTAGTAGGAACAAAAATAGATCCAAAATTCATATTATTTCCTTTTTCTGTATGTGTGGAAGACTGATCTAATTTTTCACATATGGAAAGAGACAAGGATTAAGCAATTCCTAAAAAGTGCTTGAGCATCTGTTGGATTTACAGAATAGTTTTTCCAAACTTTATGGTACATACTCATATATGGCCCCATTTTTTTTAAGTATCTCACCATTTCTTAAGTGTTTTGTCAGGATTCAGTATGCGAACCTTAGAAAAATTACTAGACCATTTCAAATTCCAGGCCAGACTGGACGGGGCTCTGAGCAACCTGATCTAGTTGAAGGTGTCCCTGCTTATTGTAGAGGACTTGGACTAGAAGACTTTTCAAGGTCCTTTCCAACCCAAACTGTTCTATTCTATGATTCTATTGAAGGGTTCATGGGTGGAGCACAGTTAGCATGGGGATCTGTACTGGGGGACCCAGTGCCACCACCTGCTTGTTGCAGAGACCCAGCTCACGGGGAGGTAGCTTGAATGGTCTAGCTTGGCTCAGCACAACAGAAAACAGACCCCACACCTTGCTGGGCTTCAGGTTTGGTAAAACAAAGTGCATGCACCTCTGCAATACACTTGGAGGCTTTGGGATAACCCACACCAAGCATTGCGGGTGTGGGCAGACTGGCACGGCACTACAGCGAGGTGACGGCACATGTCCTGAGGAGAGCTGGCTGGTGTCCAGGCACCGGGGAGCATGGGCAGAGCAAAATTACACCTGTCCGCGTGCATCTGTGTACGCTGCCCAGCCAAAACACACTGGTGCTCTCAAGGACACCTCCCAGACGTCAGAAGGTGCCACAAAAATACAGTTATCGAAACCTGTTAGATGGTGCTGCCACAGAAAGTGGTACTTTGGGGTCTTTGCTGGGACAGGCCAAAAGCAAGAGGACAATTTAGTTCTCAAATGACAGAGGGATAATTTCCTCACTGGTGAAAGCAGGCTCTGTGTTGTGTATATCCCCTCGTACACCAGTGCTAGCTCTGGGCCAGCAAAGTGCAGAAGGTGGCAGAAATGTTGTAATCTGAAAAAACATTCAGATTTGGTTTAGTGAAAAAAAAAAAAAAAAGAGAAGGGTTTGCATCTCTTCTTATTTTAAGGATTCTGCTTCACCTCTCGTGGTCTTAGAAGATTAATTTACTTTCCGTTTTGTTTTGTACCAGTGTGTATTCCATAGCATTAATTTATTCCTGAAGATCTGATACCATCAGTTCTGTGTCCATTGTCATCAAAGAGTATAGGTGATGTGTAGGAATGGTAATAAGGTTGCATTTTTTTCTGTGCTTGATATCTATTCAACAAAGCAGCCTGCTAAGCATTTTTCTTTCATTTATCTATTATCCAGTTTGCTGGAAGAACCCAAAATACTTTACTGTCCTATATAAAAAAAAGTCACTTGTTAATTTAGACATCATAGAAATACCAACTTTTAAAAATAATTAATAACTTTATTTTGGGTATGTCTTCCACATAGACAGCTTTTATTCTTGAGATTGTCTATAATTTTTATTATAATTGTTCTATTTTCACTCCTTATGGACCTAGTAAATTTTAGCAAAGACCCCTGGTAAAGAAAAATGGTTTACTCCTGCTAAAAATTCTGCATATCTCTTCAGAAGAATTTAATATTCTCATACTTCAGCATCAATGATTGAAATCTGGCAAGATGGCCTTTATGTCAGGGGTGCACTTCTGTCATTCAAGCGAACTGATTTGTAAGCTTTTCAAAACAAACCAAACCAAAAAGCTCTTTTAACACATAGTGTAGAGTTTTAAAAGTTAACAGTAAAATTTCTCTGCTGATCAAACCATTCTGAGCAAGACTGAATGAAAAGCCAAGCAAGACTTGTCCTGCAATTTCAACTCCAGGTTGCTGAAAGTTTAGTTCTGGTATTGCCAAATTTTGCAGCTTAGCCAGGTTTAATAGACTCTTCATTTATGTAGAACATATAAAAAGTAATGTTTTAAACTTGCTCAAGAGACTTGCCTGCTTTGGTTCCAGTTTAGTCAAGTGCTTAACTCCAAGCTGGTCTTTCCTTGAGCCTCAAATAGGATTGAAAACTTTCACATGGCATCACATTTGTGTACCATGTTCGATTAAGGCTTCTGTCCTGCAGACCCTCAGACAAGGCCACAGTTTTCATGGTCATTGTTGGAATCATATTTTTTTTCTGTTCCTAAAGGAAAGTTATACTATTTGAAGAGCTAAAGGTCTATTGGTATGAGCCAGGTTGCAAACCAGCAGAAATTACCTTCATCAGCAGCTTCACAATGAGAAATGTGTCTCATTAAACTGAAAGAAAGTAAATATGAGATTATTCAAATATATATATATACACAAGGATTGAGAAAAGCTTTATTTAAAGTTCAGAAATGCACCTTTTTTTTTTTTTTAAACAAGTGGGTTTCAGACATTTACCTGCTCTCCAGAGTTTTATATGGAAGTCTCGTCTTCTGTATCTGCATGTGGAATATATCTTTCTAGACAAAGGATTTATCATCAAGGTATATTGTATGCAAGTAGAATTAGCCGTTTGTAAATGTATGGATACAAAATGTTTATGTTACACAAATATTTGGGAATTGCGCAACTTTTCTGCACTTTTATTTTTGAAAGGCATCTATTCTGTCCATTGTTGATTATCTACCCATTTCTAATCACAAGTTTAGGAAGCAGAATTCCACTTTCCAAACACCTGCTATTTTTCACTAGAACTAAGTCACTGACAAGTTCTCTTTTCAAAGCAGTTTCCTATGTGCTTGTACAACATTATTCCACAGATTTGCTATTGAAATGAAATACTGCAGTGACCTTTTTAATTCCCCTGACTTTTTACAATCTTTGAAATTTAGCACAACAGCAGGAGTTTAATCATATTCACTGATGTAAAAGACAAAATAAGGCACCTCTACGTTCAGATAGAGATATGACCTCAAAGGTGCAGAGCCTTCAGAGACTCACTGGAAATCCCCAAGGACAATTACAGAGATCTTGCTTGTGGTCTTCCTGTAATCTCTGACTTTGCCTCCTGATAACACTAGCAGAAATTTTGCACTGCGAGCCAGAGTATTTTGTTATTGCTGCCCGAACACTGTTGTTTTCCTATCAAAGAATAATCTCATATTTACTTTATCTCTCTGTTCCAGTTTATGTCCTCTTCACAACAGTTTCCATACATGAATTTCCAAGGTCTTTGATTCTCTGACTGCTGCAAGGTCCGAGGCTTTGGTTTCATGCACATGCTTTTTCCTTTTTTTTTTGGCCACGGTATGAAAGTTCAGCAACAAACCAACCTAAACCACTTGTCTAATGGTAGTTGTCTTTCTGTCAGTGGGTTTGTCACTTCTGCTGATTGATGCCAGGTGGACCAGAGGAAGGCTTTAAAAAATCCCAGCATGTTTATCCATTGCCCCAGAGTGACAGGGCAGATCAGTTCTTTTAAATCCTCTTCCCATGCTGCCACCATGATGGCGTGACTGACGAAGAATCTCATCGACTCTGACCTGTTTTCAGTGTCAAACAGGAGTGGAGGAGCAGTACATGGTCTCTCTACAAATGTTTTTGACAGGTTAACAGTCAAAAGTACAGTGTGGGTGCTTTTGCGTGTGTGTGCTCACACATAAATATGCTCAGGATAAGACTGTGAGCAACACTACAACAAGAGAGTCCTTTGTAAGCACTTGCAAAGATAAAACCAGCTGCTTTCCTTCCACAAATTGTGTCTTCAATGCAAACAACCATTGTAAATGCTTTCAAAATTACCTTTTTTAAAAGTTTATTTGGCCTGGCTGACTAGAGCTAGAGCAAAGGACTAGTATTAATACCAGACCTCTTAAACTTTTTTTATTTCACTGTCTTATACGTAGGAAGATCAGCACTGGCTGATGCTTTTTGTTGTAAGGCTTTTTGATGTCCTCTGTGAATTGAGTCAATAGCTGTGGTTCAGTTAATCAAAGGCAGAGACAAAATCTAAGGCAGAGACAAAATCTCTCACTGTGAGCTGGCAACCACACTTAAAATAGATAGGGTCTTGAAACATGCTGGCTCCTGACTCTTCTCCTGAGCAGACAGAGGATTGCATTGATACTTTTTCTAATTTAGCTCGTTTCTTGAAGCAAACTCTGTTTGGGAAATTATTCAAACACCAGTCATGAGCACTAAATTCAACAGTTTGTTAAGAAATGCACAACAGCATCTTAAATCTTGTTGGTCTTGTTTTTTGCACATAACTCTCAGTAGCAAAAGATTTTGGTAACTTCCAGTGTTGTTGAAGTTAAAAGCAATGTACAGGAGATACTTATCCTAGTTGCAAAAAATCTTGCAAAACTTTTCACTTGAATTCTAAAATGATTTTTTTTGTTGTCCAGAGTTTACCATGTGTCTTAAGCTTCTACAGAGTTAGACACGTTTACAATAAATTGCATAAATTAAATGCTTTCTTCAATGTTTGCTCATTAAGAATTTTATAATAAGAAACTTTACTGACAGATTTGATGAAAGGACATTTCAAAGCTGCATTTGTTGTTATGTATCTAATAGTATATTTCCAAATTAACATTTCATTGGCAATCAAGGTTCAGCATCAAAAATGTGGAGCTTCTGTGAGTGGTTGTAACTGACCTAAAGCTTTCTATGAAGTATTCCAAGTATTCCTAATCTGGAAGTTTTCCAGATAATCCACAGAGTAAGTCCAAAGACTGAAAACATTTGAGCATCTGCTGAAAGGGTTGCAGAAAGAGGATTTAGCCACCTCAGGTAAGTCATTAATTGCAAGTTATTTGCTTAGCTCCAGTTCACCATTTTTAGAGTGGGGCTTTGTGGAAACTCAAGTTGCTGAAGTGGTCAGCTTACAGCTCAGTGATAAACCTTCTGAGAGAAGTCAAATCACATGTTCAGCCAAGATACTATTCTTAGCTTACCAAATGAAGTCATTTATCTGAGGACACTTGTTCTTGACAATATTTTGCTTGACCAAAAACTACTTCAAAAAATACATTAGTCCAGCAATACTTGCTGTTAAACTCGTCATCCACACAGGGATCTTTAACAAGCTATTTGTGGCCCTTCATTACAAAATTTACCACACAATACTTTATGTGCATCCATATCCTTCACATAAAGCACTGTACAGTAGTTTCAATAAAATCTGTGTGACATGTTTTACAAAACTCAGTCTTGGTGATGGGATTCCATAAGAAAGACCGAGTATCACAGTATTAGACTTTTATTTGCAAGGATTTTCCCTGTAAACAACTAAATTGTTATTCAGTTGAGATACAACTCACTGTAAACAGTGTATTGCTTCTGGATATATCATCTGTGATCAATAGGCTCCCTTTCAGCCTCAGCACTTGTTAATATTGCATAAGCATTTGATTAAATGTTTAAAAACATTTTTTAAGTGGCAGAATTAAAAGGGATGGACTCATTACCAAAAACATTCAGCTTTTAATGCAGCACTAGAAAACATTTACTGGTGCTATATCATCTTAGGATATGATCTAATCACATCTAATAACTTATGTCATACTGCCCTTCATTAGTTTGTGGATAGGAGACACATGATCCAAGGGAGCTCTAAATTTTCTGAAAGAGGAGGCACAGATGAGATCCCACTACATTGTTATTGATTCTCTTAATTCAACATCAACTAGAATTTCTTTTTATTAGCTTTCACAATTACTTCTTTTTGCTATTTTATTTTTTCCATCTCCTTGCTTGTCTGGCAAGTTTTAAGTTCCAGGTTTTCCACAGAAGGGCTATTAATGCCATAAACATGAAAAATTATACAGGTAGACCCACTCCTTGAGTTGTCTAAGTGTTTGTGACAAGCACAGACACTTCCAGCTTGATTTAGGAAGTGCCTGTGTTGCTGGGCCCCACAGGGCAGTGAGTATTAGTTCTTAAAAGAAGGTATAAACCCTTTTTTCTTTTTTTTTTTCCCCTTGACCTTCAGGGTGCACGGACACTGTACCACAAATATACCTGTAAAAGCAACTTTTATAGGGGTCCATGTTGCAGTACTCAGAGCTCGGATAAGGCAGTTCCCTTGTCCTGCTCACATTTGTTAACAACTGAAATCATATGACCATGAACTGTATTTTCTACAAGATTTTTGTCATCTTTACTGCACGGGCTGCGTGATGCTCACTTAGAAAGCAGCTGTTTAACATTCCTTTTATCCTCAATTTTCAGAGTATGGCCCCATGCTGTGAGTACACACAACTTCAATTTGACTTTACAAACCTGGATTAGTTTATCTTCACATGTTCGCTATGTAGTGAGGTTGTTATATCCCTGTTTAGTGGAAAGGGAAATGAGGCACAGAGGGATTTAATTTAGAAGTTTCTGATACTAGGTCCTAATTTGTTCAGTGTACATGGTATTAAGTAACACATTGCAGCTCTGAAGCATGTCCCCACGGATTTTAGCTGCAGCTATGATTGGTCAGTGATTCTGCTTCCGTCTAACATCCATGGGCAAGAAGCTGGCTTTATGAACCTTGCTCAGTACTATCAGAAATGCTGTGGCAGAAGCAGAAGCAGTTTTCTGAGGCAGCACTGAAATATCTTTGCTACAAAACTTTTTTTCCTCTTCTTAGAGGCCTGTGGGTATATTAGTAAACACCTTCCCAGTTTGATTGTAGTTAAGACCAGACCATACTTTATTCAGTTTACCAAATCAGTTAGATGACTTTGCTGACACATGGCCTCTTATTTAACTGAATTATATCAATGCGGAGATTGCATGTCAAAATATTATTGTTGAAGCTGGCAAAAAAACTCAGCTTGGCTTTGCCTCTGAGGCTGGCGTTTTGAAGAGAATAGGGTCCTTTTACCATGCCAGCTTGAGCAAACCTGATGCTGCTGCCAGAGGCAATGAGCTAGTACATACTATTCTTTACCCCTGCCTTCCCTCTGAACATCTGCTTTCCATCATGGTTTGTCCCAGTTGCCCTTACTTTACCTTCTATCCCTAAAAGAAGCAAAACTAAGCTAAACTAGAAAACTCCCAGTGCATTGTTGTCCTAGTCTATGTTTTTTTCCCATATGCATTTGCTGCTTTTTGTTCCTTCAGCATTTCATATTGAAGGCTCCTTTTAATCTGCTGAACCAGTGCCAGGAAGTGAAGGCACAAGAGTGCAGGACAGACATTCTCAGCTTTAGTAACTCTCTCCTGGTCTGGTAAAACCATTTCTGGGAACGCCCCATTTCATTTGTCTAGGCCTGGACTAAAGGGACCTGGCTCCACTGCCCTTCAAGGATGCTGTTTGCAACCTGCAGTGTTTCTGTGTGTGAAGAAAGCAAAGCAAAGGAACAACCTGGGGAGATTTAGTGGTGTGACTTCTCAGAGCTAACACTTGGCCAAATGAGAGCTGTTTTTTCAATAAAAGCAGCAGAAGGCATGTTTTTTAACATACAACCCATATTGTCTGCCAAATGCTAAAAGATTCAGGAAAAATTTAAACAGTTGATGTTTTCCAGTTTCGTTCCTTTCATCATTATCCTCCTGTCTCCCAGCCACAGCAGGCATGAATTTCTTCCTGGCTTTCTCTGTAGTCCCGGCCACCAGTAAAAGCAGCTGAGCCGAAAGTAAAGGATCCAGCCAGAAGTAAGGACAGGCACATACATGTCAGTAGAGGCTCTCATTCCACCTCTTTGTGCAAGGGCAGACCCTCTCAGCTGAACTGTTTCAGACACTGTAGGGACATGGATCTTTTGCTGTTTCCCAGATCATTGTTATTCTCATGATTCATCCTCTGAATCTTGAAATGCTTGTTTTCAATAGTGAATATTTCACCTACTGAGATAAAGAGCGCCTGTTTTATAGAATTATGTATAGAGCTTGGTTGCATATGCTTCACTTCCAGTTGCCTGCCAAGCACAAGGATGGCTGAACTTTACAGTTCAGAAGCCACGAATCAGGCCCCGAAAGTCAGGAGACTGCCTTTAAAATAACAGAATCTCAAAGAATAATCAGTGTTGGCATTTTTAATTTGCTGCCTGGTTTCTAAGTCCTTGGGGATTATGTTTTCCCTTTACAAATCCACAAGGACAGAAACTTTTGTGTTTTTTAATGAAAGAAGAGATGAGGTAAGCACAGGGTAAAAAGCGAAGAGACCATAAGGGTTGACAAGACTGACAATGGCACGCATGCTCTGCAAACACAGTGAGAGATGAGACTTGATCCCAGCCTTTGTGGCTTGCACAATACCTTCAGAATTCATACTGGTCTCTGCAGCAAGCACAATTTAGCATCAGAAGCCACCTGCAAAAAGCAGCATTGAAAATCAGCCCCATAATTTCTTAGGTTGTCTTGGCATGCAAAAGAAGTATTTCTATATACTACCATTGTAATTTTTTCCTCTTTCTACTGCAGGAAATGCTTAGAGGTAGAAGGGAAATGTAACTGCATGGCCAGAGTAGGGTGCTTATCTGTAATAGGGCCTCCTAGGTTTCTCAGTGAGACTTTAAAGCCTGATGGGGAAAGGGTATAGTGAAGTATGCAATAAAGTGTAGATGCACCAGGTAGCCCTATGTCTACTGATGCTCTGTGCATGGAGCACTGGTCATTCCTGTTCTCGTGAGTGTAGATTAGTCCTGCACTGATAAAGCTATAAGAGTCAACAACTTTTGTGAATAATGTGTCCTTTCCCCCACTAAAACATCTCCTCTAGCTTTTTTCTTTGGGCTCTGTTGTTCCTTAACCCTTCATGTGTTTGTAGGTGTGCAGCTGGAAAGGAGCTGGAATGTCACTGAATTTTCGTGTTCATGAGAAGCAATGTGTTCTCTAAGGTGTGTTGGGTATGAAAACACATCTGTGGAAGGGGAAGGGAAAGGAGTGAGAGGGACAAGAAGGAGGGGGCCTATAATTTTGGGGAGGAGACCTTGTGACAACCAAGGCAGAAGATGGGTGGGAGGGAAGAAAGGAAAGGAGTAGTACTGGACATGGAAAATGGAAATGTTCCAGCAGCAAGGGTGGCAGGGGTTGCCTTGAAATGAGCACATAGAAAGCAGGACCACTGACGCCTAATCCCAGTTCTACCATTTGTCCTGGGTGATGCTGAGGAACTCACACTCATTTCTATGATTGTTTCTTCACCTGTGAAAAGGAGAACAACAGAGAATCATGCTTCAAGTTTATGAAAAGTCCTGGTGTGGGATTATAATCATTAGCACTACTTAATAAAAGTGCCTCTGCCTGGCTTCTGTCATCAAAATGTCACTACTTGGGAGCTGACATTACTGCCTGCAGAGTTTCCTTTGTTTTTGGTGTTATCAGCCAGTCTTGTTGGCTCAATTCTCTCCCATGTTGCTGTGCAATGAAAAAGACCAAACTGCCCCTTTACTTAAGGGGATTTAACAATTTACCTGTCCCTCTACAGACTGCATGTGATTGTTTGAAGCAGCCTCAGGAAACCAGCTTTTAAAAATAATGATAATCCTTTCCTTTTTCTTCTTCTTTATTTTACAAGCATGGCACAAATCTGTAAGGCCCTAGAAGTGTTGCATAGGTCAGCCTATTTTTTATGCTTGGTGAAAGAGCAGCACTTCAATGTTACTCATTTTTATTGTACTCAAAGTGGTTCTAGGTACTTGACATACATCAGTGATAATGGTCCTTCCCCAAGAAGCTCTATGAACAATGTGCAAAGTACAGAAGGGAAGCAACATGGGAACACATAATTACTTGTTTTGCTTTCTTTTAAAATGCTCTTTTTAGAGAGAGCATGCTGTTAGAATGTTTTAATAAATACCTTGGGTAGAGCCATCCTTAAACGTCCTTTCCCTTTATTTAGAAAGAAAGAAAGAATAATAATTAGAAAAACAGAACTGCAGGGAAGCTGAGGGATTTGGATATGCAAGAAATGTAGCATGTCACTATGTCAAGGTTTCTAGTATTACCTAGAACTTTTTTGCAGCTCAGGGGAAGAAACTCTCCAACTGGATAAATAATAACCTTGAAAAGGCACTAGACAAAACATCATGCAAAGTGCACGATATGAAAAGAGATCGGCAAAATAACCCCTGGCATTCAAGTCCAAAAGTGTAATAACAATATAAGCATTGTCAAAAGTCAAGCTCAGTTACACCTTGGAAACGCTTAAAATATACGTACTGAAAAGTACAAACCCAAAGACCTGAATGTGCTCTAGTCAGAGGGCTTGACTGCAAGATTTGGTATCTCAGATAAAAAATATTTAAGAAGGTAGCAATAGATCTGGAGGACATTTAGTCTCAGTCTTTTCTGTGTAAGTCTTTGTACCTAATTTTTAAGGAAAGAATAATTCCTTAAAAATGGAGGCAAATGTTAAGAGATTGAAACACATATTTTCAAAGGGTAGCATATGTTCACCTGATATCTGCCTTTGATTTCAAGACAAGGGAAATGCTGGAGATATAATCCTTCTGAACTTCAGTAAAGCATCCAGAAGTCTGACAGATGGGAAATGACAATAAATTAAGGAAGGCTGGTATTAGTAGGGGAAATGGTAAGATGGGTGAAGAATGGTGACATCATGTAATATCGAAGAGAAGGCTGGAGGAAAATTATTAATGGACCTTCTCTGGGAATATTCTGAGATGAAGAAGTGACCTATGGACACCATTTGGTCAGTCAGTGCTGTAAACTTGTTCATGTTGCAGCCATGGAAAACACAAGACTACATCAAGAGAGGTATCCTCCACAAAGATAGAGAATTCACACCATTAGTGTTAGCTTGGGAGAGATCTCATGTGGGTCACTATATAATTTTGGCCATCCTTGTTCAAGAAAGATGATTAAAAAGTAAACTTGCTCAGGGAAGAGCTAGCAAGGTGATCCTGACAATGGAGACTGTCTGGAGAGAAGAGGCAATAAGAGTTTTTTGTCATTGTCTATAAATGTGTATTTGATATCTGAGGGAGGGCAAGGTGGAGTACTATTTATCACGAAGGTAGCTTGGAAACTTAGAAGATAATTCTTAGCTCTTTAAAGAAATCTGGTTTGAGAAGAGTTCTTTGTCCAAAAAAGTGAAAAATATCAGTTCTTTAGAGGTGGAGCTTTACCACTTGTTGATAGGGATTATAGGATGTTACTGTGTGCAAAGACAGGGAATGGACTTGGTATTTCTGAAGGTCTTTTCATCTTCTGTGCTCCTTTACCACACAGACCTCCATGATCTCTGACATAATTTCTGCTCTTTTTCATTAGTTTGGTTGTGAGGCGACATATTGGTATAGTTTGGAAGAGAACAGAAGAAACTCTTGCCCTCCTAAAATTCTCCTAATTGTTTTCCAGTCTTCCAAGCACTACTTGTGGGCAATGGCAGTAAGTCTCATCCCTTGTCTTCTGCCCAGGCTGGCACAAGGCATTATCTGACATTACAAAACTCATTACAATTTAAAATACGTCAAATTATTTTTCTCTTTGGGAAAAAATACAGACCTTCTGGGATGAAAAGAAAAACCAACCCAAGGCAATGAATACGGGGGTGGGGGGTCCTTCAGAAACAAGAGTCCTCACATATGCATATGCTGGAAATAATTAGTTTATTACAAGCTGATGAGCTAATTCAGGCTGTGGCCGCCTTGTTTCTTTCTGGAGTGGGCTGCCATTTCTTCCCTGGGCCACCAGATGCCAGACTTTTACTGCAAAACTCTAGCCCTCCGCCTGCACAATGGAAAGAAATGTTTATGTGCTTACATTTTCCTGAATCCCTTCAGTTTTGTTTCCTGCGAAAGGCTCGGAAGCGTCGCTTCTGAGCGTAGCGCTTCGTGCTTGTTCCTAAGCGTGTACTGTAAGTCTTTAAGATCATTTGTAAACTAATTGTAGGAGGTCACTAAGAAACAGCCTTTCTGTAAACTACTGGTTTCTCTGACAAGCCAGTGAATTGAATCTCTTACCTCAAAATCGTAATGAAAACCGGGCAGTTAGGAAAAGCGCCGCTGAAACGCACAAAAGAAATGCGAAAACACTCGCTAGAGAGAAGCAGCAATTCAATAGCTCAAGAACAGTTGCATTTGACAACTTAACTGTCTTAGGTAAACAAACAGCAAAATAATTAAAGCCTCTCTTATCTGCAGAAATGTTCTTACGAGAAATGCTTATTCTCTTTTTTTTTTTTTCAGTAATTCAATATGTAACTATTGCATAGTTTTCCTTTCTAGCAAACACAAATTCTATCTAAATTTCACATTTTACAAATGTACCTACTTATATTTAATTAATTCTAAAATTTGGTTATTGCAAAATTAATTATATTTTTCCTATTAGAATTATTAATATTCTCATTCCTGTTGCAGAATGTATTATTTTAACAAAATGTGCACTGTTTCATAAAATTTGGAAATATTGAACTAATTTGTAATAAAGTGGCTGTTTAGTGCAGAATTAAATATTGAACTACGAATAATCCATATTGGGCCAAAGAGATTGTGCATTGTGCCATAAACAAGAAGAAAAGTACACAAGCACAAACACAAATAAAAGAAATACATTTTTTTTTTTTTAATAAAGCAATGGAAATGAAGCAGTTTAGATAAACAGTGACATTATTTTGTTACAAGCAGCAGATTTATTTTTTTTCCAGTCAAAGTTGCCTTGCATTATTTTAGGGAAACATCAAATTGTAAAGTGTAGTATTATTGTAGTATTTTCTTTTTATTCCCTCATTCCAGCGTATATAAGGCATCTCTTGATCAATATGATGTCAGTTGCTAAAGCTTTCAAAATCTAACCTTCTGGGTAAAAACATATAAATATCTTGAAAATAAATACATATTCTCCTGTACGTTCTCTCCCTATATGAAGGCAAAGAGTATGCAAATATCATAAGACATTAATAAAAAATTCTGACAGTTAAAGCAAAGACTTTCATTAATAATTAAAATACAAATGATGACAGAACACAATGCTTTATTCCATCATGAAATTATGTTGGTCCACATTATAATAGCACTGGTTCTCAATTTTGCATTATTTTGTGGAAATTAAACAGAAAAAGGCAATGCAATATTGTTTGGGTACTGGAAAAGAGAGCAAAGTCATATGAAATATTTACCATAAAGGCTTCTCCAAAAGTATATGCTTTATTGACATATAATCAAATTAAAAATATTTCAATTTTCACAGCTCAACTACGATTAGAACTTCGAATTCTATTTCTCTCTTAGTATAAAACTCTTACATAAAAAAAAAAAAAAATGTATATATATATATATAAAATTAATATCAGAGTAGTCCAGAGGTTTTTTTTCCGTCAGCTCTCAGTGTAGAATCGGGATTTATTTGAACCTGACTGAATCAGCCATGGACAGCAGGAATCACTATTTGTTCTTGATTCAAGAAGTGTGTTTTTCTTGACATGAAGATGTCAGAAAGTTTCATAATGATAGTTTATGATGTCATTATAATTCCTCTCTATTCTTTAAAAACAGAGCATTAAGTTGTTCCATTACACTGCCTTACTCTTAATCTTTCCTTTTTTTCTAAATAAATGACATATTTATCATTGATTTTCCAGCAGATGTTGTACTGGATGCCCTTTTTTAAAAAGTACCTCAGTTAATCTGACCTCTCTTAATGATTACTCACATATTCTTTAGTAAGTGAACAAAACTTTTCTTTCACAGATAGTAGGTACTTAATCCTCATTATTGAGAATATGCTGAAACCTTGAATACTTGTCAAAGATTCATTTTATAATCCTGAGGTTGGTTTGCCATCAGTGATTTACACAGGGGCTGTGCTTGCAATAATTGATTCATTCCATACTAAAGTCTACTGCTGTCATTAAAATGACAGTACAACACTTGCTGTTGCGATTTAGATTTACTTTAAAAAAGGCTTAATTCTCCCCTGGAAATACACAGCGTTGTAACAGAAGAAATCATTTTGTGTGTCAGAATAAAATGGCAATAACTTATTTTTTTGTTGTCAAATATTAAACTAGAAACATATGTAAAACACAAGCTAGCTTTTGTGAGATTCGATGGAAGTTTAACCTGCAATTGCCTGAACAATGTGTTCCTATCTTTTTGTTACTCTGTCTTGGTTCAAAGAGCATTTTTTAAAGCATTTTAAAAATCTGCCTTTGAAACTGAGTTTTAAGATACAGCTCCTATAGGTAATTAGCATCTCAGATGCAATGCCCGTTGATGCTAAGCTTTTATAATACAGCAGATTGTAATTTTGGACTGTCGGTGACAACGCTACACAGAAAAGCATATGTACATTCACAGTTACTCAGATAAAACTATAGAGGCTGCATCCTCCTGGTATGTATTGTCTTTTCTGAAAAACAGAATCAAATGCAAAGCGTTTAACCGATTCCTCACACTGACAATGTGACATGCAGCTTTCATTTTCTTGAGTGTGTTTGACGAGGGGATTAACTAAGTGCTAAGGTACAGTAGATCCCTCTAAAGGACACGGCAGTGTTTTCCCCCATAGGTCCTAGTTTTGTGAAGCTATTGAGGAAAGAATTACCAGTGAATGTACTAATTATTGCCCAGCAAACTGCAGTCAGTTAAAATTTCTATTTAATAGAAAAAATTAAAAGGTTATAAATGAAAAAAAGGTTTTGTACAGCTCTTCTAGTAATATAATGTCATGTTAATTTTAATGAAGCTTCATTAAAGTTCTCAGATAAGTAAGAAAGATAATTGTCGTTCATTAACATCGTGATTCTACCCACAGCTGAAAAACATGCTGTAAATCGCTAATAAGAAGAAAGATTCAAGTATGACTGAGATGGAAGGAGACAGTGTGAAATAATTAATTAAGCCACAAAACCAGCATCATTTATATTAATAGTTTAGTAAACTATCAGGAGAGAAGAAAAAATTAGGTTACAGTGAAATAGTACCCTTTCCAACCTTGATGTGCCTACATAGCAGACCACATGTGAAAGCAGGAGGTCACTTAGGACTGAATTCCGACCAGAACAGCAGCTCACACTCCTCCCACCGAGGTCTCTGTGTCTTCTGCGCTTTATTCAAGGACAGAGCAGGGTCTTCATCATTTAGGACATCTTTCGCACAGTGCAGTTAAAGAGAATAATTTGGCCCTGTCTGTAAGATTATTCTTGATCTGGGAGGGCTAAATTCCACTCCGAATGTGCCATAACGTAGTTTTCTGCTGTGATAAATTTTGCCATGTTTCCACTACTGTCAAATCAGACATGCGAAAGAAAAATTGCAACTATCGCAGTGTTTTCACAAACATTATCTTGAGTTTGGGCATGCCATTGTTCCAACAGTCGATACCCTAATAGAATTGATGTAATAGGAATAAATCAACCGACTATTTTGTTGTTTTGAAGATGAACTGATTTTTTGCCTGTTTGTACAACCTGAATTCTACAATTCATTATCCTTTTACCTTTATGACTGGAATTTTGTACATCTATATGGAGAGCAGGTTTAAATAACTGAATTTTTTCTTGTGCCTAACTATGTAATCCACGAGATTTCTTATTAAAGTGAAATACAGAAGTCTAGTAGAATTGCTATTGGATAAAAATAAAAATAATAATAATAAATTGTTGCGATAAATTTTAGATGCAGTTGCATCTTTGAACAAATTCACTGTGTACACTTATGCACACCCATGTAAGTGCATGGCTTCCAGAAGCAGGTCTTGCATCAGAAGTTTCTGTGAGGAGGAAAGTATCCCTGTCAAAGTTATAACTGCTCATGAAGTGGAGTCTATACTATAAATAATCACAGTTGTTGGGGCTGCAGGGAAAGTGCTTAACCACTGCAATGCTTTATCATTCTTCACCTAAAATATTTTATAACTAGACATTTCACCACAATATCAGGTATTTCTTCCAGAAAAATAATTTCTAATTAAAACACCAGGGTTTGGTGTATTTACAAATTTTTGGTGATTCGCCTAAAAATTTCTCTTTAAATATATTCTTCTGTTTCTGAAACAGGGAGAAAGAGATGCAAGTAGCACATCCCTTTAGTGGCAGAACGCAAAGACCTCATATAATGGGGCAAATCTATTTATTGAAGGAACTGGTGATCAAGAAAAATAAGTGTTTTGACAGTCTGTTCCACAAGTCATTGAAATTCATTTAAGGAATCTTCTAAAAATATGTGCTAATTTGGAACAAGCACTGTCTCAGACAGATCTCTTCTTAACTCAGTGAAAATCCTGAAGTGTTTATTTTGCCTGAAATTTAAGCACTCAGTTGGCCAAAATTAAAATAACTTTGTGCTAATGTAGATGTATAGCAAATGCTCTTAAAGTATGCACTATGATAGATTAAAAGAAAACAACGTGGAAAGGCAGGCACAAATGAAGTGATTACAATTACTCTTTGTGGTTTTGCAATTAAATCCAGAACTAGAAAATATTGCTGTCATTTGATTCTCTAGGAGATGCTCTGTTAACTTGCGGTCAAAAAATAAATAATAATCCACTGCTTTTTCAGTAGGAAACCTGTGCTGGAATGTTAGAAGCATACTTTACCAACTATCTTTATAAGAAGATACAGAGATACATGTTGCAGGGAAGTTAGTTTTGTTTTGTTTTGTTTTCTAGCAGCTGAAATAGTCCTTTGCTGTGCATAACAACTGAGTTGCGTATTTTGTTTAAAGGCATCATGTGTCTTTTAAAAATGTATTATTTTTGCCTGAAAGATAGTCAAAATGTATGGGGGGCAAGTGTGGTACTAGTCTGTGTTTCTGTAACTATTGTTTGGAGAAAATGGGTGATTCCTCCTGCCTCACAGGATGGTTTGATGAGTGAAACATTTTCCAAAAGGGATGGGACATCCCAGGAGGAAAGGGAGTCTTTGCTACTGGCAAATAGTCTCCACATCCAAAAAGTCAGAAAATTAATGCTGTAGGAAGTACGATATGATAGAAGATATGCCATATTGGTCATAAATCACGAAGCAGCTGAACAAATCTGTACATGAGGAAAATGGCACTCTAGTTTTCTGTTGAAAATCCAGACAACATTCTCACCTTGCATTTCACTGTGCTGGTGCTGCTCTACAACAGAAAAGAAAACTGATTAGCAAATTGTTAATCCAATAATTGTAGCAAATAATTAGCTTTATAATAATTACACAGAGAAGCATATAGAATAAGAATTACATCAAATATGAACTCTCTCCTTTCTCCTCATCATGTTCATGATTGAGTGTTTGGGTAAAAATATCTTTTATATGAAATGCCAGACATTGTTTTCTTCTTTTCATATTAAAACATTGAAAAGAAATAAATTGTAAACCTAATATTACTGTGAACTGAACACTTCATGAGAATAGCAAGGCCAAGATGTTTTCTTTGACCTTCCTTTCTTCTCATTATCCCTTCCTCAGGACATTCACTCCTTATTGTGACCCTTTATAATTTCTCTTTTATTATAAATTGTTAATATAAAAATTCTGTGGCTCATGAAACTTCAGGTATGATAATGCTATTCATGTCAGAAATAAAATCAGAGTGACATGCCAGAAGAAAACACTTTAAAAAATAGTGAATATTCAGCTCTGGATAGGATTCCCTGCTGGTTAGACCATCTTGCTTTAATATATTTCTCAGGTGTTTGTCAGCTAGAGCATCTACTCTTGCAGTTTTAAGGTTTATTGTGAAAGTTGCTTTAAAAATCATTGCACATTTCAAATATTATTTGAACATTTATACTTGCATTGAAGCCACATAACATGTCTCAGAGCTAAGAAGAGTGCAAAATGTTTAAAGCAGAAATAAACCGAAGATGTCCAAGGGGGACACAACCACCTGGCGTGGAAGCTGTCTTACCCCTGGCAGGATGAACTACACTGGCAATGCCCTGGGTACCCAGAGAGATGCCCTTAGCACATTATCAAAAGGACAACATTGCCTTGATTGGGGCCTGGTTCTTGCATTTGGGGCTCAGGGGACTGAGAGCTCTTGTTCTGTAAAATCTCTTTCACCCCTTTGTTTGCAACCCACCTCCTCCTGAGACTGGGGAAAATCGTCACAGGTGCAGACCCCAGAGCAGTGGGCTATGACAGCTGCTGGGGGACAGCCGCTCGTGGGTCCCCACCCTTGTCACCTCTAAAAAAAGCCACTTTGGAGTCCTCCCTCATTTGCATGGGGAGATTTAATTTCCATCCCTTAAATATGACGAATTGCTGAGATTTTCTTCAGTTAATGCTTTTAACAGCTCCCAATAAACTTCATTAATCAGGCCAGCTCTAGGCCCAACGTGTAGCCTGGAAGCAGCTAATTTGCCTGATGAGCCCGCGACTTTAGTGAATAAACAGGTGGATAAGCCGAGGGTTTTATGGCCTTAATTACACTCTAATCAGTTCAGCACTTGGCGGGCAAAAGGGAAGAGGGAAAAAGGAGGCGGCAGCAGCAAGAGCATCAGCAGCCACTGCTTCTCAGCCCTTCCCTTCCTGCATCAGCTCTGCTCTCCAGCTTCAATCTCCTCTCCTGCTTTCCATTTCCAGTGTTTGTTTCTCTTCTCCTCCCTCCTCTGTTGTCTCTCCCCTTTTCCTCCTCTCTTTCCACTCTCCTGCTCCCACCAAAATCAACATCTGATGGAGAGAAAGGCTTCCTTCCTTCCTTCCTTCCTTCCTTCCTTCCTTCCTTCCTTCCTTCCTTCCTTCCTTCCTTCCTTCCTTCCTTCCTTCCTTCCTTCCTTCCTTCCTTCCTTCCTTCCTTCCTTCCTTCCTTCCTTCCTTCCTTCCTTCCTTCCTTCCTTCCTTCCTTCCTTCCTTCCTTCCTTCCTTCCTTCCTTCCTTCCTTCCTTCCTTCCTTCCTTCCTTCCTTCCTTCCTTCCTTCCTTCCTTCCTTCCTTCCTTCCTTCCTTCCTTCTTCTGCTTTATCCCCTCTATTTTTTTATTTTCCCTCCCCATGCCTCGTTCCCTCTCTCACCTCTCCCCTGCCTCTGGGCCCTGCCTCCCCCCACCGCCCCCATCCCTCTCTCCCCTGCTACATATTCTCCCTGTCACAGTTAGGCCGCCTGACAAATCACTTCAAGGGCAGCCTAACTTTGAAGGACAAGACAAAGCTTTAGCATATGGTCCAATCCCCAGATGTTTGTCTCTCTCTCTTGCTCTCTCTCCCTCCCCTCTAAGAAGGGCTACTTAGGAAGCCCGGCTTTTTTTTTTTTCTCTTTTTTTTTTTTTTTTTTTTTTTTTGCCTCTCCTCCTAAGTTTTGGTGGGGGTCTCTTAACTAGCAGCGAGTGCTGCTTTTCCCTTTACAGCCTCCCCGCAGAGGAAGGGGTGTTGGGAGGGGTGAGGGGGGGGCAGTGATGCTTTTTGGAAACTTAATGATGATTTTCACACTGCGCGTAGGGATGGTCGCAGGGCTTGGGAGGCGCGGGGAAACAGAGGGTGCTCCCGTGTCTCACAGAACCTGCCCAGAATGTCACCCCCTTGGCTCCTGTGCCATCGAGGATGGCACCGGCGTGAGGTGGGCTGGCGGGATGCTTACCGCAGCCTCTAGGCAGGGAGGAGGGAGCACGACTGCCGTGTCCCCAACGAGCGGGGAAAGAGAAACCTGCCGCTTCCCCGCCCGCCGCATCGCAACCCCCCAGGGCAGGGGCCGCGGCGGCGAGGGGCCGGGCAGGGGGGGCGGCTGCGAAGGGGGAGCCTCGGCCGATCCCCTGGCCGCGGGGTAGGGCCCGCCGGGTGCGGGTGCGGCCGTTCCCGCTCTCGGGGGCGGCGGGAGCTCCGGCTGCTCCCCCCGAGCGGCCCCGCACGGGGTCGGGCTGCGCCGGGGCGGGGGAGGGAGGGAGGCGCGGAGCAGTGGGCGGCTCTGGCCGAATCCTGCCTTCCCCGACAGCCTGCCCGAGCCCCCGGGGTTATTTTCACGATTCGGCTGGAAAGACACAGCTGTAGCAGCCTGAGCGGAGACACAGCATCGCAAAGCAAAAAAATTCTTTCGGTAGCGAAGCTCTGGCACGGTGATTTACCTCTCGGAGTTCTTGTTATCGCTTCTCTCCTCAAGTTTTGTCCGTCTGTAACAGAAGCCCCTTGCACTGTGGTCCAGCCAGCATCAAACCTAAAATACCTGGATCCACAGTCAATGAATGTACTTAAAAAAATAAAAAGGAAAAAGCTGTTCAAGAGGTAACTGTGGTTCACGTCTAACAGCGAGAAAGCCCAGCTTAAATAAAAAAATAAGAAAAAGAAAAAGGTATCTCTGCTGCTTGTAAATGAACACTGGCTCATGTAACTGGCTGCTAAAACCGGCCACAGAACTTCTTAGAAGCAAATATCTTTTTCCTTTCCAAAAACTTATCATGAGAAGGATTTGTTTGAGCGTTTTATCTCAGCTGTCAAAGACACATTAAGAGAATAAAAGATTGTATTCTCCAGAACCCCCTTCTTAATACAGTTTTTCATCCTGTACATGTAACAATATTGAGACTTTAAAAAATGAACTGTCACAAAAGGAAAATGGATTTCATCTTTGTCTGTCTGTTTTCAGAGAGATTAAAATATTCCTATTATTTTGGAGGCTGACCTGATTTTCACTTGAAATTTGTGTGGGTGTCTTTATGATGTCTCCTATTTATTTTGGTTTTAACTGTACTAATTAACTCTTTTTCATAGCTTTACAGTAGATACTTGTAGTGTCTGATTCAATTCCATTTTAAAAATCCTTGGTTTATATGAGGAGTGTATATTATTAACTGTTACATATTTTTTATAAAATCAAACACAGTTCATTCTTTGCAGATTAATTCAGAAAGCATTTCTTTTAGAAAATACAACATTTCTTGCTTACATTAATTTTTAAAGTGCAGAATTAATTTAATCATCTTTTAACTGCATATACTTAAAGCATTTTTGACCAAAAAAAAAAATGTCAGGAGGTGACTTTTTCTTAAGATTATCAGTGTAAAGGATACCTTTGAAGAAAGTTATACAATGACCTGTCTTTTCACTTTCAATGTTTTATGGCTCTAAGAATCTCGGGTGTACTTCATGGTAGCTTTTCCTGTGTCTTGTTCTTATGATAAAGTGAAACCCTGACACTTATTATAGGGTATAAGGGAGAAGAAATGGATGGCCAATACTTGCAGTTTTTACTTACTGTACCCAGATTAAATTGCTTGCCCCTTAATAAAATTACATCTTGTATGGTTACATTGCCTTGATGGAATTTGCAATCCTATCCTGCAGTTCATTTCCGAGTCTGAGTATTGCGTTACTGTCTGATAATCAAAGCAGATTAAGATATTCTTTAAAACATGAAAGAATATCCCCCCCCCACTCCCCAAGTTCTGCAAATTCTGAAAGTGGCCCTGGAGAAATACAAACGCACAAAGTGACAGGCGAAGCCGGGCCTGTGTTCAGCACTCCATCATTCCTTGTCACAGGTGCAGCCACTATGCATTATCCTGCCGTGATTGATAGAGTGGGTTTGTGCGGACTGGGGGAGCTGGGCATGGCTCAGATGGGGCCCTGTCCTTCTGGCTCCATTTCATACTACCTGTAGGGAAAAGGGAAACTTTGCTGGGATTGACGGTTCAGCGCTGGTCAGAAATTTTACTTCTTTGCCCATAATGTAAAGGTCGTATTCCCTAAAAGTGAAATGTAAGTTCTAGCTTTACATGGTAATGAACAAAGGTCAGGAAGAAAAAGAAAGAAGGATGGACAATAATAAAATGGCTTTCAGGTTATCAATTTTCTTCTTTGTTTTAATTGAGAACTTCTTCAGTGAACAGTGTTTTCAAAGACTTTCCCTTATCTTTTGACTCATTTATTCATCAGAAGCAGGTGACAGAAGGCCCACACTTTCAGTGCAGCGCTGCCCTTTTAAGATTAATTTGGTGTCAGTGTTACCGGTCAGAAAAAAAGAATAAAATATACATAAGTAGATTGTTATATGTAAAAGCAAAACATAATAAAATTCTATTCCCAGTATATAACAGGTGACCAGAAAGTCTACCTAAAGGAGCTATTATTGCTGTAGGTTAGAATGTAATAATTTATGCAGTTAGAATCTTTGACACATTTTTGTTCAGCTGGGGAGAAGAGTTTAGGTTTCTTTGCCTATGATCATTCAAGATCTTGACTAATTGATGTAAGATCAAAGATGACAACAATCTCACCAGTGTTATGTAAAACTATAATATCCTCAAGTTCCTTCATTTCTTCCTGAAATGGCCAAAGGCAAAATAATTTGCATAAAAGGTCTCCAGTTTTAAAATGTAAAATTTCTTTCATTGAGGCTTTTACGTGATCCCCAAAGATTTCTACAGATGTTTACAAACTTAATCAAAAGGAGCATATAAATATTATTGCAAGTTATTCTGTGGGAAAACAGGCTTCGTTTTTTTGAAAGTATTAACAAATTACAGTAATATGTAAAGACATTTTTAAAATGTGATTTTTGAGTTCACATCTATAATTATAGTAATTATTTGCTGGAAGGGGCCACTCTCAGATACTAGTTGATGAATCCTAATTTATCATCCTGTAAACTCTACCGCTCCCCCATTTCATTTCTGTAGGCAAACCTGCCTTGAAATAGGAAAGCAAGGATGCTGTGTGTTTTACATCAATAAAAGAAATTGTGAAAATAACTTTTAACACAAATTATTTTTAAAAATAATCTTGGTATATTTTTCTGTGTGGCTTTACTTTACTACTGATAACAGACAAGCAGATTAAATACATCATCATTAATTTTAGACTCTTCGTGCATTTAAATAATTTGCAGGGAGTTTAGAGACTCTGCCAGACCAACAAGTATGTACCCACTTTCATACCCTTATAATTTTGGAAAGATCACTGTTCTTTCATTAATATTTTGGGTAAGAAAGGAGTATTTTTACATTATATCTGAGGTCTTTTCAATGAGGAAGAAAATTAACAACCCACTCGTCCATATATTAGTGTATATATTTGTGCACAGACACTGATTTATGTATAACATGTTCTTGTACAAATGAGTTTCCCTATTCAGTTTTCAAAAGATGAAGTCAAGACAGCAATATAATTCAAAACCTCATTTCTTTCCCCTGCACCTTGACTGTCATGTAGCATTTTGGAATATGTTCCACTTAAACATTTACTTCGGATGGGATACTTAACTGTGGTTTGAACCCTGTCTTTGCAAACCTCTTATATCTAAACATGTAAAAATGTGAAGCAGCTACTTAAAAAATGCTTACCATTGTAGGATAATTAACATCACCCTGGAGTAGTACATCATAGCTAATTCAGTGAGCCCTGCTTTACAGCTGCCACCAAGCAACAAGCAGTAGTTATAAAATGCTCACGTATCAGGATATTCCTTTAACACCTCATTTATTATTGTAACATGAAAAATGTCCCCTTCCATTTATTATGATATCACTGCATTAAGGATCTTAGTCACAAAGAAATGATTTGTATACACGCACATATAAAGGTGCATTTTACTTGTAAAACAGAGAGAATTTGTCTAATGAATTATCTCTGATGCAAATGAAATGGATGTTTATTGAAAGGAGGATGGCTAAAGGTGGAGAAATAGAGTTGTGTGAATTGTAAAAGATAGCTTTGCTTAAATGAATAGCTAGTGGGTAGTTTGTGTTTTTCCCTGTGTTTAATGTTTATTTTCCATGAACAAACACAGGCAAAAAGCAGCTATAAAGATGAGAAACATAGACAAACAGACAGACAGGCACACACATGAGTGTAGGTTGACAGTCCATTGCCTTTATAAACATATGATAGACCCAGAGGCAAATCCAAAGCTGCCAACACAACTACTAAATGAGTCTGCCAAAGAGCCAGATGCTGCAGCTGGAAATGCATTTTCATTGTCTTAGCAGCTGCATACTGTGATTGCTATCCTGAAAAGGAGGGGAAGTAATTGGGAGTACGGTTATCAATTAAATGGTACCCAGTTACGCTTCTGTCTATGCATGCTTGTGATTGCATATGTGTGTAATTATGACGGCAACTATGTTTAATAGTGAGAGAAAGATATTATTTTTTATTTTCTAGTGACTTCTTAAAGGCCAAAACCAGAATTGTGTGTGGGGTTCATATTTTAAAAATACTTACGATGTTTAGTTCTGATTTTCTGGGTTGTTTTACAGTTGTTGGCTGAGAGAGGAATGACACTCACCTGAGTGCTTTTAGGGATCCACACAAAGGTCTATCTTTCCCTTTCACACCACCTACCTTGAGTATATGGGATTTTCTTAGAATCATAGAGTCATAGAATCATTTTGGTTGGCAAAGAGCCTCAAGATCATTGAGTCCAACCATTAACCTCACACTGTCACTAAACCTTGTCCTTAAGAACTTCATCTATGTGTCTTTCAAACACCTTCGGTGACGGTGACTCAACCACTTCCCTGGGCAGCCTGTTCCAAAGCCTGAAAACCCTTTCTGTGAAAAAAAAAAAATTCCAAATATCCAATCTAAACCTGCCCTGGTGCAACTTCAGGCCTTTTCCTCTCGTCCTATTGCTTGGTACTTGGGAGAAGAGACCGACACTCTCCAACATTCACCATTTGGATTTGGCAAAATGAATGAGAGTAGTCCAAGTGTCTTGAAAGCACAGTTAGATGACTACCAGGGCATTATATCCAGAGCCCCAGGAAGCTGGGAAGATGATGCTCTAACCTTCATGCACTTTATGAGAGCAGGGATGACTGGGAGAGCCTGCATGGCAGAGGGAGCATATGGCTTCACAGGGCTGCAGGACCCAGCTTGCTGACTGCTTGACTTAAATAACTAAAGGAAGCTGAGCAAATCTGTCTCTGTAATGTAGTCTTTTTCCCTAGAACAAAAAAGGGAAAAAGAGAAGCAGGAATGGGGATGACCATCCATGCTCTCCTGGTGAGGAATCCTGTGGGCTGCACTACCCTGGTTCTCGAGTCTAGCCCATGTAATGGTTGTACAGCCACTCCTAGTGTGAGGTGGTATATATTTGAATTTACAGTGACTTACAAAGACAGATGTGTGTAATTTATAGAACTGGTCCACATGCAATGAGGAAACATGGTAGCTGAAGTGGTGTTCCCATTCTTTTTCTAAGAAGCTGCAGAGATTTGTGCTCTAACTAATGAAGGAGCCTTTATATAAAATTAGAGATTGGGAACATATGTGCTAAAGCCTCCTTGGCTAGATAATTACTTTTTTATCATCATAATGACCTGTCGTACTAATAAAGTTGTTTTTTTTCTTTCCAAAAAAGTTCATCAACCCTGTAAAGGAAGTGACTAGAAGAGAAAATCAATTGAAATCATTATTTCACAGGCTAGATATATTTTCAGATCTTACCCATTAAGTGGTTGTATATCATTACATACTATTTGTATTACGAAAGTGGCAAATTATTAAAAATCCCAACCAATGAACTAATATTAAGTATAGATCTTGTCTGGTGGACAGTGCAGATAATGCCTGTGTGTATGTATATCCATATGTAACTGCTTTGAGAGCGAGTAGAGTTGTGCATGTATCTATGATATTAAAAATAATGAATCTGAAATAACGTTACATACATTAGCTTTCAAATTTGTCTTGAGGAAAAAAGAGGAAGAGAACTGTCTGCAAAAGAATAGTTGCTCATTTTCTTGCTCTCAGCTTTTACTGGGAAATTATAATGTTCAATATACAGCACAAGGAGGAGTGAAAGTTTTCTCTTTAAAACGATGGTGCACAGAGGATGTGAGTTCCACCATATTGAGAGACAGCAATTTTCTATCTAATGGAATATCCATGAACAGTTAAAGGGTTTCCAGTGAGAAAACACTTTTTTCATCCTTTTACAAGACATTATATTTTCCTTTTTCTTTGTTTCTTCTAAATTTAGTGGCTGCTTCGTTTTGCTACTCTTAAGAAAGTCATGGAACAGAACAGGGGATGCAGCAAAATGACGAAATTGCAGACGGAGCTGAAATAAAACAGAAAGAATTAAAAAAAAAAGAAAGAGAAGGCAATGTCCTACAGAGGAAGTTGCAAGGTAGATAAAGAACTTTTGTTCTCCGTTTGGTGGAATCACTGTATCTCCCAGTAGGCTGAGCAGGCCGGCTGATACATCCAGAGGGGACGGGTGTCAGGCTGGTGCAGGTGTCAGTGGCTGCCAGTGAGTGATTGCACCATCAGCCTCCTACCGTGATCCATCATGCGGGCCCAGCCGGTGAAGAATCACAGCCTCAGCAAGGTGCTGAGCCCAGCAACATATCATTAAACAAGGTTACCACCGGCAAATTTGTTCCCATGATCAATCTGGTCAATAACCGTTCCACCTCGCTGTACATTTTCCCCCCTTAAAACATAAACAAGTACTATGAAAGTGGTGGCAAAAAACGTAAAGCTTTAAGAAGACTTCATTTCTCCAATGGCAAGCTGCACATTTCTTGTAAATGCCTTATAAATCTTGAAAGATCACCCTTCCTACAAAAATTTATCCTCAGACTAATTCTCTTAGGTAATTTATATTTTATGACTCGAAGTTGTTTGTTTCTGACTCATCCTTGGATGGACTTCTTTTTTCTTTTTAATTTTCAACCCCTGACATGGATTTCTAATATGTATTAGGATGTGGTGTGCTGCGTAATACCTATGTCAGTTTAGACTCATCTATAAGCAGTCTCCCAGAAGACAAATAAAACGCTTACTTCTGTTACTGCTTTGTTTTAATTCTAGTCTCTTGTCTTAACCCTATGTCAGATCTGAACAGACCTTCTCCCACCCTGGCTTACCGAGTATCAGAGTGCTGTGCACAGACATCCCCACTTATGAAGATCGCTGCGTTTGTGTTCACCTGAAAGCAGAAACCTCCTCTGTATGCTCACAGGGTCCTTCACCTTTTCTGCTGTGATGGTGGATTGCAAACTCCTGGGTAATAACTGGGAGATCCTGGAGCTCATCAAGAGGGTTATTAATACAGTCTTTGTGCTGCACTCAAATTGCTGTGAAGAGAGGTGAGGGCCAAATCAGAGAGTTCTATAAACTCATAGGCAGCAACGAATAAGCTGAATTTCTCCACAGCAGGCTACTGAGTTTTGGGAAATGAGCAAAGGAGGCTCTGGGGAAAAACAGAGCTGATGTTCCTCCATTGTCTCTTTTACTAACACAGAAAAATCATGTGCTGAACAGAAATATAGATGTGGGAAGGGGCTGAGAAACAAGTATATGTCTACGGTAAATAGCAGACTAGACTGTGAACTGGTGCCCTGTCACTTTGGTAGCTATGCCACTGATCACATAGCAAATTAATCCTCCTCCTAACTGCAGCTTGTAGAGCTATGTGCATCCCTGTTTAAGAACAGGGTGTTATGTCTTATTTTGATAGCAGGAAGATCACAGATGTCATTAGGAAAGCTTGCTGTGGTCAGAAAGAAATACAAACCAAGTCCCTGTCCCATACAAATACAGAAAGTAGTAATTGTCATGCTAATGTTCAGTGAGGTCAGTTAGGCTGTTTATATAAGGATAACTTTTCCTTTCTGCTGCTGCCAGGTGGGTAGAAAAGCTTGACTGAAATGCCACCTCCAAAAGAAAGCTGCAACTTTCTGCGGAAGAAAAAAAATCTCATAGTTTTAACCTCCAGTGTGATTTTTAAAGCAGTAACGTGCGTACAGAATGCTGGATGAACACTTACTTGTGTTGACTGCCTTGTTTTCATTTTACCATCTTCCAATCCAAAGGCAAAAGAAGCCAAATATAACATTCTGGTGAAATAAAAATAATTCTGAGATGGCTGTTTCCATTGGTTTGACTAAATCAGTTTTAAAGCCTTCCTGTGTAGACAGGCTGACCATGTCTGTGAATGAATGGCTCTTGCTAAACCTGTCTGACCTTCCCATCAATAAGGGTGAGACTGAGGGCTCAGGGGAAATGTGACACATGGTGCTCTCCTCTCCTTTGTACTTCAGGTCAAAAATTGCCTTGAGTACCATGTCAGCACCTACAGCCAGACCCGTAGTCCCTGCAGCCTCCAAGCAGTTAACACTCGGTTGCTGCTTCAGTCCCAGGGGCTCCTCAGTGTTACAGGTACCTCAGTTACAAAACTGATTCTTTCCTAGGTACCAAAAATTTATGCTCCTTTATGGGCCCCTGGTCTTGCAATAAAATCTTGCTGTATGAAAAAAAGGGTATGTAAAGCCAATAATTTATTGGTAGTGTAACTGAAATTTTAGCAGTCTGATTAAAGTATTGTTATTAGCATATTAGTCCAGATGAATTCCTACAGAAGAAGAAAAAGAGAAAGGAAAGAGAGAAAGGAAAGTAAGCAAAGAAAGAGAGAGAAAGAAATGAAAGTGAAAAAGGAAAGGGGAAAAGCAAAGGGGAAAAGGAAACGGGAGGAGAGAGAGAGGCGAGGCGAGGCGAGGCGAGGCAAGGCAAAGAAAGGAAAGGAAAGGAAAGGAAAGGAAAGGAAAGGAAAGGAAAGGAAAGGAAAGGAAAGGAAAGGAAAGGAAAGGAAAGGAAAGGAAAGGAAAGGAAAGGAAAGGAAAGGAAAGGAAAGGAAAGGAAAGGAAAGGAAAGGAAAGGAAAGGAAAGGAAAGGAAAGGAAAGGAAAGGAAAGGAAAGGAAAGGAAAGGAATACTATTACACAGAAAAATTCTCAATAATGCATTAAAGTAGTTGTGCACATTTTGTGGTATCTTCCCATTTTCCTAGTGCCATGTTCACTTTTCCACTGCTCCTTTGGGTCCTAAGGTCAATGGCTTCAGCCTGGTTTGTGCAGGGAGTGTAGCAAGTCACCAATATTTTGAGTCCTTCCTGGGGATGAACAGGGTATTAGTTGATGGTTTCTTCTTCCTCACTTAAGCATCCACTTGGAGTCATGTTTAAATGTTTGCTAACATGCTTTTTTGCACCTTGAGCTGAAAATCTACATTACATATGGCTTTACTAGATATGATGCCTTTTACGTATGTTAGATGCTGGGTTTTTTCTCTTTGGTGGTCCTGAAACATGTTCAGTACAGTTCTAGGTCTGTATTTCTGTCACTGACAGTTGGTGACGGAACAGTTGTTTATAGCCTTAGGGTCTCCAGTGCCAAACTTATGCGCCATCTCATCATCCCACACCTTAATCGGCTTCACAGCATCTTGTGACCTCCAGTCCTCAAGATGTTTCTCCTGGCACACCAGACCTGTGTTTTTCTACACTTTCATTGTGTTAGAGTCCTAAGTATCTCATCCTTCACAGACGAATTACTTTTTAGTATTAACTAAATAATAACTATGGTTGTACCATCCAAAGATAAGTCATAGTCAGCTGGTCATTGGAAAATCACTGCTAGGGCTAAATCAAGAAGAAACAAAGACCCAGGCAGGTCAAAAAAATGTCAGACAAAGTAAGTCTGAGAAGCCTCAGTCCTGAGGTCTTGCAGGGTTGGTACAAAGCCCATGGCTGGTGCTAATGAAGGCAACACCACATTACAAGGCCAGAGGGCTACAGTCTTCTACAAACACGCATGAAGAAGGCATCATTTTGACTTCCTGCAGGGCCTGATGGAGTACGTCTAAGCTCTGAAGATACTAGTCACTGGTCATTTGGACAGAGCCCTGTGCAAAAGATGACAGAAGTCAATCACAGAATCACAGAATGTTAGGAATTGGAAGGGACCTCAAGAGATCATCTAGTCCAATCCCCCTGCCAGAGCAGGAACACCTAGATCAAGTTACACAGGAAGGCGTCCAGGCGGGTTTTGAATGTCTCCAGAGTAGGAGACTCCACAACCTCCCTGGGCAGCCTGTTCCAGTGCTCTGGCACCCTCATTGTGAAGAAGTTTCTCAAATTTAAATGGAACCTCCTGTGTTCCAGTTTATACCCATTGCCCCTTGTATTATCATTGGTTGTCACGAGAAGAGCCTGGCTCCATCCTCATGACACTCACCCTTTATATATTTATTAATATTAATGAAGTCATCCCTCAGTCTCCTCCAAGATAAAGAAACCCATCTCACTCAGCCTTTCCTCATATGGAAGATGCTCCATTCCCTTAATCATCTTCGTGGCTTTGCGTGGACTCTCTCCAGCAGTTCCCTGTCCTTCTTGAACTGAGAGGCCCAGAACTGGACACAATATTCCAGATACAGTCTCACCAAGGCAGAATAGAGGGGAAGGAGAATGTCTCTCAACCTACTAACCACCTTCCTCCTAATACAGCCCAGGATGCCATTGGCCTTCCTGGCCACAAGGGCACAGTGCTGGCTCATGGTCATCCTGCTGCCCACCAGGACCCCTGTGTCCCTTTTCTGTACGCTGCTCTCTAATAGGTCATTCCCCAGAAGTCATAGAATAAGATCTTGGCCCTGGAAAGTCAGTGGAGATCACCACAGACTGCAGGGAGCTCAGGATATTGAGCCTGGCTCCCTGTAAGGATGTAATGGTGTTTAAGCTTCATCCTGGATGTTACTTAATTTATTAATCCCTACGCAAATCTTAGGTAAATCACCACTCATTCTGTAATAATTCTAGATGATTGAAAACATGGGTATTTTTCCAAATCTAGACTGACAGAATGATTATGAAATGCTAGATCTTAGCTGAAAGTCCCATTGAAATATCCTTGATTCTTCCTCTTTCTAGTCAAGCAGAACCAGAATTAGAACTTCTTCCATGTCTCCTGATGCTTTCTTTGGTCTGGAAGTTCATGAAAGTGACAAGCAGTTTGGGAACATTACCTGAATGTTTATGTTAATTTAGTTTTGAAGATGTTAAGGACCTTCTTTTTGGAGTTCACTTCCCTAACACCAAAAGACATTTCACAGTATTCAACACTTTAAAATAATATATTTCCTCAGACTATGGTTAAAAAACAGATCATTCACTGCCTGCGCTTGTGCATTTGAGAGGAGCTTTTATATTACCATATTATGGAAATAAATTCACAGTCATAGAGAACTAATAAGTTGTGGGGTTTTTTCCCATGTTTGTTTGTTTGTTTGCTTGTTTGCTTTCTTATTTGTTTGCTTGCTTATTTGTTTAACCTACAGTGAATTCAGCTGTGGTAATCATTACTGGTAAAGCCCGTATCAAGACCTCATCCACATGATCTGCCAATAGCAGACTTCTAGCCTGTATTGATATATGCACTAGAGAATTGATTGCCTGCCTGGCTAGATAAGAACATGTATTGTTCTTCAGTGGGTGTAGTGCATTACTCTTTCCTGGATAATGTGATCTCAGAATCCTTCTCAATGACACAATTTCACCAATCAAACCAGATGACAAAATATAAATTTTATGGAGTTGTAGTCCTCAATTCATAACCCTTTGTACACAACAAATACAGATGAGTGAAGTCTCCCATAATGAAAAAAACATAAAATTTCACAGTCAGCCAAAGTTCTCTTTTTGATGCATTTCTTCTATTCATTCCTTTAGTTTTTTTACAGATTTAATTTCCATTTTGTGAGAGTAATCTTATGATAATAGATCTAATTTTTCTCTCAGTTAGTAAAGAGTAAGTCCCAGAACTACTGAAGCTACTTAATGCAGTTAACACCTGGATGACTTATGGCTTCAATGTTGCACCAGTTTTAGTTTCCTGATATCATGGGTGGTTCTTATGGTACAGGAATATCAAAGATTGAAAGGAAGCCTAGTAATAACTAGTCAATAAGACTGTAAAAGGATTTAAAGAATAAATTATGTTTGCCTTCATATTGTTAGTAATGTATTTTCTTTGTTACTAATTAGAAACTGAAGGATATAATAAACTTTATTAACATGGTTTTCTCATCATAGTTGTATGTACATTGCTCCAGTATAAAATTATTTCTAACTCTGCTTTCATAAGATAGGTATCTGTCTGCATCCAGATCCCAAAATATCAATACACCTTTAAACCTGCAGAAGTAGGGGACTTCTTTATTCCATCCACTAGAATATTATTCAAGGTCAAACTAAAAATTTGTTTTCCTATATTCAAAACAGTATTACTGCAATCCTGAACTCCCTATTGTAAACCTCAGTAGCATGCAGCCCAGAGATCAGAAATTCTGTAAAAATAGCCCAACTACTTCTTAGATTTTTTTTTTCTGAGGAAATTCTGTATGAAAAATAATCAAGGAATTTTAAAGATTCAGCTGCCATCTGCTGCTCACTATAAATGTAATCCTTACAAAATATAATACATTCAGCAAGGTATCTCTTCCTATATGTACAATTGCTTGCTTGAAACCTTAGTAATAGTGAATAATAATATGTAATACTCGGAAAAACTGAAGGAAATTGTTACAAATAATGAACAACTGAAACCTAGAATTAACATTTCAAATTAATTTCTATATTTCTTTTTATTATATCTTCACACACACACACACAAATCTTTCTTGGCAAATAACCATATTATACAAACATTTTTATTTTTTTAAGCTAAACGCTCATTGAAGCCAGTGAGGAGTTCTGCTGAAAATGGAATGGAGCAATATAGTCTGTGGAATGGGCTGGTTGAGGAGGAATATTGCTGTTTATAATGCCATTTCACAGCACTTGTCATTACCTTCCAGTAGCAGTAAGGTTACGAAGAAGCAGGGCTGTGAAGGATGTCCTTCCCAAAGGTGGTACGTGGCTCCATGCCAGATTTCATAGATAACTGTGTCTTGTTTGGAAATGGTTTCTCAGTCAAAGCAAGCTACAACCTCAGGTTTTTAAAAGAAGTAAAATCTATAGATGTTGTCCATCAACAGCATCAAGAATTGTACCTATATCGCCCAAATCCGTTGCAAATGGACTAACTGCATTCGTCAGAATATAGTGTTCCATCAGCTGTGTTTTGTCAATCAGCCCTCTTTGAGATGACTTTTCCTTTTTTCCTAAATCAGGACAATGTGTGTCAGTAACCTTGAATAGTTTTCCTTTCCTTTTTTTTTCCTCACCCTTTCCCCCCTTCTTCCAAAATGTGTTAAATTTGTTAGGGTCTTTGCACCTTTTTTGCTATGTGGTGTATTCCCTCTCCATTGATCCTCTTCACTGCTGATAAATTCAGGTTTAATTAATAATTTTCTAAAATATCTTAACTTGCATGAAACTTATGAAGTGCCACCATGTCCTTTAGTCATTGCATAAAATTAACAGAAGTCTGAAAATCATAGTGTCTATTTGGTGTTACATTAATTTGGGGAAAAGTATTAACCATGTCTGGCTTTAACACCCAAGACACAAAAATTCTGAAGTTTCCATAACAGTGAGACTGAACAAGAAAAAGAATGGAACAAAATCTTTAGAACACAAGATGAAAATAGGAGAATAATTTTACCAGTTGAAACATGTTCTGCTTATATAAAAAAATGCGAATCCATACCTGCCCCTGGATAAACCTGCTAATGTTTTTGGGTTGTATTCCAGTTTTATAAAATGCATTTCTATTCCCTTTTTCTATTTGGGGAAAAGAAATAGTCCAGAGTGAACAGAATGTGCTCGTATGCCATAATAACACTTCAAGCAGATATACCAGAATTTCCCATGGAGGGCATTTGCAATGCAATAGTGGTATTCAAAATTCTGTAGCAGTACCTCTGAATTCCCAATTCAACCCCAGCTCATACTTACATGGAATATGGACTGATTAGGACAAAACAGTAAAACTGACTGTATACAAAGTTGTCTGTAGGGGTGAATAACCTGAATAGAAAGAGAATGTTACATTTATCATTCAGTTATTTCATTTCTAGTAATTCGTGATATTAGGAGAACACAATTTATTTTAAGAATTTAACATTTTTTTTAAAGTGAAATTTAAAAGGCCCTTAAAAGCAGATAGATAACATTTGCAGGCTCACTAATAACCCAAATGTAAACTTCACCCTACTGATCAGGAGTGAAATTCTGAAGCAACTTTCCAGATCTGGTACACACCTGTTCTTTATTTTGTGCCATGTTACCATCACATCATAGCACATCATGGTTCTCATATATTTGAATGTCATTAATATAAGTGGGCACTACCTTTCTGGCCTTGCAATCCAAATAAAACTTTATGCCTCATGACTGAAAGAAAAACAGGTTCTCCCCATGATATCAGGGCACACATTTTCACAAAAGTACCTGGTTAGCGCTTCCTCAATGTTTTGCTGAACTCAAATCAGTACGTTAAAATAGCATACAGCGTTGATGCCCAAGGTAGATGAGGGATTATTCTTATAGCTGCCAGCTGCCATGACATGAAGTGGCTCCCAGAAGAAGTCAGGAGTCCCTCACTGTCTGTGAGAGAGGAGCTGGAAATAAGTTGTCCTTAACATTGAGCGGAAAGGGGCTGGGAGCCACAAGTCATAGATAAATCCAGAGAATTTCATAGATAAACCCAGAAAATTTTGGTGGGGCCACTGATTAATTCTATCCAGTTGGTCTGGATTTGCTGAACATGAAAAACAGCGATGCTTGACAATATAGATATCATGCTGAGTGTGTTCTTGGAGTACAATAATTTGTTGTGCGGAAAACCGATGTTTCTGTTTAGGAAAACTCCTAGCAAGATAAAGTTGTAAATAAGTGCATTAAAATATAAATGAACAGATATTAATTACAGATGACAAGTAAGTTCAGAAGTCCAGTAAGAGAACAACAGAAATAATATCAGATTGACCTCCAGGATTCAGATGGTGTTTACTGTCCGAAGGCAGAAAATGTGAGTTTTGAGGAATGCATTTGACTGTCTTTTGCCACAAACGCATCTCAGAAGGACAGCCCTAAGGAAGCAAAAATGCAGAGCTTTGGACTTTAAAAAGTTATGGGTTAGTACCAGCCTTCCTTGTTAAGATGCCCGTCCTCATGACTTTCTGTGCATGTTCTGCCTACGTGACAGTCAAATATTCTTGTGTCTCATAACAGAGAGAGCCATAAGCCTATCAGCTCAGTGCCCAGCAACAAGACCTTCCCTGGCTAAACAATGTAATACCAGCTTGGGGTTATCGGAGTGTGGAGGTACAGCCAGGTGGCTTATCAGAGACCTTGAACTCGGTACATGGTTAGAAAGACTGCTTGATGTTTTTATCACAGATGTTTCTTTGCTTGGAGTGTTCTTCCTGACTTGGCCTAAATTCTTCTCAGCAAATTATCATACATACTGATTATAGTCAAGCAGCCTATTAACGGGAATATGATTAACATCTAGCTTTTCAAATACTTAAAGAAAAAAAGTAATTTTTTAAAATGAGAAATATATAAACAGATTTAGTGTTTGTTGTTGGAATTTTATCATGGAGGACTTCACTTCTTCAGTGCAGGTAATAGAGCAAACAGTGAAGTGACAGAGAAGCAGAGAAGAGAGATAATCTGTTGGAGACTGGAAAAATATCCATCTATTCATAGTAAACTTAATCAGTGTTTTGAAAAGTCTGCAAAGAAATTAGAGGTCTTTTTGAGTGTCCTGGAGCCACTGTCCTTGTTACTGAAGGTCAGTTTTCTTTATACATGGATGGACTGTCATAGTGCTATCCTTACTGCAAAAGAGAAAGATACTTTTTTCATCATTACATTGTCTTTGGATGATGGAAAGTTTTTTTTTTTCTGCCTCTTTTTTTTTTTTCTTCTCTCATTTTCACTTGTTCTTTTGTTTCATGTTTTGCTCTTTGAATTTTTACCTGTATGTATACATACATACATACATATACTGCATACAAAATTATCTGTGAATCTATGAAATAAAATTATGAATACAGGTTGTGTGTGAATATACAAATATATATATGTATATACTGATCACATATATGATAAGATGATCCCAAATTAATATAGCATATATTACATCATATAATATATTAGTTAACAGGTGTAAATTTTCTAACCAATCTTTTCTAATACCACATTCTGTAAGGTGGGGTTTTGCATTTTGCAGAACCATCACTTCCTGAAATAGAGCAATGGAGACAAGGATGCAAATTAATACATTGGTGGGTCATAAATCGTATTCATCTTCTACACAGGATTAAAAATATAGATAATATTCATAATATTCAGGAAATTCTATAACCTAGTTACCCTTTTCTCATTTTTCTAACTCATCTGTGAAACTCAAAGATGCAGGATATGTAGTAAAAAGAGTTGACTCATATTGAAGGATGAGTGTAATCACTTTTGAAGAATGATAAAATTAGAAGTTGATGTGGACAGAATTTATGACTTTGCACCTTCATACTTAAGACATAAACTGATCAGCAGACAGGGTGAGAAAAGTCCATTTGTGAGTATCTGCCAACTTGGCAGGTATCCTACTTCTGAAATATTAATTTCTGATGATTCTTAAAAGATATTTTCAAGAAACAGTATGTCATTAGCCTGTTTCAGTATGTAAAATTTGATGATATAAAGGTTTTTGAATTTTTATATATTTACCAAAAACCTCTACATTATTTAAAATTATTTGAATGACAAGATAGAAAGCCACACTGAAGGAAATGTGGTACTGCTGATTTAAAATGTGTCTGAACCCAACATAACATCCTCCCAAACACAAACTGTTCCAAGGTTATCATGTCTCTCTTCTCCTTGATGTGCTCTCAGATAAGACCTCTTTACCCACTCATAGGGACACCGTGCTAAGGGCAGAAACTGTTGCCATAGGTGGTGGTAAAGACATCTCAGTGCATGTTTAGATGCATTTCATGTGGACTTTTGCTCACAGGTACAAATCATGCTTGCTGACCATTCAGCCACGCTTTGTTACATCCCTAATATTGTAAGTCATGGAGGAGCTCTCCCCATGCTTTTCCTTGTTAGTTTTTCAGGAGGCAAAACCCAGGCAGCTGGTTCCTGTCCTGCGATCACACTCTTGGCTGTGTTTTTTCTCTTGTGTATCTATATGCTGTGCCAGCCAAAATTTACCTACTACTGCTTTCACACAGACCTCATAATCACTTCAACAACATATGCCAAATTTTATTGCCTACCTTTTTCATGAAGCAATTTCTCTCCTCTTTCATCCAGTACATACCTACTTGCCTACTGCTGAACTCCAGAAACCAACTTGGTTAGTCCCGGAGAAGGAAATGCAAAGTTCACTTGCAAACATACAAAAAAATGTTTTGAAGTTACTGAAAAGAGTCACTCATATAGTTGTAGATTTGATCCCATTTGGAGAACTTGTGTTTAAACGCTGATCATTAGATCACCAGTAGTTCAACCAACAGAAGCTAAGATCAGGTCTTTAATAAGCTCTCTAATTCAATTTAATGGCTGCTTTTTTACCAAGTCTAAATTTAGGATTCCACCAGGTGTGACTGAGTGTTGCTTTTAATTGAAGATTTCTTTTTCATATGCTTACAGGAAATGCATTCTTCATGTTTTACAATTATATTAACTGCTAAGTGTTTTGCAGTTAACATGCTATAACTCCTGCCTATGTGTAGAGTGATCCTTTTTTTAAAGCAATATGTTTCACGTATGATTTCATCTCTCTGAATCATACACTTTCAAAACCAAGTCTTCACCCCTTTATATTAAAAAAAATATTTTTTCTAGTATATTTAAAAGGAGTTTTTATATTTAAAATAAGTTTTCTATAATATTCTCTGCTTTTTCTTTTTTTTCTGCATTTGATACCTCTAGTTATGTACGCAACTTGTTTTGCTTGACAGAAATTATCTTAATGCTCATAACATGCAATAAGGAAGAATTACTAAAGAGTGAAGATGGTCCCAGTTAGAACTTCCAGATGTCCATTCAAATCCTTCTCCAAAATACTGAGGCATTCAGCTTTGAGGAGTCATAAAGTACAACTTTGAAATCAAGTACACCCAGTGGTGAAATTGCATTGGTGACCTGGGAATAGAGACCAGGCTCTGAAGAGCTGTAGTTTGGTTGCATGTTCAAAGTATTTAGGTGACAGATACTTCACCAGAGCAGACATCCATGCTCTGTCAGAAAGAAAGGCTTCTCGATGTGCCCTGTGGGACTGCAGCAAAGGCCAAGAATGGAACCAGAACCATTGCTGGGATTGTACAACATTTGTACATCAAAGTGTCTGTACTCATCCATTGCTGGGACTGTCCAATATCCACAGACCAAAGTGCCTGTACATGCCTTGAGACCCCTGTAGGAAGCGCAAGGGGTGAGGGGATACCCACAGAGTTTGTACTGAATGATTAGTTATAGCTGTGTTGGCTCCTCACCTTCTTGAAACTACGTACATGCTTGAGAGTGTTGAGGGGTAAGAAATTAATTTCCCATTGAGGATTCTTTCCAGGCATCTAGTTTTAGGCTCAAAGCCAAGGCTGTGGACTTAAAAGACCATCACCAATAGCTCTGTGCATGACGAGATAAATCCTTTGTCCAAAGCCCACAGCTAGAGCTGCTTTGTGATGTTCTCTGTGCAGCTTGCAAGAAGAAGCCCATCCCTACCCTCATGCTGTTGCACCAATGAAGGTGTAAACAAATGTGGGCTTTGTTCATTGATGTAGGTACCTTCTGTTTTGGAGGGCAGAATGCCTTTCACCTTACATGCCCCGCAGAGAGGACAGCGTGAGGTGCTCGGCCTTGTGTCTCATTCAAGCAATGAAACACGTGCCACTGTAACGCTGATTGGGCCATAATTTCTTGCATGACAGATGATCATCGAGAGATAAGACATGGTGTACTGAGGCTGCGGTGGGGTTAGAAGTGTTGACATGCCAATAAAAGCTCCATGTAAAAGGGCTTGGTTAGTATAAAAGCCATTGATGAAGAATCTAAGGAAGGACTAGATGTCACAACGGTTAATCCTCCTCTCTAGTATTTGACCTCTGTAAGGCTGGAAGTAAAATAAGTTAAATGAACTTTGCATAATTCCTTGTGGTTATCTGTCATGAAACCACCTCATGATTCAGCACTGGTGTCAGCCCATTTGGGGGAGGCCCTGCTGCACTAGCAGAGGGTTGTGGCAGACTAGGACCAAGGCATAACCTGCTGGTGACCATGTGAGAGAAGACATTCACACCGTACCTGCCTACACTTTATCTTTTTTTCCCCGCTGATGTTGTTGGCTCCAGATTCTGCATGTTTGAGGACACTATCATCTGCCATGCTCCAACTTTGAGGGAAAATTTTTCAATTTTTGACAAGACCCTTAGAATCACATTGCAGAGGAAAGGGTGTGTTATAATTATCAATATCAATAGTAATAAAAGTTTATTAAAGGTCATTAAAGTGAAAGGGGATGGCTATAGATCCCATCACTCTGAACTGACTCCCTCCTCTTGTGTTAATTAGAAAACTCAGATAATGGTTCTATGGGGGAGTGCAGGGGAAATTTAATTACGAAAGTTTAATGGGCCACTGTCTACTTCCTGCCAGATTAAAAACTGATGATTTACACTATTTTAGGTGCTACTGTGGGCTTGCTAACAAAACATGTTGCAGAACAAAGAGCAATGCTTCACCGAAAATATTTTGCTCATTTTTAAAATAAAGATGTAATAATTCAGACCTGAAAACCACAGCTGTGACAGAGCTGTTACCACCAACTACAAGCAGTGTTTGTTAGTTTCTTCAGTGTATTATTTATTATAACCAAATGAAGAACAAATTCACAAAATACCAAAACAAACCAAACAAAAACAACAACAACAAAAAAACCCAAACCAAATAGTACAAACACGCTGTAAGGTCATTTCTCAGTTACTGAGGAAAGCTAGAAAAGTCACAATGATAATTTTTAGAAGTTCTTGGATTGGAATTTGTGTTCACAAACATACAGTCAGGCTCTTCAGTCAAGGTTCTTCATTCCATCAAATTTTGTAGCAGTTTTTAATAAACAGATATTTAGTTAATTACTGTGTAATATTTTTGTCACAAAATGTGTTAGGCTTCACAAAATCAAAATGCTTATAGTATAAGTGTGAAACAGAAAAAATCTGTTGGCTTTAAGTCCTCATGTTCAGATGCCCTAGGCAACCAGTTTATGGGGAATGATGGCTAGGCAGAATCTAAAAATTATTCACTTTTTGGAGAAGGTTGAAATCTGGCACCTGAAATTAGTGGCTATTCTTGAAACATTAGTCTTAATCAGCTCATTAGGAGTGATACTTCAGCAAAATCTGCAAGAATCTTTCTTCAAGTCCTCTGTTCTACCTACTGGACACATTTAATGCAGAGATTTATTATTGACCCTTCTCCTTAACAAGCTCTATTTTTAGAGAAAACACCATATGATATTCAAGTGCGATTGACATATAAATTTCCAGTTGCATTTTTTTAATAATTAAATATTTAAATGTAAAGGGTTTTTACACCAAAAAAGCAGAGCAAAAAATGTGCTGTATCAAATGCTACATTTTTTTTTCAAAAGAGGGAAAAAAAGAGAGGAGAAGATGCAGAATAAAAAACAATGCCCAAAAGCAGACACACACACACACACAAAAAATCTAATGTACTCTGTTTCCTTTCCTGGATAGGTTTTGGTGTCCAAAAGTTGAGAACTCAGCATTACAAAACCAGGGCTGGTTGTCAGTTCTAATTTAGGTAGATGTAGACAGTTTTATACAGCAGCTTTGTGGCCTGGAGCTGCCTGCCTTGCAGTCAGAGGCCCACTGTGTCAGCTGCATGTCCTTGAACATTTCAGGTAGAATGTAGCTCTGGGAATTGCCATCCTCCTGGACTTCAGGTGTGTAAACAAAGTCTCCTGCCTTTACTAATTTATTACCAGGTAATGAAACAACATAAAGAAGGAAAGAAAAAAAAAAAAAGGTGTTTGAACAGCACTGTTCTCCATATTCTTCAAAGACCTTAAGCCACCTGGGTATACACAGGTTGGGAAATACTAATTTTTCTTGATCTTTCCCACAGAGACAGGGTTTGCCTAACTGCTCTGCAGTTTGGGTCTCTCATCGCAGTCATACATATAGCACAGAAAAATCTGTTTATACAATGGATATCAGTTAAACACCTTTGCATCAACATAGAACCCAGCCTTTACTGAGCATAATAACCTTCTGTGTTTTGAACGTGCATCTAAATTTGTACATAGCATGAAAAAATGGCAGGACACTATGGATGTCTAGATTTCACTTGTCTAGATTTCAAATGTGTATCAAAATGATATCAAAATCAAGCAGATGTCCTCAGAAAAAAAAATGAAAAGAGCATGCACGGGAACATTTGTGTGCCTTTCTTTCATTTGCAGTGAATGATTCACAGCTAGGGTCTTTAAAATATTAATCAGTTCACATCACTTTAACCATCAAACCTCAGGAAAAAACCCTTACTCTTTAAGAAGTTACTTATTTTATTAAGACAGCTGTTACACTTATAGGACTTCATTCCATTGGTAATTTAAACAAAGTGAGAGAGACAGAGAAAGAAAAAAAAAGGTAAGTTGATTTCAAACGTGTGTTGTTTTTTTTTTTAAATTGTGATTCTTTATTTGATTAAGATAGCACCATAATTAGTCTCAATGCACTAATAAGTTGTTGTTTTTTTCCAGACTCTTAATAAGGACCATTCATTCTCCCAGGGGATTGCAACCTGAAATCTTGCTGAAAGACTAGTGCTACAACAGAGGACAAAGAGAAAAGAAAAGAGGTGAATTAACTGGGAAAAATGCCAGTTACTGTCTTGATCACATGAGTGACCATATGCTAAATGACACGACAAAATGAATGGGTGCACAGTATGTTCATTTAGTTGCTCTCTTTTCCCTTTTCTTTCTTGCTTGATTGTACGTGAGATAATTGTTCCACATGGCAGTGTCCACTCTTTCCTTACCATGTCCACTATTGTGAGAATAATTGGAATGTGACCCAGTCTTTGAGTGGCACTTATTTTACTAAAACCAGGGACTGAAATCCCTATGAAAGCGATACAGAGATCTGAATTTAAGGCTTCAGAACTCTGAAGGAATATGGGCCAAAGCCTCAAGCAGAGCAACTGGTGAAACTACTTTAACTTCAATAAAACTCTTCAAACATACGTATGCTAGTGAGAGATCTCACCCCTTTATGTCAATGGATTTGCCTACTGGCAAAAATTTAGGGCTGGCTGAAAAGAGGAGCCAGTGATATTTCCTTGGCAATTCCTGACAAGCCGGACATTTACTTGAGCATAAATGTGGATCTGGCAACCTTTATGCTCTTGAGTTGTGTCAGATCTGGGGATACGGATCAGATCCTGCAAGACGGTGAAGAGGACTCGTGTACTGCCCAGCGTGTCAGGCTCCTCCTGCCAAGTCCGCACACAGATGTTACATGTACTTCCAGCTGAGAATTCAAGTGGAGAGTTCTCAGCAGAGAGCTTGGCAATCAAATGCCAAAGTGTTAAGATGCAGACTCTGTGATCTTTTTAGCAGAAGAAATCCAGAAAACTGGATCTGGTAGCAAAGATGGGAAAAATACCAAACTGCAGCTACATGCCAGTTTTATTGGTATACTCATAAAGACATTTAGATCAATATTTTCAGGAGTCTCTCTAGTCCCTTATATGCGGCCTACTTATGTGGGTTTTTTTTTTCACTTAAATAACAATGCTCAAGAGTTATCCAAATAGGATTCAGATGTTTGATTTTTTGTCTGGTTCTATGACAGGTGGCAAAAGAAGGGATGAATACACAGATATATACAAATATAAGAGTGAATATGCATCTGCTTTGCATTCCTGGGGAGAAAGTATTTAAAGGAAATGATTCTTGCATAACTCCAGATTATTTAAACTGAAAATTCTGTATGAGAACAACGGCTTTTTATTATGCGTTTGTTAAGCTGAACCACCAAAGGACTGCCAGCAGGGACTGCAGTGTTAATCGTGAAAACAAGGGCTTCTTACAAGTCAAAACACAGCATTTTATTTTTTTACTGCATATTGATTTTGAACAAACAAGTTACCTAGACAATTAAACAAGTTAAACAAAAATTATACTGTTTCAGGCAATTATCCACATGTGTGCTGACCTCATTTGGGGAAATAAAGCATTTCACATTTTATTACCCGGAGTGTCAATGAAAAAATATGCAGGTGATAGCTCATTAATGGTTAAATTTTCCCAAACATTGTACCAAGTGACTGCAATACAATGCCAAGGCAATCTATCCATTTGATCTTATGTAACCTTCAGGAAGCATTAATAAAATTCTGACTCGGATATGCCCTCTGTCAGTCTCTTTTTAGGCATATAGGTGCTTAAATGTCCTTTACATTGTACTGAATGGGACATGTTTAAATTTAAGCACAAATGTCAACACTTTTCTGGACAGAGATGCTTGCTGGAATGAAGGCCTCTGCATCAGAATAAACACAGTGGTTGATAAGAGTGTACACAGAGAATTTTGATTTGGGTTTACACAATCTGCGGTATCATGAGGTTAGAAAATCAAATTGCTAGAGCAATTTAGCATATTCTTGTACCACCAGCTGTGTTCTACTGTTTGCACAATTTCCTTCTTTTTAAGAGACTCAACATGCATTATGAAGTATTTCTAAAGATTCTCAGGCATTTCATTGAAGAATTGAGTTTTGTCAATGAAGGAAAAGGAAAAAGAGCTTTTACAATTCTCTAGCAATTCTGTAGTAAAGGCATTTAGGCCTCCCAGAGGAAGACTGGAAAAATCTATCAGCTATTGTAGAAAGTGCATTACAGTGGAAGGAGCTTAGCATGAAACACATGCAATCAATGATGGGATACTTGAACTTTGCTTGTACAGTTATCTCCTTAGGGAAGATATTCTGTAGGTGTTGAACTGCTTTTTCCGAGATCAAGAAGTCACAGAAATAAATGAAACTGATTTTTTTTTTTTTTTTTTTTAAGCTTTGATGGAGTGTGGCAGACTGTACCTGAATGCTGTGATTCAGAGTCACCAGCGCAGTTGCAAGTGCTCAGTCACTGAACAAATGGGTGTTACTAGATCCTACAGAGTCAAGATTTCATACGGAAATGGTGAACTTTTGAAGTGCGATGCTCCCTCTTTTGCAGTTATTTTGTTTTGGCACGTTCCTTTGGCTCATTCGTACAATGGGGAAGTACCACTCATAATGGCTGACATTAACAAAGTTAATTTTCCTGCTCCCACTGCACAGGTCCCATGGATCCTCCTCACTCCCATTAGCAATGTCTCTGTCCTGCTCTGACCACTTCTGTGATTTATCCAATTGGGACAGGAGAAGAACAGGAAACCAGGGCTGCCTTAACTGAGCACCTTGCCACTGGACTAATGAATTATGCTGTACCCTTATTGCTTTTTCTCTGCCTGGGTGAAACTTGTAGTCTTTGCTCTACAGTACCTTCACTTCCAGAGAAGTGGAGAGGGTTCCTCAACAGATTTGTGCTTCAAGAATCCTCCTGGGAATTAAAGATTTTTTTTTAATCTATTTTTATATGCTTTTAGGATTGGTGACATAATGTTGCCCAAAATCCATTAAAATAAAGACCAAACATGATCTTGTAAAAAGATTTTTCTTATTTTCGTGTTTGGCAGAGGGAAGGTCAGACTTGCAGATTCCACAGTTTTCAAAATACCAACTGTATACCAACTCATTAAAATTATATTACCGCAAATCGGTCCAAGACAAATATGTCCTATTCTGAACTTGATTGGACACAGTGCACTTTGTGTCTCATCTGAATGATATTCTTAAAATGTGAGAACAAGCAGGCTAGTGTCCTGATTCAGAAGACACCTCAGGGAAGGTTGCTCATCCAGACTCTCCAACATGGATGTGTGAGGGGAAGTCAGATCATCAGTCTGCAACCTCTTTCTGAGTCCAGAAAGAAAGTACATGGGATTTGATGGCTTTTAACTAACCAGAGCCCAGAAAAAGCTAGGTCCTTTGAACTTCCTATTTTGGGATAGATCCAGCTTTTGGCATAGATCATGAAGGCAGCTATGCAGGCTAGCAGACCAATGGTACAAGAAATCATGGCTACGTGCAGTATAAAGCCTTCTGTAGCAGGAGCCCACCTTCCCTGGCACTGGCAGAGCAGCTCCTCAGCCTGGTTGCCTCCATATCTCCTTCAGCCCAGCAAGGAGCCTCAGGAGTCCCCTGCTTACCCTGTCCTGCCTTCCCAAAGCTCCCCATGGGTGCAGGGCAGGTTCCTGCCCTGGCTGCCCCAGAAAGAACGGGGAGAGAGGAGCAGGGCAGGAAAGCAGGCAAATCCCCAGCTCTTCCCCTGGCCAGCAGTGCCATTCTGGGCTTAGGCTCAGCATGGGTGGAGATGCAGAGACTGGCAGCCTGTCCTGTTGTGCAGCACTGAGTCACAACTGTGTACAGTAATAAACAGGCCCAAGAAGTTGCATAGTTTCAGTGCCCAGAGAAACCAGGGAGCAAACTGCGTCTGTGAGACTCACTCTGCTGCTGCCACAAAATAACCTCTGCCTAACCTGCTGGACAAGTCTTAATCCCATTGTGAACTGTGATTTTTTTACATTACAGCTGTTTGTATAGAGGTAGGTGTGAGAACTGGTCAAGTATTCATGAAGAAAACCTTAGTGACAGAGTTCCTCAGTCAAAGGGTGCCCCAGAAAAGGGGTCCTGCCTTTGGTGAGCAATCTGAAACATTCTTCTCTACCTTCTGGTTGACAGGAGACTCTTTTAGGCAGTGTTGTTAACATCTCTATCTCAGTATCTCTGTTGGAGACAGAGCCTGGGACAAAAGGGTTCACTCACCCATGAAGAGGAAGAGTAAATGTTTGAAAGGGAAACTTTATTACAGATGCTGAGGACATGGATCAGATGTTAGATGATGATTTTGTTTTAATATTAAGATATTTTGTAACTGGTACATGTAATGAACAAACAGCTGTCTTCTTAATATGCTCTTTAGGATGTGTTAGGGAACCTGTTTAAAATTGTCTTAGGATTATTTTAGTATTAACAGGATGATTTAACATATTTTGTGAGCTAATATGCTTCTCAGTACTGTGTCTAACTTGTTGATTTGATCCAGCCTGACAGCTGAATTGCTCTCTTCGTAGGTTAGTAATTATGACTTTGGTGACATACAGTTTTCAATGTTATTTTTGTTTAAGTAGCATAATAAAAGGAATAAAATCAGAGCCGGACATATTGTTTCAATAAGTAAAATGGGTCTCAGACCTCTGATGACCTGGGCATACATCAACCAAACAGCCTAAAAGCTCCCCCCAGTAAGCTCTTTGTTCTCTCACAGGAAAAGTATGTGAACTGGAAATTTACTTGAAACCACCACAATGAACATGTTTGTTCAGGGAAAATTAAAAGAGGTGAAGCAAGAGTCCTGACATGACTTCAGTTTTGAGGAAAAACCTGTTTGTGTCTAATACATTGCAGAAATTGCTCAAGAACATTTTGTCCTTGTGTAAGGATTGCCCTGTAATGCTGCTAATGTCCTTAGGTTGAGACCTTGGGTTATCGGTTCTGTATGTGCCGATCATGCAAGTTAAAACTGATTTTTTTGAAATGTAGTTTTTAGCTTTGCGAGTTCATGACACTCGTTCCTTGAAGCCAGATCTTCTCCTTCCCCTGCATTTTCTTCTCTTTCTCCTTTTGGCCTGCCTTGCTTCCACTGTGTGCTGAACGTGCTTCCCAATGGCAGTGAAACCTCCAGATGGTACATTACCAGCTTCTCATAAATTAGGAGAGATGCATAAGGCATTGGAATTCTTTGAGGTTTAGGTTTATAGGGATTACAATAAATTCAGTCAGATGGGGAGGATCATTGTCTACCAGTGGAATGCAGATAAGGTTGTGCTGCTTCTATTTTTTTTTCTTAAAATCACCATGAGGTAATCTCTTGAAGGCTGCAGAAAGTGTTCTGCACTTGGAGGTCTCTGTGTTTTCATATTTGCAGATCCTGTAGGTAGGGGAATCCAGAGCCAACTCAGAAAAACACAACTCTACTCATAATTTGAACCCATTTCTGCAATACTTTCATACTTCATGCAAGGCATGCAAGACTTGGCTGCTCACACTCTGCCAAATAATGGCCTTGAAACTGGATCAGGACAAACCACAACTCTAGTTAAATACGGTAAAAGCTTTGCCTAAGTAAGGGCTGCAGAACAAGAGTTATTCAGCTCTGGCAGAACAGCGTATTCCTGCCACACTGCAGAATCCTTTCCATTGGCAGGCTCAGAATCAGCCTGCCTGATTATGAATTTTCTCCTGTTAAATGCAATTAAAGAAAAGAAATACCATGAAAAATGTGAGAAGAAATAAAGCACTCTTTCTGAAGAAAAACAGAAGAATAAAAAGAGCGTTCGTTTTATTTCTTCTTAAGCCACCACTTTGTTTCACGAAGGGTCAGAACATCATTCCTCCTAATCACCTGGTTAGGCCCCCGAATGTATCCCTGTTAAGTGGAATTCTTTGCTAATACTGTCCTGATTAATTAAGAAGCAGTCTTTCCCATTCACAGTCATCAGTGACCTATCATTCAGTGTCACTATCCTTCACTGTCATTAAGTGGAGTATGCATATACTGTAATAGGTAAGATGATTTCGGAGACAACTATTGATCCTTTCTCAGTGGTCTATTGCTAGTTAATGAGCATTAGTTTCTTTAATGATGTTTAATGTTGGTGAGTTATTTTTAAGTGATACA